>NW_027397087.1:34020736-34229262 GCF_003265705.2 Callorhinus ursinus | reverse complement strand
CTCTCTCTCTCTCTCTCTTTCTTTCTTTCTTCTTTCTTCTTTCTTTCTTCTTTCTTTCTTTCTTTTACCACCACTTAGCTTCCTGCAAGTACAGATAGAGGCAGCATTTAAAGCCTTCAGCTGGAATTCTTTGCCGGGGGCAACATTCAGCAGTGATTCAAGATTTGGGGTTTCCACAGTCCACGCAGCTCATGTGTCCTCTGTGCCACTCAAGATACAGCAAGTGCTGGAACACGTGTTCTTCCCCAGCCTTGGACGCTCAGCTGGCCGGTGGGTCGGCTGCTGCCCGCCTCCTCACTGAGTCCCTGACGTGGGGAGAACACACCCCACCGTGCAAGGACAGGCCCCGCCCACCGGGGGGGCCCTGTCCTGCTCGGCGGGCGCCGCCCACCGCCCCGCCTCCCAGGTGGCCCAGGCTTGGCCCCTCCGGAGAGTTGGTGGGGGGGGGGCCTCCCTGACACCCACCCCGAGGACCCAGACAGCCCAGCACCTACCACACCCCGCTCCACCTCTGCAACTCAACTGCCACTCGGGAACATTTCAAAACCTCTTGAAACCATTTCTATTTTCAACTCGTACCCTCTCTGGTGAGAAAAGCTGCCCTAAGTCCGCTCCTTATTGCATAAAGAAGGATTTCCTCCTTCAGCTTTAGGGGAGCTCCTCCCAGGGACGCTTGGGTGGCTCAGTCCTTAAGGGTCTGCCTTCGGCTCAGGTCATGATCCCAGGCCAGCCCCGCATGGGGCTCCCTGCTCCCCTGGAAGCCTGCTTCTCCCTCTCCCACTCCCCTTGCTTGTGTTCCCTCTCTTGCTGTGTCTCTCTCTGTCAAATAAATAAATAAAATCTTAAAAAAAAAAAAAAAAAAGAGTTCCTCCCAGGGGGATTTCAGGGGGGGGGGGGGGGGGTCTGCTTCCACCTCCGCCTGCGCCCCTCCAGGAGCGCCTGACAGTGATTCCACGAGTTCAACAAGAACAGAAGTAACTGGCCCTTTTAGCCTCTTTGCCTTTCCAAACTGAGGAAGCAAATGTTTAATATAGTATTTACCAGAGGCTTTTCTTCTTTGTTTGCTCTTGTTTACAAAACATGCTTGTTACCCCGCAAAGTCAGAAAATGAAATAAACAAAGAGATTAAAAATAACCCACAGTCTTGCCACCCAAAGAGAATACTATGAACATTTGGGAATATATCCTCTGGATATGTGGTCCTTCTTTTTTCCTAACCCTATGATCACACATGGATAAATGAGGATTCATTCTCTTCCCGGTGACTGACAATCTGACTCAAATGGGGCTTAAACATAAAAGAGAATTTATTGGTTCTCATTGCTAGAAGATCCAAAGTCGGGCCAGCTTCAGGCAAAGCTGGATCAGGAGCTCCTTGCTGTCCCCAGGACACAGCCTCTCTCCAGGACTCAGCCTCATGCTCAGGTTCCAGGATGCCATTGTGGGCTCAGCTCACAAGCCTTCAGACTCAAGTCTAGAGGGGAAATTGAGCTTCCTTTCTAGGAGTCTCCACAAAAGCCCTGAACCTCATTCTGATGGCGCCAACCTCCAGTCACATGCCCACCCCTGAGCCAATCACTGTGGCCAGAGAATGGGAAGTGCTGGTTTGCTAAGGTCAAGGTCATGTGCTCCACCTCCAGAGACCCTGCCGGGCCACCTGGATGGAGAGATGGCTGGTGCCCGAGTGAAAACTCAGGAGCTGATGTTGGAAGATGATCAATGCAAGGGAGGGATTAAACAGGAAGAGTGCATTAAAAATTGGACATGAGATGTCTGGCTCAAAATAGTGAATGGCTCACCAATTAGCCTTGAAATGTTCTACTAAGTATGGCTTGGAATTTAGACAAAGGGAGAATTCCCACCAGTATCACCTGACCTACCCGGGATGCCCCTCATCAAGCAGAGGCCCACTGGGAAAAGGTGAGAGGGTTCTTCTCACCTCTTCTGTCTTGTCTCAGTGGCCCAGGGTTGGGCCCACTAGAAGGGGGTCAGCCCTTCCTCTCCATCTCTGACACGCTGTCTTCTTACGCGCCCTCACCACAGCCCTCCCCGCTTCCCTTGTCACTGTCTGCTTACGAACCAGGCCAGAAACAGCAAGTTGCAGAAATGGGAGGGATGTTCTGGAAAGTGCCCTGCTCATCAGACAGCTGGAGCTGGGGCCAGAGTGTGCTGGAGAAACACCTTCTCCCCCGACAGCCACTGAGAGTGCCAGAGGCCCGGGCGGGGGGTTACGGGACCCCAGCGAATCTCCGCGCAGACCAGCCAGGAATGAGGGGCTGCGCTGGGCGCCCGCCCCCACTAGAGACTCCAGAAGCACATTTGTCCGCCTTCCCAGTGAGCTCAGTAGAAGGGGAGGCATGACCTGCTTAAAAGGGATGCAGAAAGCCTTAGGGAAAAGATACGGATCTCGTTTCAAGATGAAATCACAAGGTGGTATTAAAAGGAGATGAGAAATGGAAGTTTTACCGAGCAGCTAAAAACATAATAGCTGAATTAAAAACCACTTTGGAAGGAGGTAGTAAAAAACACGATTGATGACCCAGAAAAACAGATCAGCAAAGCACAGAAAGAATGTGGCCAGCTCTCTTGGGACACAAAGGGGACAAAAGGCAGCTGTCATGAGAAATAAGATGGGGGCCGGGGGTGGGGGTGGCGGACACGGAGGAGAGCTGAGGTACAAGCGTTAAAAACTGGTTCTGGAGCAGAGCCGCCGGACGGACCCGTCCTCAGCAAGTCTAATCAGGAAGAAAGAGAGGAGAAGGGGGGGGTCTAACCATTGGCGAGGTGTCCCCAGTGCCTAAAGAGACCTGGGAATTCCGTGAACCGTCCTGTTCTTGGTCTGGCATCACCTGCTACAGGCTCAGTTTTCAGTGTTGCCGTGGGTTTTGTCTTGACCTGCAACATCACGGGGCTGCGGTGAGCTGTCGGGATTGGGGGTGCTCATGCTTGGTGCTAACAAGGTACCAGCAGCGGGGGCGAGGCTGGGCCACTGTGGGGACACTGGCAGGGCCAGACGGGAGGCGAGCAGGCGGCAAAGACAGCTGTGCTCCTAATTTTGCCAAGGGGGTGGGTAGCACCATCAGACCATGAAGAGAAACATCCCATGAAGAAATGGTTTTGCACAACAGAGTAAGCGCATTTAGGGCAACTCTGGAAAATAAAGACCCACCAGCCCAGAACCCCCAGCAGTTCCAATGAGGCTGGAGTCAGTCAGCAAGCGGCAGAGTCACCGAGTTTGGGAGGAGGGCAGAGCGGCTGACACGGGAAGGGCCATCTGGTCCATTGGCAGCAACCCATTGCTCCCAGGCTGGCCTCGAAGTCACCCAGAGCTCAGCCCCAGGGCAGCCCCTGCAAGGAAGCTTGCTGAGTCAGGACTCGGCTCTGCCTTCTCGAAACGCCCACCACACACCTACTGGAGAATGAGAGAGGGCACTGATTCGGGTGTCAGAAGTCTTGAAGTTCTGACCTTGATGTGCCCTGTGACTGTCCCTTCACATGTAGGGGCATGGCCCCTGCAGAGAAGGCAACCCCCAGGCCTGGTTCTGTCTCCCTCACAGAGAGCACTGTGACATCCTACTGAGACACGCATTGGAAACGTGCTCTGAAATAGAGAACGTGACCCAGTAATGCAGGTTCAGGGGATTCTAAGGACATTGAGAGCGAAAAGAGAGAAACTAAGGGAGAATATTCTAGAATGGGGTGAGGGGTAGTAATGCCTGAAAACCAGCATTCCACTTATAAGAAAAAAAATAAGTCTCTGCTGCTCTTTAGTGAGAAGGAAAGATTCTAGAAGCCTATTGGAGTCCCGACTCTCACACGAGCTATGGGGAACCCCCCCACCCGTCCCTCTCCGTCCCTCTGCCTCTACTCTGTGTAATGTGTGTCATCGGCTTTGAAATGACTGCATAGGAGGCTCAGGAGGAAAATCCCAAATATATTTATATGTGACGTGAAGGAAAAAAAAAGGATAATTTCCCAGTAGGTTGGAGATAGTGGCCTGTTGACAGAGGTCAGAGTCAAAACAGGATAGATCTCCTTCTGCTGTACATCTGCTAACCCAGCCTGTTCTCTGATTTATTTTTTCAGTCCCACGGAATATTTTCTATAGGCCAGAAGCAGCTCTTCAAAGTACCATTACTAGAACTGGACATCACAGAGAAGGAGCTCAGAGCTGGTGGCAGGAGATTCAGAATCAAATGCCACTCTCTGTGCCTGCCCCTGGGCCTCAGTTTCCCCTTCCACAGAGCAAGAGAGTGGATAAGAAGATTCTCATCTCCCCATTACCATTCTTTAACAAACAGAGCTTTAGTGGAACAATTCTGGGGGATAATCTTTTTTTGGGAAAAAAAAAGTGTTTTCTTCATTTTCTTTTTAGGTTTACTGCACAAATAATTAGCTTTTTATACGTGCATAAATATGGTCACATGCTTGCTTTTCCTTTTCCTTTTTGTTGGTTCCTCTCCTCCCCCAGAAAGAACTTTTAGGATCTCTGTAGCTCTGATGGTCCACGTTTCTGAGGCTGGGAGAATCCCAGGGAAAGTTGAAAGGAAAGCAAAGAGCACCAACGGCCAGTTATGCCTGGTGCTAAGACAGGGAGCCAGGCTCCACAGGTGTGGTCCTTGCTCGCTCCAGGAGCATAAAGGGTTTGCCATTCCTCTACCTCTCCAGCCTTCCTCCCCTGACTCTGCCAGGTCTGGAAGCCAGGCCACACCTAAGTTTGGTCTCCAAATTCCCAATTTTTCAGGAACCTAGGGATCAGAGAAGCCACCAGAATCATTTGGTCCAGCCTCTGTATCAAGGGAGGTCACTGTCCATTCTCCCTATAAAACTCACCATGGAAAGCTCTCCCCTCCATCTTCCTGCAGGGAGTGGAGGCTAGTGCGCTCCCTGGTTTTTCAAGCCAATCCGCTCATTGCCTTTTATCTTAGAAACCTCTGGAAGCCGGGATGCCCATATCCTGGCTCAACTCTTCACCATCAGTTCAGCCCCAAAGTACTCCTTCCAGGCAAGAGGAAGCGAAAGCAAACACAAAAAGGTCAGTCTACATGAACAAGCAATTCACAAAAGACACAGAAGCAGCTAAGAGACACACGGAAATCTTCTCACTCTCAGTAAAAATAAAATAAGGAAAAATAATGAAATAATAATCAATAAATAAAAATGCAAAACCAAACAACAGTGATATGCCTTTGGCAGAGATGAAAAAGGAGGAGGTACTATTCTGTGGGGAGAGGCTGTAGGGAGGTGGGCTTCCGTCTAGACCGGCAGACCCTCTGTGGGGGGACAGGCACCGAACACCACCTCTCTGGAGAGCCATGTGGTAGCGAGCAACACAACTCTTACCACGTGCTGGCCTCTGAACTCAGCAATTCCACGTCTGGGAGTCCATCTCAATGGAACGATGAAGATGGGACACAAATATTTGAACTCAGGAATACTCACAGAAATTAGAAAGAACATACATGTCCAAGGGGATTGGCTCAATTAAATGTGGTACATCTATACAATAGAATTCTTTCAGAATTAATGTCATAAAAATGGACACATTACCATAAAAAAGATGTTCACGATCTATCGCTGGGTAGAAAAGGCAGCTCAGCATACGCAACAGTCCATATAGTAGGATGACATTTCATTTCTCCTGAAAGGCATGTTGTGTTGCATGCTAGATCTGAGATCCACAGACTTCTGGATGACTTACAAATATCTTAACTACATTTTCTGATTTCCCATATAAACAAGTATTACTTATACATCACAAAAAGGAAACGCCTGCCCAAAGAAAGGGTTGCTTCGTCCCAAGCAGAGGGGTGGTCTGGAGAATGGGTTGAGCCTTCGGTCTTCCCCACAAAACCCTCCCCTGCCAGAAGAGAGAGAGGCAGTGAAGGAGAAGCGGTGAATGTTTAGGCATAAACCCTGGAGCCAACGCCTTTCTCTTTTCCCTCTGCAAAAACATGTGCCGCCAACACTCCCCAGGAAGGCTTTCTCTCCCAAACCCTCTTGTGTCCTGTCCTTCCCCACGTGTTAACCCACCTCCTCCCTTCCCCTTCTCCCTCCCCTGACGCCCTCCCCTCCCCGCAACTCCCTCTCCCCCTCGCCTTCCTGTACCAGGAACAAGGCTGACTAGATCTGAACTTAGCAATGCTATTTCCCAGCAGTGTGGCCCTGAGCTGTCAGAAAATGCCTTTTTAGGCCTCAGTTTCTCATTATTGTGAGCATTAAGAGTAAGAAAAAAAGAAGAAGAAGAAAGAAAAAGAAGGAAGAGAGGGAGGAAGGAAAGGAGGGAGGAAGAGAGGAACGAAAAGGAGGTAAAAAAAAAAAAAAAAACTCCTAAGTGTAATGTGATATCTTGGATTTTATCCTGAAACAGAAAAAGAAATATTGGTGGAAAAACTGGAGAAATCCAAATAAAGTCTGTAGTTTAGCTGATAATAATATACTAGGTGTTAATTTCTTGGTTGTGCCAAATGTATCTCGGTGATGGACAAGGCTAGAGTTACGAGAAATTGACTAAGGGGTTAGGAAACTCTACTCTCTTTGCAACTGTTCTGTAAATCTAAAATCACTCTAAGATAAAAATTTCCTGGGGAAAAAAAAGCAAAGTGCATAGAACAAGGCCTGACACAAAGTAAACATGCAACGAATAGTGACTATTATTTAACTACTCCGTTCTATTTTCACTGTAAGCATCCGGCGGTCGATTATTTTGGAGGGGGCAGCCAACTATTTCGCACAACTCACAGAACCTTCTCTTGGTGCTGGGCACCTGGAGGCTCTCCGTGGCGACTCACCTTTTGGCCTTTCTACTCATTCCTATCCCTTGCCTCTGCTTTTTATTACCAAGACCTTGACTTGGTGTTATTTTATTTTCAGATTTATTGTATCTAAGCTACATATTCTAAGTCACTTTAAAAATCCCTGGAAGTAGGATATCAATAAGTAAGAAAAACATTCCTAAATGAATTACTTTATTTTTCACCTGCACTGCACACATAAGCACACATTAGCCGAACCTCTATAATTACAGGATCTTGGGAAGAGTGTGGGTTTGGAACCAGAAGAGCTGTGTCTGTGAGTCCCAGCTCCACTCCTGTGGACCATGGGACAATGGACAAGCCCCACGTGGGTACACTGAGGGCTGCAAGTGGCCCCTCCTTCCCAGGGCGCTCTGAAGCTCTGTTAAGATGATGCTCGTGAAAACCCTTGGCAGAACTCCCTGACCACTTTCTCCCTCTGCCTCTGAGACTCAGAGAGACAGTGTTCACTGACGAGAAAATCCAGGCCTGGGACCAGAACCTGCCCGGTGGGACACACGCCTCCTGGCCCACTGCTTCTCTCAGTCACATGTGGCTCCAAGGCACCGTGTGGGGCAGGCTGGTCCAATTCCTTGCAGGGCTTCTGCCATTGCCCCAGGAAGTGGGCCTGAAGCCAACCATCAGGGCCTCCCAGCCCCCTTCAGGTCTCCTGCCCAGGCCCGGCCAGCCCTGCTGCACTGCCACACGACTGCATAGACCCTTGGAGAAAAGGTCTCCTCTCACCTCCGATTCCCTAGCAGATGGATGCAGCCTTCGGTATAACCTTGGGTGGGATGTGACGTCTGAAGGGTTATCTCTGGTTACAGGGGCTGAGGGAGCAAGGGGGCAAAGCACCAGCAAGACGCCCTTCAGGCAATTACCATCTTGAACCCCAGGTGCTTAGGCCCCTGTCAGAGGAGAGAGGGAGGCCCAGACACACCCCTCACTCATGCCTGGCCCAGGCTCATGCTTAGTCCCCCATTTGGGGTGAAAAGGGGAGAAGGAGTGGTGCTTCAGAAGGCGGAACTAAAGGTGAGGTCTTAATCCATCCAAGCTGGTGAGCTCTCTGCTTCCCAAAACCAGGGGAATGAGAACAGATGAGAGAGGGGGCAACCTTGCCAGGCTCATTCCCTAGCTCAGCAGATCCCACCTGCTCAACTCTTCACCCCTCATTTCTTTCCAGGTCAGTCCTCTAGCATTTCAAATTCAGGTTCAGGGGTCGACACGGGAGAAATAGGCCCTTCAAGAAGCAGCAAGTGGGGTGGGGTAAGGGGAAGACTAGAACACAAACCTGACGTGGATAGTCCAGAGGTGTGGGGCAAACAGAATGATGAATATTTATTGAGCACTTACTATGTGCCAAAAACCGCATTATCTCTTTTAATTCACATGAAGATTCTGTGAGTCTGATGTTTATACATGGAGAAAATGAGATGCACGGAGGTTATGTGACTTACCTGAGGTCACGTCGCTCGACAGTGGTGCTCTTAGGGTCTTGAACCCAGTCGGTCTGGCTCCAGAGCTCACCCGTACCCTTGGTCATGATGTTATAGAAGCAGCTCACAGGAATTCAAAGTGGTCCTGTTGGGGCTGGCCTATGGCAGAAATTCCAGATGGATAGAAATCAGCAGGCGCAAGGAGCTGTGAGTTCATTTCCACAGGGAGGGGGAGGCTGAGAGGTGGGCGACAAGAGCCACCTCTTGTTCCTTTGAGGCTAGAGTACTTAGGCCCACGGATCCTCAGTCCCTGGTGCTCAGGACGGAGGCAAGCTAGAGAGGGAACAGTTGAGACGAGGTCCAGGAGTCAAGAAAGAATAGGCTAGGTCAGGAATGGGGGATGCCTGGTGCTGGTGGTCACGCAGCACCGAGCCAGCCGTCAAGGTAGCAGCACCAAGCACCCACCCTGGGAGGGACCCATCACTGAAGTCATTCCTGCCTCTGCCAGGAAGCATCTGACGCCCTCCGTGGGGGGTCTGCCCGGAGCTGCCTGGTCGGAGAAAGCGAGCTGTGGCAAAACGCTGTAGAAGACAAGCAGCCTCTTTACTGGGCACCTACTGTGTGCCAGGCCCTGCACTAGACATTCTACATCCCTGACAGCTTTCCATTTTTCTCTTCCCAACTACTACTATGTGAGGTCTGGAGAACTCTCCCTATCTTACAGCGGCCATGAGAGCTGGAGGGGGTTCAGTGGCTTGTCTGGGGCCACACGGCTTCTACTCAGCAAATCGGATTCAGACCCACAGGAGCCCCAGTCCTCACCATCTCACCAGTCAACCTCTTTGGGCTGGAGGGGGCTCACCGCCGCCGCCCCCCCCCCCCCCCCCCCCCCCCCCGCGGGACACCATTCCGTCACACTCCTGCTCACGTGCGGACATCGGCCTGCTCAGCTCGGGGTCCCTGTCGACAGCAGCGGGCCTACAGGCCTGAACACCCTCACGACCCCGGCGTGAGGGAGGCCGGACGGGCACGTTCCCCCATCTCACAGGTAAAGAACCTCAAGCTCAGAGAAATGAAAGAGTTGGCCGCCAACACCCACCATCCAGGACATGGCTGGACAGACCCAGGCCTCTACCTCCAGGGTCCTTTCGTGAGAGTTGACCACACTGTCTATGAACTCAGCCCACACACACAGGTCTTTAAGGCTCCGTAGCTCACAGTGGCCAGTTTACCAACACTGCCTGCATCCCGGGGCTCTTGTGCCAAGTCCTACCAGGATTCTAGGGGCCTGTGGCATCCTCCCCCAACCAGAAGGCCCCTTGTCCAGTTGCTGAGCAGGGGCCTCCCTTGCTGAGGAGTCCCAAGGCAGTATAAGCTGTGAAGGAGACCCCGTAGCTGGAGGGGTGTGGGGCCCCTGGACGGTGTGTCCTTCTGCAGGGCTCCCACCTCCTGGGAGGCCTCTCTGACTGGGGACTCAGTGGGGTGGTGCCTGTCTGCTGGCAAGTGGGAGCATCCCAGAGAAACCGTGACACATAAACCACAGAGAGGACCCCAAGAAACCCCACCGGTCCCCTGGAGAGGCACTCATCTCTTTTCCAAGAGTCTGGCTTCTGTTCTCTGACGTTCTTCTCTCCAGAAGACAGAACAGGTCTATGTGCTGTTTTTGTTGCGATCTTATTCGACACATGGAGAAACTGAGGCCCAGATAATTAAGTCATAGCCAGTTCGGAAAGAGCTGGAGTGAACACAGAAGCCTCACGACCCCAGAGTGGGCTCCTCCTGCTGAGTGCCATGACCCAGCACTCTGCCCTCGCCCCAGGGCTCTGTCTAGAAATCTCTGTTGGCACGGACTAGCCGGTAATTTGGCTGTGTGTCCACTCTAGTGAATGCTTGGTTTGTACACCCTCAGCTTTATCCCAGAGCCTCGGGCTTCTGGAAAGGGTGGGGTTGAGGGAATTCTAGGACCTTGACCTGGAAGGAATTCCAGGAGACTGGGCCGCCTCTTCCACTCCACCAGCCGCTGGAGAAGGTCTGCACGAGGCAACGACTTGCGAAGATCTCACCGTGAGGATCCCCCGAGCCACCCCTCGGTCCCTTCTCCCTCTCCCCCTCACACCCCTGAAGCCTGCGCTGGCGGGGCAGCCGGATTCCACAACATGGAAGTCATAGCCCAGTTCACCCTGCTAAATGGCATTTTCATGGGGTCATGGAATGAGAGAACTTTAAAGGATCTTATTGATGGTTATGACCAACTCCCTCTTTTAGTAGATGAGGAAGATGAAGGTGGGGAGGGTGGGCGGCTCACCCGGGGCGGCCAGCAAGTCAGCACAGGGTCTGGGCTAGAAGCCGGGCCCGCTCTCCTGGGCCCCGCTGTTCTGCCTGAGCTCCCTTCCCACTTTCTACCGCAAAGCCCCAGCGCCCTCACGGCAAGAAACTGCTGGAAGCCTGTAGTCAGGTCAGGGCAAGAGCTGGGGACGAACCCGAATGCCACTGGGAGGGGGAGCACGAGGTCACGTCAGAGGAAGAGCCGAGCCAGGACCTTAGGGGTGATTGCCACACAGATTATTATTGTCCCACAGGTCCAAGATTTCTGAACGTTCTGACTTTTTTTTTTTTTTAAAGATTTTATTTATTTATTCATGAGAGACAGAGAGAGAGGCAGAGGGAGAAGCAGTCTCCCAAGGAGCAGGGAGCCCGATGCGGGACTCGATCCCAGATCTCTGGGATCATGACCTGAGCCAAAGGCAGACGCTTAACCATCTGAGCCACCCGGGCGCCCTGGATGTTCTGACTTTTTAAAAGAACATCTATAAAATACACTTTTTTAATGTAAAATATTCCAACTCGTAAATATAGAAACAATTCGAGTTTAAAAATAAAACACCCGAGACTAACTCGTGACCGGCTGTAGAATCCAACTCCGTCCCCTTTTTAGAGATGAAGAATCCGAGACACAGAGTAGTGGCCCATCAGAGACCACTCAGAGACCACCGTCCAGTGCGGCTGAGTCATTTGCAGGGAGTCCCCCATCCGGGCCACCGGTCCTGCTGCACCAATCACAAGATGGCGTTCTCTGAGGGCACACTGCACCTACCTGGAGCCCCGGGCCGAAATCCTTGGGCTTTCTGTGATTGGCCCTGAAGGACCTAACCCTTGGCCTTCCGTTAGGTTCTCCCCATGGTCCACATTCCCCAGATCTCTTTGAGTGTTTTTCCCTCGACATGTCCCTTTAAGAGTCCAAAGTGGGCCAGAACATTCTGAGACCCTGCCGGAGGCTGGGAAAGGCTGCAGACTCCCTTCCTTCTGCCAAGCCCTTCCCACATACCATTCCCCTTGCCTCTGGACATTCTGCTCTTCGCGGTCCAGCTCAAAACAGCACAGCTGACACTCCAGAAAAATCTCATAAAGCCGAGTTAGGGGCATGTCAGCAAAAGGACAAAATGAGATCATGGCCACCCTACCACCTTCCCCGGCTGGCCACGCCCGCGGGTCATCTGTTGCCACACCCCCCCTGACCCCTCCTGCATGTCCAGTCCTGCGCCTGAGACAGGGGCCTGGGGCAATGAGGTGAGGAGGTGACACCCAGGCTCATAAAACCACAGGAGAAAGAAAGTCAAGTGCTGAGATGAACACTGAAGATGGTAAGGGTTTGCTGAGCCGCTAGACAGGGGTGGCCAAGGTAAACACCGGCTTATCTGAGAAAATGGGTCCGGAGCTTTCGCAAAAAAAAACGATAGAATTGGTTTGGGCAGAGAGCAGGGGAGAGGACATTCAGGTGTCAGGTGTCAGCGACGTGGGACGGCGTGGGGCACGTTGGGGCACAGTGCTGGCTCGGGGACCCCAGTCGCCGCAGTTCGTGGGCGAGGCCCCTGGCTGATCTGAGCTCTGTGTCCTCATCCGCAGATCAGGGGCTGGGGCCAGATGGGCCCCACATTTTCTGGCTCCTTGGACAGGAGATCTGTGCTCTCTCTCCTCCCAGCACCCAGCTTAGGCCAAACATATGCACCCCTCGAATGAACGAGGGAGTGATAGAAGAATAACACCAACCCAATGAGAAAGCTATGAGAACTGATCCCCAGATAAGATAATTCTGTATTTTAAGTTTTTCAAGCATTTCCCCATCAGCGTTTGGGTTGTCCCCATAACAACCCTGGAGGCGGAGAGTACGGGTTTCATAAATTCCGTCTGCCAACTAAGGAAAGGTGTACACACTTGTACCCGAAAAGGTGTTATGTGATGTGGGATTTAAACAAAACAATTAATAGAAAAGTAAGCTTTCATTTGACCCAAGGATGCTCTGAGTTGCAAAACGACCCACCGGTTTCTTTAAGTTGCCAACCCCTGCTGGTCCCTCTCCTCCAGGCTGATTTAAAATAGGGGACGATTGGAAATACCTGGATTGATCAGAAACGTGTCTATTTATAAAACAAAGCTCAGGTATGGCGTTCTGTGAATTCACTCCCATGCTCGCCAAGGTCCCGTTATACCTTCTGGGGCCTCAGGGTGAGATGCCCGATGAGCCCTACCTGGTGAGCCAGGCCCAGTGCCTCCAACCTCTCCAACAAGAGTTCTCCCACAGCTGCCCTGTGTGAGCACCCACAGACTCAGCGACTCCTCCCCTCAATCCCAGGCCAAGTTCATGCCCATCTCCTGCTGCCCGGGACTGGCTCTTCCTATGGCAAAGACAGCTGGTTCCCCTCAAGGCTCAAGGACCCGTTCTCCCCATGGCCTTTAGTAATAGAACTAAAGGCTGCTCTATTCCCCAGGCACCCTTTGCTGGAGGCGGTGTGGCCTTGAGCCCATGTTCTACCACCAGTGAGATAGGAGAGGCAGTGGCATATGCAAAGTCTTGGTCTTGCCTGGCCTTAATGGGTGTGGCATTTCCTTAACCTCCACTTATGATGGCAGGTGCCGGAGCATCTTGGACTGTATGATAAAAGTTGCTGATTGATAATAGTAGAGCAACAAAATGGATGGATCCCCATGAAACTGCCATATTTTTAAAAAATTTTTTTAAAGATTTTATTTATTTGACAGAGACAGACACGGTGAGAGAGGGAACACATTCAGTGGGAGTGGGAGAGGGAGAAGCAGGCCTCCCGCTAAGCAAGGAGCCCGATGCAGTGCTTGATCCCAAGACCCTGATCTCATGACCTGAGCCGAAGGCAGACGCTTAACGACTGAGCCACCCAGGTGCCCCGGAAACTGCCATATTAGCCCTGGACTGCTTAATCTATCACAACTGTTACGTGAGGGGTGAATGAATTTCGCTTATGTTTCAGCCATCGTTATTTTGGCCTTTAGTTATGGCAGCTGAACCCCTGCCCTTTGCATGGCTACTTCCAGCCATTTTGCGAAACCCATCCAAAGGCCACCGCCCCAGGAAGTCTCCCCTGATTATGCCAATGGTCTCTGGACCCACATTCCACATCGCCCATCCCACAAGGTATTATCAAAACCCAATTTTGATGCACCCAATTCTATTTTATTTAATGTCCTTCTCTCCAGTGTAGAGCGAGGCAGTCAGGAAGGCAGGGGAAGACAATTATATGACCTTCCCTTGTCCTGGTTGGTTTGGTGTCTCTTCCGTGGGCATCGTTCTT
Organism: Callorhinus ursinus; assembly: GCF_003265705.2. NCBI lineage: Eukaryota > Metazoa > Chordata > Mammalia > Carnivora > Otariidae > Callorhinus > Callorhinus ursinus. The sequence goes on along the minus strand of NW_027397087.1, from coordinate 34,215,429 downwards.
TCCAGACAGAGCCGTATGCCTCTGCAGGGCAGGGCCAGGTCACAGACCTCCGTGGCCACCGCTTGAGGCATAGAACACATAACTGAGACTCGGGGGCTTGACTTACACATTACCAGAAGAAACGGATGGGGAAGGAGGGCTGGCCAGGGCTGGTGGGGTGTAGCAGGGGACCGTCCCGGTGCCACGCCTTTAAATACAGCCTGATGTCAGCGAACTCTGTGACATGTAACCCAAGAAAAGGCGTGCTATAATCGGATTCTTCCGATGTGGAAAAATAAGGCAGGCTGACTGCTGCTGCCATGGAGAGGCGACAAATGTTTGACCTCGGGTGTGAGGAAGACTGATTCTGTGCTGTCACAGGGACAAACGCACACCTGTTCCATCTGGAACCCAGTCAGTCCCGGCCAGCCACCCTCAGAGAGGCCAGCTGGAGTCCTGGAAAAAAAATGGATCATGCTAGCTCTTACACAATGAAGCTATCGAGCGGCTGCCCAACACGGAAAATACTGCCTCATTGAGGTAATGAGCTCCCAGACACTGGAGGGAATCAAGCAAAATAACCACTGGTGGGGATACTTTAAGGGAATTCCAGCTTTAGGTTTGGGGAGGAGATGACTCTGGGAGGCTTGAGGTTTTCTGATACTGTGATTTTTCAGGCTTCAGGGGGAGTCCCCTCTCCATTGGTTCCATCTCGATATTTCTCCCTAGGAACCCACCATGGTGCCTCCAATTCTACCATTAGAACTTTATCCATTGGAAGTCCAGCGTCACGGTCTCCCGGGGATGTCAGTTAAATAAAGGGATGCCACATAATGTTACAGGTATTGACTCTTCTTTGTCAATTCATTTAGCAGAACTTTCTCCCAAGTGGCTGGGGGTAGGGGTTACTGGGGCACTGGTCACCATAGTAGAGGGCTCTGACCATCCAGAAGGCAGAGTGTGCTTGGGGAGGGGGGCCAGGCAGGAATGCTGAAGGTACACAAGACTCAGAAAGTAGCAGCATGAGTGCACCATCAACACGGAGTTAGGCCAATTCACGCTTGGCCCAGGGCAACCCTGCCTGGCCCCAAAGCCCAGCATCTATATGGCATCTTCCACTTCCCAAAGGAGCACTGGACTAGGAGTCTGGAGACCTGGCCAGTGGCCCTGGCTGGGCCACTCCTGGCAGGGGGTCTTGATTATGTTGCCACACCGCCCTGCAGAGTTCAACTCCCTCTACCACCAAATAAGAGGAGGCCTGGGCTGTCTCCAAAGGACCCTACCCATGATGGGGTGTGGGGTCAGGACCAAGGGTCCTCCCAACCTAATTATGAAACTCAATTCTGCCTTTCCCATTTTACTTACAGCCTTGAGCAAATTATCTATGCTTCCCGAATCTCAGTCCCCATCTCTGTGAAATGGGAACAGTAACTCTTGCTTTGAAGAATTATTAAGATAATTAAATCTAAGATGCTTTGCTTGCAAAGTGACAGGCTGGGAGCTAACAATGGCCATTATTTATCATGTCATTATTAGTTAGTGCTCCAGTGAGATATAGTAGCCTTGTCCATAAAGGGCTGGGACTCAAACCCAGTTACCAGACTTTGTCATCTCCCCCCAAAAGCCAGTAGCCCTGCGCTCCTGCTGGCTCAGATACCAGCCCTCTTTTCTTTCTGGCAGGCCTGTTCAGAAGGAGCCTTGGTTACAATGGGCTCTGTGTCCCGGAGCTGCAGGCCTGGGAGGCCTGGGGCCCTCTCCCAACATCCTGTCAACTCACTGGGCATTCTCCCAAAGTAGCTTCCACTGCTTGGGATCTCTGCCCCCTCAGGACTCAGGGGGGGCAGCTCGGGACCAGCCAGAGAGGTTGCCATCCTCACCCATGCCCTTCCTCCACTGCCCCTCTGTCCAGAGGGGGTCAGGCAGCTGCAGGCTGGAAAGCCAGTTTGGCCACTAACTGCTATGTGCCCTAGGCTGGTTACTTCAGATCTCTGAGCATCGGTTTCTTCATCTTTCAAATGGGTGTCATTAGGTAAATAGGTAGGTCAGTGCCTGGCACACCACGGGTCCTTGGTGGGGGAAGAAAGGTGATTGATTCCCACTCACGGAGGACTTGTGATGGGCCAGACATCGACTTACCTACTTATACACACCGCTCTTCCTCTGTTACAACTATCCCCCCTCCCCTTAGCTACACCAGCATGCATTTTCTAGAAACCAGGACACTTTCTCATGCATCAACCAACTCAGGAAACTGAACAAGGATGTAAGACCACCCTCTAGAATGCAGTCTACGTTCAAGTTTTGCCAATTGTCCCCATCACGTCCTGTAGAGCAGTGTAGGCCAGTTATTTTGTAGCATGTCCCTCACGTTGACCTTGTCTGATGATGTCTCCTCATGATTAGACCCAGGTCCTGCACTTTGGGCAGAAATATCACAGAAGAGATGCCGAGTCCTTCCCAGGGCAGCTTATCAGGACACGAGGTCAGTTCGTCACCCCAATGGGGACATTCATGCTCACTGACTTTTGGTGAGGGGGGCGCTTTCTTCACAGCACGGGAGCCATTTTTCCTATTCTTTGGGGAATGTGATCTCATTTTAAGCCCAGGTTCTTGAGTCAAACAGAGCTGGGCTGTATCTGGGCCTCAACATTGACCAGCTATATGGCCTTGGTCAAATTAATTTCTCTGAACGTGTGAAACAAAGATTGTACCACTACCTTTCAGGGCCAATTCCAGGAGCAGATGAGACCACCTATGTGAAGCGTTGGGCACAGTTGGAGGAGGTGCCCGGTGGACATCAGTGATGTTCACTGGACATCTGCCCAAGGCTTAGGAGGGGACTGATAGAAGGAGCTCCCTGTAAACAGCAGCAGAAGAACCTGGTGTCACTGGTGCTATCGTGATGCCCTGAACTCAGAGGGGACAGAGCAGGTTTCTGCTGAAGGCAGATAACCCGGGCAACGGAAATGGACTAGTAAGGTGTGACCCATGGTTGTGAGCCAAGTGTGGACTTTGGGGTCCAGCCAATCCGGGTGTGTGTCCCATAATCTATGTGAATTAGCTGTTTGTCCTTGGGCAAGTCTAATAACCTCTCTGAGTTTCCATTTCTCCCTCTGTGAAATGAAGATAATACCACATCTCTCATAAAGTTGTAAGGATGGTTAGATTAATGTAGTAAGGAGCATGGCCCAGTTTCTGGCATATGGTAAGTGCTCAGAAACAAAGAACTAGCACTGACCATTCCGACCAGGGTCCCAGTTCTAAGGGGACTTCTTTAGAAATGCCTTCCCTGACCACATTCCCCTGAGGAGAGGATCAGGCTTTCCCAAAATGTTCTTGGCATCATGTCCTCTCACACTTAGCAGGACCATAGGTTCGACCTCCCTGCAGGCCGTTTTGCCAAACAGGGATCTTCTTGTCAGTCAGCGTTCTTAGTTATCAACAACAGAAGCCATTTGACTAGCTTAGGCAGAAAGGAATTCATTAAGGAGAAGAGATAGCTCTCCTCCTTAATCATCGGGAAGGAGGAGTAACACATCCAAGGCTGGGCTTCCAGGGATTCGTCCTGAAAGCACAAAGCGGAACTGGGGAACTGGCTGCCATCGGAACTGTTGCTTCAGCCTCGATCAGAAAGGAATGGCCACCATGACTCATGGTTCTAGAACCATGCCACTTGTGCCCTGACCTGTGCTGTCAGAGATGCTCCATGCCACTGGCCTGCCCCCGATGTAACTCAGTGTCAAATCACACTCAGAGAAGTTCATCTCATTAGCAGAGCCAAAATCACATCTAGAATGCATGCTGCAAAGGAGTCTTGGCTTTTAACTGTCCAATATCTAGACATACTAGAAGGAGGTGAAATATGTTTTGACCTAGCCAATCCACCAAATCAAGAACCATAAAAATGTTCAGCTCTTTGACGTAACAATTGCTCTTCTAGGAATCCATCTGAAGGAAATAGAGGTATGAACAGTATTTTGTATAAACTGGAAGGAAGGAAGGAAGAAAGGAAGGAAGGAAAGGAGGGAGGGTGGAAGGGAAGGAGGGACAGAAGGGGGAAAATCCATAAACAGAGTTGGTTAGATAAATTTTGGAACATTCATATGAAAGAAATTTTTGGCCAATAAATATGAGGCTTTTGAATAATTCTAGAATTTGCAATAACAAAGTGTTAAGAAAAAAACAAAAACCAAACTATATATACAGTATGACCCCAGTTTATAAGAAGGGTGTGCACATGCTCGTTATTGAAGGAGGTACCCGAAGATGGACTGGAATCACATGGGATTTTCTATTTTTTTGCTTACACTTTTCTAGATCAGCTACATGTTCTACCAAGAACGTGTATCACTTCCTCTAATGAATAGCAGAGATCGAGAGATGATACAAATGAAATGAGGTAGTCCTGACATGCGCACACACGCCCTTGCCTGGTGCGGGGGAGTCTGCCACTGCCGGGACTGGCGCCGGGTTAGACCGGGGAGCCGGGAAGAAGTGATCGCAGTGGATAAGAGAGGACAAGGACCAAGTTTGGAGGGTGGGCAGAGGCCATCTCTGATTTATCTGGCATGTAAGTGGATGTCTATAAATATTTGTTCTGTACCTTATGAAGACATTGTCAAAGGGCTTGAAAGCAGCCAGTTCACAGAAAAAGGAATACAGACGACTTTGAAACAGATGAAAAGATATGCAGCATTAATCATAATCAAAGAAATGCAAAATAAAACGAGCTATTTTCACTTACCAGATTGGCAAAAATCACAACGTTTCCTGAGAACACGGGGTGACTAGACTCTTGGTAGTGGGCTGTGCCCTGCCCTGATGGGGATGTCTAGCATCATCGCTCAGAGAGGAAAATGTGTGTGCCCTTTGATAGGGCCACTCTGATTCTAGGAATTTGTTCTCAGAATTGTGCATTGCTCATATGCAAAAGAGGGGTGTACCAGGGTGTTTACCTTAGCAAACATTGGAAGCCTCATCTTCAGTAAGGGTCTGACTAAACCATGGGACATTCATACAACAGAATATTTGCTAAAAAGGAATGATCTCAAAAAAAAAAAAAAGAATCCCAAAGATATATTTATATACACTAAAGTCAAGGTGAAGAGTTAAATATATCCCATCCACTTTTGTAAGATAAAAACATGCACGTATATCATTTGATATTATAGCATATTTCTGGTGTCCCTGGGGAGAGAGATTGGGGTAATGAGGGTTGAGCTAGAGCCAGTATTCATTGTTTACACTTCTGTATGTTTGTTGGTTATTTACCATGTTCATGTTTCAGGTTCATACCAATTTCAACATGTAACTTAAAAATAAATAAATACTCTTTGAATTAATAATTGGACTAGGAAGCCAGAAAGAGGCATTTGGGTGTGATGAGATGAGCCATAGGGAGCTACTGATGGCTCTTGAGTAGGGCAGTACAGCATACAAGTAGTATTTGGCAGGGAGGACCCGGAAGAGTAGCAAGGAGAGGAGCTGGGAAGCTGGGAAGCTGGACCAGCCTGAGGCATACAACTAGGCAGGTGGGCTGCATCCAGGGGACCTGGGGTGGGGATGGGTAGGCAGAGAAGGGTTACTCCATGGGGAGCTTCTTTCAACTCCTGTCCAGATGGAGCCTGCTCTCGCCCCACACACAGCCTCTATACTTCTCTACCAGGCTCTCACATCTCAGCCCACACCACTGCCTCCTCCTCACACCTCCACTGTGCTCCCCTCCTCCTGGTAGTACCCCAGAAAGAGCCCTATGAGATAGATTACAAATGGACTTCCTCCTCATCCTAGCTCCCAATGAGGTTTTGACGAGCGCTATGTCCCAGGAAGAGGTGGGGGAGGGGGCAGGGCACAGGGGTGGGTGGAGGGAAAGCAGGGTTGGGGGGGGAGGAAGAAACCTGTCCCACCTAGCTACACTTTAATAGGTGTACTTACTTTAATATTAAATAGTTCTAAAGTATATGCCATGGAGTCAAACAGATGCTCCTGGAGATGCCCTAAACAGATCCATTTGTCCCATAGTCCAGGGTTTCTCAACCTTGGCACTATTGACATTTTGAGCTAGATAATTCTTTGCTGTAGGGACTGTGATGTGTATTGTAGGATATTTAGCAGCATCTCTGGCCTCTCCACACTAGATGCCAGTAGCACCACCCCTCCCGTTGTGACAAACAAAAGTGTCTCTGGACTTTGCCGAATGTTCCCCTGGAGGGCAAATGGCCCTAGTGACAGCCACTGCTGTAGCTTAATGTGCTCCCTACTATGGTATTGTGCACTGGTGGAGGGGAAGGCATGGGTGCCCCTCTGTTGGTCTTCACCCGAAGTCATAACGGGGAGTTTCGGGCATTGTGGGGAAGGCAGGCAGCTGCTGGCTTGATGCCTTATAAATCATAGCACAGGGAAACCTCTACTTTGCCACTTGTCCCCTGAGAACACTAACCTGGAACCCCAGCCTGAACCATTTGCAAAATTCTGAGATTCTCAACCTCCATATAACTAGATTCTTTTTGGTTCTTGGGTTTTTCACCCAGAACTACCAATAGCTCTGCTTCTAAGGGTTTTTTATTGTTAGGTCTACAAGGACAATAAAAAGCCTCAAAGGGTTTCTGGGACATCAAATAGCTCCTTTTAAATTAAAAAGAAAGAAAGGGGAAGGGGAGACCTCCAACCTCTGTATTTTCTTACACACTGAATTAGACACGTGTGGAATATGTTTCCTTCTGGCTGGGCACTATTTTAAGACATAAGGAGGTTGTCCTTAAAATATTTCCCAGCCTTTTATGGCTACCTAGTGTTTTAGGGGAATTGGTCTGTGTGTTGCCAACTCTATAGGATACAGCCCAGGATTCTGGGGGAGTCAGTTGGCCCATGAGGAGAAGGCCTGAGCAGCATGGCCCAGGACATCCAAGAGTATGGATGTTGTGCTGTGAGCTGGAGTGATAGGGAGAACTTTGAAAGAAAGCAAAGCCTGGATATTTTTATAGTCCTCCACATTTTCTGAGCATGAGATACATTCTCAGCCCCCTGGCTCTTTGCTAAAGCTGTCCTCTCTGCCTAGAAAACCTTGTGTCCTTTGTATACTTACTGTCCTCCTTACTCATCCAGGAGTATGTCAAAGTCTCCCTTTGCTCCTTCCCAATGAAATAATCAGACAAGTGAGCAAAGATACATATAAATCTATGTATGTACACGTGGTGAACATATATATATATATATATATATATATATATTTCATTGCAATGTAGTTTATGGTGATGAAAAAGTGGAAATAAGCTAAAGTGTACAGTAATAGGGAATTAGTTAAATAAATTACAGTATAGTCATACAATGAAAAATCACTCAGCTATAAAGAATTGAAGACATCAATGACTGTTGACTTGATTAGATGAAGAGAAGTTAAAAACAGCATATATGATCCTATTTTTAAAAAGTATGTTATACAAGGAGGATTCCAGGAAGAGGTGGAGTAGTAAGCACCAGAAATCTGTCTTCCCACTTAGACAACAATTGCAGAATCTGTATAATATAACAATTTTGGAACTTTGGAGGCCACTGAAGGCTTACAAGTTACAAGGAAGGCTTGGATGATAATTTTGGTCAATTTCAGCTCTTAACTTAGTAGAAGCTACCCTTGGCTCATGCCCAGCCCCATGGCAGGCAGCTGTGCACATGTTCCAGGAGCAGCTTGCACACAGCTTGTGGGAGTCAGGGTGGGCGATAAGTACCCTGTCCTCAACCAAGCATCCTATATCCTGCAACACTGTCCTTCAAAAATGAGGGAGAAATTAAGACATTCCCAGATAAACAAAAGATCCAAATATTGGGAATCTGTGCTATGATTGCGAATTGCTGCTTCTGATCACAGAGGTGGGCAACCATTGTCATTACATCTCTCCCAATTGTTGCAAGCCCCTTCCCTTCCAGCTGAAGCAACTTCTAGGAGACCAGCACTTTTTTTCTCCTCCCTTTATTTTTCTTTCTCCCCCTTTTGGTAAAAACTAAGGATATTAGACTCCCAGACTTTAAAGACTAGGACGTTGAAAAGCTACTACATTTATGGGGGAAAGTAGAAAGTCACTGAGCATACCCAGGGAAAGTCTCGGAAAAGACCTGAGAAAACCTTAAGTTTGTACCTCAGACTGATCCTCAGTACAGAGATAGCCTACCAGTCACAACAAAAAGAAAAAATGGTAAATCTGGGGCAGGGGAGGGGGCACAGGGATCTGATTCCCAGAGTTACCATATTATTATATTTAAATGTCCAGTTTTCAACAGCAAAAAATTCACAAAACATGCAAAGAAACAGGAAAATATGGCTCATTGAAAGGAAAAAAGAAAAAAAACAGAAACTATCACAAAGAAAGACCAGATGGTGGACCTACCAGACAAAGGCTTTAAAACAACTGTCTTAGAGATGCTCAAAAATAAATAAATAAATAAAAATAAAAATAAAAGAGGGAGAAAGTGAAGAAAACTGTATGAACAAAATGGAAATGTCAATAAAGAGAAAACCTAAAAAGAAGCCAAGAAGAAATTCTAGAGCTAAAAAGTACATTAACTGAAATGCAGAATTCTCTAGAAGTGTTCAAAGGCATATTTGGGCAGGTAGAAGAATCAATGAATTTAAAGATAGGACAATTGAAATTATTGAATCTATGTAACAGGAGTTAAAAATACTGAAGAAAATTTAATAGATCCTAAGGTACTCTATCAAGCACATTAACATATGCACTGTGGGAATCCCAGAAGGAGAAGAGAGAGAAAATGGGGCAGAAATATTTGAAGAAAGAACAGCCTGAAACTTCCTAAGTTTGATGAAAGACATGACTATAAACATCTAAGAAGCTTAACAAACTCCAAGTGAGATGAACTCAGAGACCCACATGAATACCTATTGTAATAAAAGTATTGAAAAACAAAGACAAAGAGAGAATCCTGAAAGAAGTGAGAGAAGTAACTGCTCAAACACAAAGGATCCTTAATTAGATTATCAGCATAGTTCTTATCAGAGACTTTGGAAGCCAGAGGCAGTGGGCTGATGATAGAGTCAAAGTTCTAAAAGGAAAAAAAAAAACAAAACTGTCAACCAAGAACTCTATACCCAGCAAAACTGACCTTCAAATGTGTGGGAGAAAGTAAGACCTTCTCATTCTCAGATATACAAAAGTTGAGGGAGTTTGTTACTACTAGATCTGCCCTGCAAGAAATGGTCAAGGGAGTCCAGTGGGTTGAAATGAAAGGGCACTACCTAATAATCCTAAACTGTGTGAAGATATAAAGATCTCAGTGAAGATAAATACACTGACAATTATAAAAGTAGCTATTATTGTAATAACAGTTTGTAACACCACTTTTGGTTTTCTACATGATTTAAGAGACTGAAACATTTTGTAAAAATCATTAGTCTAAAAGCAAATACTACTGTAACTTTGGTTCATAACTCCATATTATATTTAAAGACTAATGCACTCAAGGAACAACTATGAGTTTACAATTTTGGATACACAATGTATAAAAGTGTAATTTTGTGATATCAGTAACTGAAAGGAGTAGCAGTGGAGTTATAAAGAAGCAGAGTTTTGGTATGTCATTGAAGTTAATCTTGTATCAATTCAGATTAGAATATTACAACTTTAGGATGTTAATGTAATCCCCATGGTAATCACAAAGAATATAGGTATAGCATATATACGAAAGGAAATGAGAAGATAATTAAAACATTTCACTACAAAAAAGTAAATAAACAGAAGACAGTAATGCAGGAAATGAGGAGCAAAAAGCTACAAAGTATATAGAAAACAAATAACAAAATGACAGAAGCCTCCTTATTAGTAATACCACTAAATGTAAATGGATTAAATTTGCCAATGAAAATACAGGGATTGGCAGAATGAATTTAAAAAACATGATCCAACAGTATGCTGTCTACAAGAGACTCACTTTATGTCCAAAGACACAAACAGGTTGAAAGTGAAAGGATGGAAAAATATATTCCATGCAAACAGAAACCAAAAGAGAGTAGGGTGACTATATTAATAGAAGTTTCACTATATCAAGATATAACAATTAGAAATATGTATGCACTTAATAACAGGCAATCAAAATATATAAAGCAAAAATTGACAGAATTGAAGAAAAAAATAGACAGTTTTACAATAATAATTAGAGACATTAATACTCCACTCTCAATAATGGTTAGAACAACTAGATGGAAGTAAGGAAACAGAGGATGTGAACAACACAGTAAACCAACTACCTCTAATAGACACATACAGAACACTCTATTTAACAAGAATACATGTACTCACATGCACATGAAGCATTTTCCAGGATAGACCATATGTTAAGCCACAGATTAATTCTCAATAGATTTATAAAGATAAATACTCTCACAATGGTATGAAGTTAAAAATTAATAACAGAAGGAAAACTGGAAAATTCACAAACTTGTGGAAATTAAATAACACACTTTTATACAACCAATGGATCAAAGAAGAAATCACAAGGAAAATTAGAAAAGATTTAGATACAAATGAAATTGGAAACACAACATACCAAAACGTGGAAGACAGCAGGAGCAGTGCTAAGGGAGAAATTTATACCTATAACCACTTATTTGAAAAAAAAAGGGGGGTTCCTGTGTGGCTTAGTCAATTAAGCATCTGCCTTCAGCTCAGGTCATGGTCCCAGGGTCCTGGGATCAAGCCCCGAATCACAGAACCTGCTTCTCCCTCTCACCAGCTTGTGCTCTCTCTTGCTTTCTCAAATAAATAAATAAAATCTTTTTAAAAATAAAATAAGTAAAATAACAAGAAAGCTATCAAATCAACAACCTAATTTACAACTAAAGGAACTAGGAAAAGAACTAAACCCAAAGCTAGTAGAAGGAAGAAATAAAAAGATCAGAGCAGAGACCAACAAAATCAGGAATAGAGAAACAAGAGAGAAAATCCACAAAACCAAAAGTTGATTCTTCAAAGAGATCAACAAAATTGACAAACATTTAGGTAGTCTGGAAAAAAAGACAGAAGACTCAAATTACTAAAACCAGAAGTTAAAGTGGGAACATTATACCTAAGTCTATAGAAATAAAAAGGATTCTTGGCCAGTACTCTGAGCAATTATACCCAAACAAATTGGATAACCTAGATGAAATAAATAAATTCTGAGAAACACATGATCTATTAAGTCTGAATCACAAAGAAATAGAAAAATCTGAATAGACCTATGACTATAAAAGGAATTAAATTAAACTGAGAGGGAATCTAGATGCCCCTAGACCTGGGCCACACTGTCTGGTCCCTGGATGCCAGAACATGAAACAGAGGCTTGGACCTCCGTCCATCTGCTCCCTGTCAGTGGGGGGACTCCACCAGGCAGGAGGCACCCTCAATGCCTGTCCTCTCCAATCCCAGGATCCCACCCCTCTTCCCCAGCCCAAGTGTTGTCACCCTGCCTACTCACAAAATCAGCAGCTCCCTCTTGGGTGCAAAATGAGGTGAAGCCATACATTTCCCCCTCCCAAGCCCTGGGGTTCTCTGTTATTGAGGGACCTAGTAGAGGTGAGCATGACCCTCTCTGGGTGCATCTTTCCAAAGGCACATTCCCGTGGGGAGGGAAAACACGTTAATGCCCATGGATCACACGGATCACAACCGGAGCTGTTGGTTCTGCTCCCTGCTCTGTCTGGAGGATCCTGAGCAGGTGGGAGCCCTGGCACATGGAGCCAGCTGGCAGAAAGAGCATGGCTGGTGAAGGACAAGGTGCGCCAGCTCTGCCCAGGACCTGGCGCCTCCCAGGGAATTATAGAATCCTAGACTAACAGCTTGGAAGGACTCTTGCATCCAACTCCATCATTGGACAGATAGGGAAAATGAGGCTCACAGAGGCAAAAGAAATGCCATGGCTATCGGTGGCAAGACTGGGACTAGAACAAGATGTATTGCTCCCAGTGTAGGGTTTGGCTGTTTTCATGAGATTTCTAGAATTCTAACTGAGGTCAGAGAAGGTAAGTAATTTATTCAGTCACAGTGATAGTAAGTTGAGATTATGGGATTTGAAACCCAGTCTGTGAGACTCAGAAGACCACAGTTGTTCCATTAACTCATCGTGGGCTCTTTGTGTGTGTGTGTGTATGTGTGTGTGTGTGTGTGTATGTGTGTGTAGGGAGAGAGAGACGTGGTGACTGGGATAGTAGTGAAGAGCTGATTGTCCACTTCTCAGGCTCATCCTTTAGCTTAGTCCCGCCTTCACTGACCATCCTCCCAGACCAGGTCAGGCTCTGCTGTCATACACCTGCCCTCAGAGTACCTGGTATTTCCCTTCACAGTGCTTACCACTGTGACTCAGTTCCCCAGAGCATTATTTGTCCAATACTTCTCTCCCTCAATACACTATGGCCTCGTGCAGTAGGATTGTGCCTGTCTTGGTTACCATCATATCCTCCTAGATCTAACACAGGGCCCGTACAAAGTCTGTGCTTGTGGTATTTGTTAAATGACTAGATGGATGGATGAATGGATGGATGGATGGATGGATGGATGAACATGTGGATGCCTGGATGGATGGCTGGAAGCCTGGGTTGTTGGACAGATGAGTCTCAGCTGCTTGGAGACCTGAGATGTGTGGTGACTCGGGGCCCCAGACTAGAGCTCTTGGCTGAGAATTGCAGCAGACCAGGACCGTATCTCTGTTCCCAAACCTCGCCTGTGTGGTGAGTCACCCAATATCTGAAAACCACATGCTTCTTTCCACAACGAGGCTGCCCAGAGGGGCCCCAGAGCCTCAAAGACAGTGAGGAAAACTCTGCTCACACGCACAATTCCTACCGGCCCCTTATCAGGGCTGTTCCTTTGATGTGCTCTCTGTGAGTCAGAGCTGCTATTTGCCTCAGCGCTGTTCCTGTTTCAGCAGCACACTGACATTTTTAAAAGAAAAAAAAATCGGAAGTGGCAGACTCTGTCATTGGGCTAAGACTGCAGACAGCCCTTTGATTTGATTAGAAACCGAACTGGGGTGGAAAGGGGTGAGGATGTCCAAGCAAAAATGGTGGGACCCTGTTACATCCCCTCCTCATATGGCAGTTACTTATGTTACTAGCTAATGATAACATGCATGTTGCAACGTTCTGTTGCAACGGAAAAGAAGAAAGCTGTGGTGTCTCAGTGACAGTGGCAACTCGGGGCCAAAAGAAAGACGCTGGAGTCCAACTCAGCTACTTTCTTCCTAGCTGATCTCAGACAAGTTATGACTCTCAGTTTGTTCCTCCGTAGAACTAAGGAGGCTGGTTTTGATAGTTTTGAATATCACATAAGATAAGAGTCATAAATGTGCTCTGTGAACTGCACGATGGGGTGCATCTGTGCAGAATGAGCGGCACCTCCATCCTCTGCGTTCTCTCTAACATTTCCAGTAGCGGCATTACATTGCTATTTCACTTCCCACGCAGACACACGTTATCTTCCCACCTGGACTGTGAGCCTTCCTGGTTAGTGACCCCTTCCCCTTCTACACCCAGCACAGGGTGGGGTACACAGTCAGTAGCCCATGACTCTTTCTTTTTTGTTTTGTTTTGGTTTGGTTTTAGCTATACTTTTTTAAAATTTTGTTATTTTAATTCCGATTATTTCCCATACAGTGTTGTATTAGTTTCAGGTGTCCAATATAGTGATTCAACACTTCCATACATGACCGGGTGCTCATCACATGACAAGTGCACTCCTTAATCACTCATCCAGCCTTCCAGGGAGTCCTGAGAAAGGGGGTGGGGAAGCCCCGTTGCATTAGCATCCCATTCTACAGTCAAGTAAAGCAAGGCCCAACAAGGCCAAGGATCTCACTCACTCCGAGATAGAGCAGTGAGTCATTGACAAAGCCCAGCCTGTGAAGCAGGCCCTGACTCTTGGCCCCTGGGTCTTTTCAGGAGGACACTCATTCCACTGAAAGAGAAGTTCCTACCATCAATTAAGAGAGAGATTTTATAAGCATTACTCAATTTATTCCTCATGCTGTCCTTGAAATGACCTGTCATCATCCCCCTTTCAAACATGAAGAAACTGAAGCTCTAGGAGGTGAAGCGACCTGCCTAAGGTCAGAGGAAGGAGGTGGTGCCAGGCCCCTTATTTCCTAATACCTGCTGAGCACATTCTAAGCATGTGGGCTGAGCCCAGGGCTGGGGTGTGAATTTCTCCCCCTGCTCTCTGGTTCCCCCATTCACAGGAAGCTTGGGTCAACCACATCCTGCCACGTCCTTGCAGACAAGATAATGATCCCTACCACCACCATTCTCTGTCCCACCACAGCCCAGCCCAGCCCAGCCCAGTGAAGGCAGACGGACTTCCTTTCCTCTGTTGGCAACCGCTGAATGTTAGAGCTGGATGAGGCTAATTCTGTGCTCCTCAGGGTGTCCTCCTTCGGAACCCTCTGGGGGAGACAGGTTGATAGTCCAGAATGCCAAAGCCATCCCTGCAATCCAAGACAAAGGCTCCAACGGAGGGGCCTAGGAATCTGCATTTTTAAAGCAAGCCCACTTAGTCATTCGATGAGTGTTCAAGTTTGGGAAACCGCTGGTCCAACCCTCTCATTTTAAGAGAGGCAAACTGATTTCCAGAGAGGAGAAGTGACTTTACCTCCCACCCTAGTGGTACAAAATCTGTGGCCTCTTTGGCACACTTGTTGAATCTGTTGAAAGAGACCACTGAATGCTCTTGGGTTCAACCCTGCCATTGGGAAAGCAGCTGGGGACCCATCACACCCAGCTCCACAAAAGCAAAGGGAATGATGCTTTGCAGAGATTAGAAAAGACATCTGGAGACCCTCCGGAAGAACTGCCTACATTGAGGGCTGAAGGTGTCTTCTTAGAGTAATCTGGAACCGGCCTTCAGTCCAAGAGTATTAACACTGGAGCCCAGAAGTAGGCACACAACCGCCTGCAGGTCGAATCTGGCCCACCGCCTGTTCTTGTAAAGTTCTATTGGAAAGTAGCTATCTCCATTTGTTTATGTGTTGTTTATGACTGCTTTTGAGTTAGAGTGGCAGAGTAGAGCCTAAAATACTTACCATCTGGCCATTTACAGGAAAAGTTTGCCAGCCCCTGCATTAGCCCATCAATCAACCAGCAAAGCCTCCTTCCTGAGGGCATTCCAGAAGGTCTCCGGTTCTCCCACACCAGTACCCCTGGCCCCTGGCAGCACAGTACTTGGCACATTGTAGGTACTAAAAAAAATTGTTGAATGAATGAACCATCGCAGTAGACTATTTTGATTCTCCTTATACAAATGAGAAAACCACAGCTTGTTAGAGGAGGTAAGTATCCAGTCCAAGGTCTCTGACTTAGAAAGTGCTAGAATTAGAATTTATCTCAATCCAGGGTACGTTATTTTCCTATAAACTCAAAGAAGGGATCAAGTAGAATCTTGACAGAAATCTGCATAAATGAGGTCAATGGTAGATCTTTTGCAAGAAGGGCTGGATCGTGGGGTTGGGAGGGGTGGTAAGGCCCTGGGAAAGAACAAAGGATCCTCTGAAGGGATGAGAAGACCTTGTCCTGCTGGGAAAATTGCTACCTCGAGACTATATTAAGCAAATTTATCCTACAGTGTGAGCCTCCATCTAGACCTGCTTTCTTCTTAACAGAATGTAAGTAATGGAGCGTTTTCACCTGTAGGTGAAGGAAGGCTCGTCAAGGAGCACAGTAAAAGGAGATGAAATGAGTCAAGCACACTTACCAGAATACGATTCAAAATGAGCCAGGCTCTGGACACAGGGGTGTTGAGTCACGGGGGCATTCACAGAAAACCTGTACAGCCACTTCGCCGTGGGGCTGTGGTGGACTTGTCAGCCCCCGGGAGAGCTTAGCCTAAAGACCACGACGCGTCTCCCAGGTCTGAGGCTCTCACGCCAACTACGTGGCTTGAGTCAGCCCTGATGCTCTCCCCTTCCAGTTCCCAAAGAGGCATTACAGCTATAGGACAGGCCCTCTTGAACCCAGTGAGATCCAGCTTGATCGGGGTCACTTGGCCCCAACAGTCACAGAAAGTGGGGAACCCTTTGTGTTCACCGATTGGAATTCTTTGTTATCTTTCCCAAGTAAACCACACCCACAAAGTGTCATTGACAATTTCTAGTCTCTGTCTCTTTAAAGCGGAGTGAGGACATAAAGCTGAATGCCAAAGACTCAACTTTCACAGGTTTTTTTTTCTGCCTCTAACCTTTACTATTATCTCACTTACATTCGATTCACCGAGTGTTGTTTAGTTACCGCATGTGTTGATTCTCTCCAAAGCACTCAAGTTCGATTGCAAAGAAACAACTCTATTTTCTGCACTCATATTTCATTGCATTATGGAATAATTATTGCATTATTTAGCTAGAGTAATACGTACAGCTTGAGAACAAACACAAATAGCACTTGATAAGCACATAGAGCTCAGCCGACGGGAACAGATGAGCCCAGGAAAAGCAGAGAGTACCTGCTAGCATTGAGGGTTTGATGCATCCTGGGCATGGGGACAGTGCTTGCTGAGGGGCATGGACAGCCTCCAGCGATCTGAAGCATTGGTTCATTGAAGATTGTTAAAGAGGGTTCTGCTGTTTCAGCACATATGCTGCAACCCTCTGTCATGCGCAGGGCACTGTCCTGCGTGAGCCCCGCGCCCCTCCAAGGCAGGCAGAGAGACTTTCATATAGGGAAAGTGAGGATCGGGGACATAGAGTGACTTTCTCAAGAATAAATGCCAAGGAATGTTCTCCTCTGTGTCTGTACTGCTGGAGCCTGACACAGAGAGGACATGTGGAAAAGAAATCCATTGTTTACGGGCCCGAAGTGATAAAGCTGAGCCCCAGAGGATGCGCTCTGAGATCCTGAGTTCCTCCCGCTCACTTACAAAGGCCGTGGGAAGCGCGCTCCACGCCTGACTCGGGTACCAAAGATGGAGCCTATTGCTTCACACCTGCTCAGAGCCTCATGCTTCCTGATTCCTATTCCTCTCCCCTCCTTTCCCCTGGCTGGGAAGAAAGGCTAAATCCTCCGTCTCCTTAGGTGTTACCATTAGACCCTTCTGCCACGTGGCCTGGGAAGGAACGACCAAGGGCATGAGGACGAGGCAGAGGGGCGCCCCCCAAATGCCCCTACCCTGTGTCACCTTCGCTTTGACCCCATCTCTTACTTCCAACTCCAAGACTTCCCACACTGATGCAAAACATCCTGGCCTGACTCCCCGCGAGCTCTAGGGGAAACCCTAAACCTCAGAGTGAAATGAAGAGGCTGATTTGCCCGAGGAAATGAGATACAAACAAGCCTGGGGTGAACCACTGGGCCAGAGCTGTTTCTCTGGATTACTCACAGGGTTACCCACTCGCTAAAGGGCCCTCCTCCGGCTCCCCTTTAGCCCCGGTTAATCTGGAAGGCTGGCCTGGCCTGGTTACAAGCATGGCCAGATGAACAGGAGGTGAAGCGGGGGAGTTGGGGGAAGGGGGACATTCACCAAAGAAGCCACAGCAACCTTCCGCCTGGGTGGGGCTTCTCTTCACCTGCCACTAAACTGCTCTAAACTGCCCGTCAGCACCCCTGCTTCCTGCCCCTGCTACTAGGAGATCTTCACAAGTTCCCGGCGGGGGCGGCGGGGGCAGCCCCATCTTCGCTCTCAGAGAAGGAGGCAATGCTCCTGTGGCTTATTTCGCAGCAAATACCTACTGAAGCCTGCTTTCTGCCAGGTACATGGTAACATCAAAAAACCACTCGATAGCACACCCACCTCACCGAAGGCAGGGGCTTCTGTCTATGGGGTTCGTTGCTGCATTTTCTAGGCCCGGCGTGCCAGTAAGTATAGGCAACTCAGTAAGGCTACGTTGAATGAATGGAGGATACAAGGAGTGGCAGACATCATACTGAGTGCAAGAATTAAACATACCCTGGGACAGGAGAATGCACCACGGGATTTCTAATCACCTGTGGGTCCTGGGAAGGCTTCTTGGCAGAAATGATGACCTGACTGAGATCCAAGGGGTAAGTAGCAAGCAGCTAAAGGAAAAAGGTGTGGTGTTGGGAAGAGCAGGGCAGGCAGCGGGAACAGCATGACTAAAGGTCTTGAGGCAGGAGGGAGCACAGCTGGTGAGCGGCTGCCCGAAACAGGTGTCTGGAGTGGCAAGGGAAGGCTGGTTCAAGGTGACTCTGAAGAGGACAGCCGAGCAAGACTCGTGGGCTGAGGAGAAGCCTCCAGCTTCCTCCTCAGAGGGATGAGGCGTTCCTAAGTCGTGGTCAGCAGGAATGGATGTGGTCAGACTTGCGGCAGCATCCCGAGTTGAAATGCCTCTCGTACAATGCCTCTAGTTTGGGAGTGTTTGGGTGTACGACAAGGAGCTGGCAGATTCCCCTCAGCTGTGGCTGAAGTTTAAACCGACGCATTTCCAATCTACTACGGGTTTACCTTCGTGCTGCTACATAACGTATTTCATTTAACAAAAACCAATATTTCATCACTATGTGTCAGATGCCATTCAGTGTGCTTCAGAAATACTCACTCATTTAATCCTTGCAATGCCCGGGTGACATCGGTGCTGTGATGATCCTGTTTGAAAGATGAGGCACCCGGGTTGGGGCATTCAAGTGGAGACGAGATGACAGCACCAGAGTCTCCCGCAGTTGCTGTGCACACAGAGGGCTCACGAAGTCTCCATTGCCCTCCGAAGGGCGTGTGAGGAGGCTGGCCCAGGAGTGGCGGTGGGGCGGCTCAGAAAGGCAGATGGGGCTCGATCAAGAGCCAGGCAGCGGTCAGGGGACCCTCAGTGCCAGCCACGGTAAGGTGGGGCCCTGATGGCGGGAAGAGATGCAGCGCTATGTCTGGGCCACGGTTACCAGCCTGGCATCTCTCCACATAATCTTAGGGGTCCCTTCACTTCCTCCACCATAGCATTATCTGCTTTGTGGATCCACGTCTGCCTCTTTTGTGGTTGACTTCCTCATTTTAGCAGAACACTCCCTCTTGTAGCATCCTGAAACAGGAAAAATGGAAGGCAAATTTGGGAGAAATTAGTGTTTTAAAAATGTCTTTAGAGGGGCACCTGGGTGGCTCAGTCAGTTAAGCATCCCTTGATTTCAGCTCAGGTCGTGATCGCAGGGTCATGCGATGGAGCTGCGTGTGCACCAGGCTCTACACTCAGTGGGGAGTCTGCTTGAGATTCTGTCTCTCCCTCTACCCCTCCCCCACAAATAAATAAATAAAATCTTTTAAAAAAATGTCTTTAGAACCTCTGCTGGATTATTACTTGGCTGGATATAAATTCTACATCGCAAATCACTTTTTTTCAGAATTTTGAAAATATTGCTTCTTTGCCTCTAGTTTTCAGTGTTGCTACTGAAAAGGCCACACTTGATTAATAGTTTGGCTGGGTATAGAATTCTAGGGTGTAAATCAGCTTCCAGAGCTATTGTTGAGAAATCCAGGGCAAACTGGATTTAAACTGTAAACTGATCCTTGCCCATGTCTTGTTTTTGTTTTTGTTTTTCATTTTTTGTTTCTGAAAGCTTTCAATATCTTCCCTTTATCCATGGTATTATGAAATTTCACAATAATGTACCTTGATGTGGGTCTTTTCATCATTTGCTATGTTGAGCATGTGGTGAATTCAGTCAAGGAAACTCATGATTTTAGTTCTGAGGATTTTATTTTTGTATTATTTCCTTAAATATTGCCTCCCCTGTGTTTTCTCCATTTTCCTCTCTTTGGAACTCTATTTGGATGCTGAATATCCTACATAGATCCTCCAATTTTCTTGTCTTTCCTTCCTACTTTCAATCTGTTTGTCTCTTTGTTTTACTTTCTGACAGTTCTCTTCGTGTTCCAAATGTTGTGTTATTTAACATGATTTTTGTCTGTTAATTTTAATTTTCAAGAGCTCTGTTTTATTCTAAGTTTGATCCCTCCTTTTCTTTTTACATTTTGTTTTGGTTTTTTGGAATGCAAAACCTTTTCATCTCACCAAAGATATTACTTATAACTTTCTGACATCTATTCACATTTAAGATGGGTCCTGGGGGATCCTGGCTGGCTCAGTCCATAGAGCACATGACTCTTGATCTCGGGGGTCGTGGGTTTGAGCCCCATGTTGGGTGTAGAGATTCCTCTCAAAAACTTTAAAAATTTAAAAAATAAATAAATAAAAATAAAATGGGTCACTAAAGATCAGATGAAAACCTTTGTGAAATTAAATGAGGCTTATCAGTTGGTGAAATTTACTCCAGGGTAATTATTTGGGGAGCTAAGCATTTCACTGAGGGACCCCCCAACCGTGGGGAATATCCCTATTTCATAGATGGGAAAACAGGAAATAAGTAACTTTACCCATGCTCACACAGCTACCTGGGGTAGCTGAGATTCAAACCAAGGGCATCTCCCTCCAGAAGCAGTTTTCTGCACCGTGTACCACACACAGTCTTGCAGACCCTCATCAGCTGACACATGTAAGTGCTTTCTCTACACCAGCCCCTGCCCTAAGCCCCTAAAAACACTAAATCAATTTAATCCTCACCACAGCCCTTTGAAGTAGGTACTATTAGTAGACCCGTTATTGACAAGCAATCTGAGACACAGAGAAGCTCAACAACTTGTCCAAGATCACACAGCTGGTAAGAGTTAGAGGCAGGACACAATCTTTGGCAATCCGGCCCTGGAGCCCTCTTGCTTAGTCTCCCACAGTCTCCGGTTTCCCCATGTGAAAGTGGCCATGTGGTTCCTAACTCACAGAGTTATTTTGAGGACGAAACAAGAGAACACACATGTAAGAAATGTGTACACGATAGCCCCTCAGCAAACGTTATTTTTATTAAAAAACATTCCCCCCTCCAGGGCTTTTAATTTCTTTAAAACCAGAAGCTACAGTTTGGGGCTCCCCGAGGCTTCTCTTGGCTGTGAACTTCATGGTTCCAAGAGCTGGGCTGCCGTGTTGTGTCAGGGGGCCTCACGCAGAGGAGCATGATAGGGAGGGAGCGGGGGTGGTGGCGGGGGACATCAAGACCTCAAGGGATAGAGGAAGAAAAAAAATCGGGAGGTAGGAGCCAGCACAACAAATTCTGGACTGTTCCATTTCCCAACTTGGGCCCAGAGCATCACTCCTGTGTTCCCAAATAGCTGTGAAGTTCAAATAACAGACTCCAACTGACACATAAAAAGGAACACATGTAACCACTTACAGGCCAATTAATATCGGGGCGGGGAGAAAGCCACGGGGCGGGAGGCCACTGGGGTTGAAGTGAGCAGAATGAGGGCCGTGCTTCCGGCCCTCAGGCTGAAATGGGCTATTATGTGTCATCAGGAAACTTAAGAAGGGGGGAAAAACAACCTCTGATCAAAGTCCCTTTTGTCAACTTCTAACAGATTAATAGATGACAGATTTTGCACTTAGAACTCTACTACAAGGTCAAGGGCAGTGAGATGGGGCTTGTTGGGACTTTTTTCTCCTTTGGTTCAGAACTGCTAGGCTGCAGAACTCATCATTCTGACAACCTGGCTGCCTGAAATGGCTCTAAGAAGGTCTGCCTTCCCCGGGGTTTCTGTGCGGGAGAGCGGGGAGGGGGCCCTCTTTAGTACAGACGAGCCAGGCTTGTCTTCTGCCCACAGTGACTTCCCAGCTCAGCCTCCTGCTGGAAGTCCTCTCTCTCTGAAGCCCCAAGCTTATCATGCCATTGTCCCCAGTTCCCCAGTTATGGCATCATGGTGACCTTCCATGGACCCCAGAAGGAAGACACCTCTAAGCCTGGCCTATAAGTCCCTCAGTAATTTAGCGTCACCCCCATCTCCTCAGGGTGCTTGTATTGGTCACACCGGATCACTCATACCTCCCCAGACCCCCCTTGCCTTTTTGCCTCCACATCTTGGGCTTCTCTGCCACCATTTCTGTCTTCCTCAACGTCCTACTGATCCATCAAGGCTGCGCCAGTGTCCGCTCCTTTGGGAAGCCCTCGCTGACCCTCTGCCCTGCCCTGCCCTCCCAGCCCAAGGAGACACTCTATCCTATGTGACCCCCACCCCTTCAAACATGCAGCCTTTGGCATGTGCCTTACCATAGGGCCGTTATCTGCTCATAGGCCCATCATCCCTACTTGGCTGTCTGCAGAGACCAGTGTGTGTGCTGCCTGGCATGGAGTAGGAGGAGCTCCCTCTTCAATAGAGGTGAGTACATGCAGGCTGATTCACCAAGGTGTGAAGGATTGTGGAGGAAGAATCCCAAGGTCACCCAAATAATATCCACCCTGGTAGAATCTGTGACTTGTTTCTACCCAACGGAGTAGGGTAGGGCTGATAGGATGTCGCTTCCATGGTTAGGTTGTTATAAGGAAAGGCTGATAAGCTTTCAATCAAATGATTATGGAGTTTTATATAAAACTCCAGGCCAGAGTGAGTGTTTCTCCCCACTGGCCTGATGAAGTTGGCAGCCATGTTGGGAAAGCCCATGTGGCAAGAAACTGGGGTGGGGGAGGGGGGGTGGCTTCCAGGACCTAAGGGTGGCCTCCAGCTCCCAGCCAGCAGAAAAGCCAGGGACCTTGGTCACACGGCCACAAGGAAATGACTTTGGCCACAACCCAGTGAGCTTGGAAGTGGATCTTTCCCCAGGTGAGCCTCCTGATGAGACTACAACCCAGCCTAGACCTTGGTTTCAGTTTTGCAAGCTCTTGCGCCGAAGACCCAGCTAAGCCGTACCATGTCTTCTGACCAATGGAACCTGTGAGTTGATAAATGTGTGTGTTGTTTTAAGTTGCTGCATTTGTGCTAACTTGTTACTCAGCAGTTAACAAACTGATGCAGAGATCATTCTTAAAAATGCCTTCTCTTGGGTATGGAAGACCTAAATAGTCCCGGCGGAGAGTCCTGGGATGCTTTACCCCTAAAAGTTGATACACTAGTCAGATATTCTTGCCAGCCAATTCATAGAAGACGCCAGAACACGGGTCAGGCCCTGGGAGAGCAACCTAGGAAGATGAGAAGCCATAGTCAGACAGGAAACAGGGAGAGCCCTGAGTCTGAAATCAGGTTCTGGATTCCAGATTCTGCAGATGATTTGCAACCAGGCTTTGGACAAGGCAGCCCTGCTCTGGGCCTCCATGAGCTCATCCACAACCAACATTATGAACAGTTTGAGCTCGGCACCTCCCTCCGTCTTTGGCATTCTGAGTCAAAGATGGTTCAGTTTTACCAAAGAACTCCATATTTTAGAGTACATTCAATCTTTCACTGTTCACTCATGCAGAATAAGTTACTTCTACTTTCCATAATTTTAGTATTGCTTATTATGAAAGATATATATTTACTAACTTGATTTAGAGAGAGAGAGAGAAGAACGAGAGAGACATAAAATGAATTAGGGGAGGGAACAGAGAGCTTTGCCAGAAGCCCAGGCTAAAGTTGACATGTACTGGCCTGGCTCCTCCCACCCCCACCCCATATTTCCAGTTAGGGAATACATTCCATATGCTTAAGGTAGTGCTAATCTTGCCCCTCTTCCCACTTATAGAGAGGGTCACCATGGCCCAGGTTTGGCCAGTCAGAGTACCCCAAGTCTCTGGCCACTGTATTAGGTTCAAAAACGAGCCTATGTGCCGAGTAGGAATTTGATGACAGAGCTGCTGGATGAGACTGCCTTTCTCCTAGGGTTGCTGAACTCATAAGATGTGATTTGGGGGACAATTTAAGGTATGGGGCTGGCTTGTAGAAAAAGCCGATCTAAGATCTAGAAAGGGAGCCCGGGGAACATTAAGCCCTTGATTCTAGCCATCTCTGAAATCATCTGCTCTTACTTAACCTGATAAATTATCTTTTTATTTAAAGTAGTTTGGGTTGGGTTTCTGCCACTGGTAACCAAAAGAATCTTAACTAATGTAGATAGTTATTTCAACTAAGCAATAATTATGCCCGAGGTCTCTGAGAAGCCCAAAAAGAAAGGGCACCACACAGCCTCACGAAACGCTCCTTCTCTGATATCACAAACCCCAAGCGTCAGGAAGGAGGGCCTTTTCTCAAGGGCTCAGTCCATTTTTTCATGGTCTCTCACCCTGGTGGCCCAGACCAACATCGTCCACAGCTGCTTTAGAAATGACGCAGGAACATTCCTCATGCGGCTGGCTGCCTCTTGGACTGAACCTTGACAAAAGACAAGCAACAGAAACCAAGCGTCAGTCAGCGTTCATGAGGATCTCCTGGGTTTTCACCGGGAGAGGCAAACGGGCCATGAGGCTTGGGGTCTGGCCATGAATCGTCCCCGGTTCCTCTCCACGGCCTCCTCAGGAGCACCTCCAAATGCTGCTCTGAAGTTTGACTAATGTCGTCTCTCTGGTTGCAAGGTTGGTGATTCCTTGTAAGGGACCACAAAGCCATATTACATTCAAAGTTAAATAAACAAACGTTTGAATCTGTGTTTTATTGGTTCCATACCATCTGCCATCTGGTTTGGGGGAGCAAGGAAAACTGTGGTTTTGTTGGTTTTGTGTGTGTGTGTGTGTGTATGTGTGTGTGTATGTGTGTGTTTTTGTTGTTGGGGTTTTTTTTTTATTTTATTTTTTCCCTTTTCCCTGTGAAAATTCTCTAAGGTTGAACGCTGGCAGCAGTCCGGGCTGGTTAAAAGCCACCTAGTTTCCCACATCTTAACTCTCTGCTAAATGTTGGAGGCTGGTCTGGGTCCCCATCTGCTAAGCAGCCTGTTGTGTGAAAATGAGATCTATGCATATGCAGAGTTCCATAGCCTGGCTTCCAAGATCTAAAGAATTGTTATGAGTGAACCACAAGAAGTGCTTATTTAATGTTGACAAGCTGCACCCAGACCAAAGGCTAGAGCGGGGCATATGGAAAAGGAACAGAGAAAACCTGGTGTCGGAGCCCCCCGGGCTGTGAGGAAAGGCAGCTCCGCCTCCAAGCCCCTGGGTTGCTAGAGACATGGAACTTGTAATGACTTGAAGGAGAAAATCGGCCCCAGACACTGGGTGGGAAATACGCCCCAGCCTGCCTGGAATCTTCAATCTGGAAATTGCAATGGCTGTGGGGGGGGGGGGGGGGGCGGGGGGCACATTCCACGGTGGGGGTGGGGTGAGGGCCAACATCTCTGCGTGTCCTGTTGGTCCAGCTGTTTTTGGCCAGCAGAGCCTGGAGCTGCTTGAAAAGGGTGGGGAGATCCCTGGGGGGTTAGTGGAGGGTGGGGACAGCAAATACAAAGCTGGGGGAAAGGACCCTCGGAGCTTCGATTTCCATGACTTTTAAACCAGGTCTTCAGTGTCCTCACCTATAAGATACAGACTCGGGCGTGGGTCACAGATGCACGTGCCACGGGGCCAGGCAAGGTAGTGAGAACGGGTGAGCGCGGCTGGGTGGGGGCCAAGGCAAACACGCTTTTGGCGGAAGGGTGACGGGGACGCAGCCAGCTCCGGCGATGGTGGTCATGCAGGAACCCAGCCCAGTGTGGCCAGATTTCCCAAGTTCCCAAGAAAGGCCAGATTTTTTTTTTTTTTTTTAAATGTGAAAACACGCAGTGTTTCGATGCTGGCAGCGATCACAGTTCCTGAAGGAAAATCCCACCAAATTAAACCTGTCTGCAGCCCACATAAAGCCCACACAGGTCTCCAGGTGGTGACCTCTGCAGAAGAATTCAAGGAGACAGTCTTGGACAAGCCTGGAACAAAAACCATGTTTTCCCATGAGGGAAGGCAGGCCGGAAGGCTGGTCCAGGCACACTGACCCTACTCTTTTGCCTGCACGGGCCCTGGACGACATGGAGGTGTTCCCAGGCACTGGCTCGTCCAGGCTGGGTCCACGGAAGCTGGGAAGGGCCCTCCCTAAGATGTCCTCCCTCACTAATCCTGAGCCCCAGCGCTGCTGAAATTCCAGGCCTGCCATTCCTCCGGGCCCTTTGGTGACACAGTGACTGTTCTGGGCCGCTCGAGCTCTGAGCTTCCGGGGTCTTTCGGCTTTGCAACTCATTGCCAGCAACGAAATCAGTACACATGATGTTCCTGTTGCACGTACTCCCTTGGTCCCACAGGTTGGTCCCCTCCCAGCCACCTTCTCGTAGTATCACAAGTAAGCAAGTCAGTAACCTGCACAAAGTGAGACACAGCCATTTTAATCTCTGGCCCGATGTCACCTCTCTTGGCACAATGCAAAAGAGCCCTTATGGCCTCGGCAGCCAAAGAACTTTTAGTCTATGTTTTCTGGAGTTTTTTTGTGGTGTTTTCTTTCTAACCGAGGTATGAAAAAGTCCTAGGCTCAGTTTAAGTCCTGGATAAACACAACTCAGATTTTTTTCGGAGATAAAATCTGCATACTTGTATTTTAAACAGTGTAGTCAAAACAATGCAAATTCCTCCCCTTTTTTCCCCTTTCTTTGGCTTAATGAATATCATTTGCCCAGTATGAAATCTTTATACTATATGCCCCATGTGTTGAAAATAAAGGTAATAAAACTTGATAATCTGTTCAAAAAGAAAGGAGGCAGGAGACCTGGTCTCCCATCGGCTGCCATCTTGCTATGGGGTCTTGGTGAGTCAGTCACTCCTCTGAGCTTCATTGGCCCCAACTCCCACATGGACAAGAGGGCATACAAACACCCCTCTAGCTCTACATGCCTCAGAGCAAGCATGTGGGGTGGGGAAAGGATGAGAACGTTACGGGGTGGAAGGTAGGCAAGCATGGCAAGAACTCCATAGCCAAAAACTCACAGGCAGACAGATTCTATGCTACCTAGGCACAAAGACTAGAAGTCCACTTCTAGAAACAAGGATAGACTGTTAGCTTGTGGGGGCAGAAGGTAGGTCCTGCCATTTCTAAGTCCTGGAGCCCGGCGTAACCTTTGCATGGAGTCAGTATGAGCCCCTGTGGAATCCCCTCAGGTAAGAATCAGCTGGAACAGACTGACCTGGCATTTCACAGGCTTCCATCCTCTCGAGGCTTGTTTCGCCCCTGTGAGGTAGGATGGAGCAGGCACTGTTGTTCTCCAAATGGAACTGGCAAACCGAGGCCAGGCGCGGTGAGGCAGCTTGTGAAAGCTGGGTTGGTGGAGAACCACATCTAGATTCCCAAGTCTCTTACCTGCTGAAGAAAAATCTTCCTTTCTGAGCAGTGACTCTCAGTGATTCTCAAAGCTTTCTGGGGACAGTTTGGAAAGGAAGGTGCTCTTTGAAAGAACCTAGAGACAAAGAAAATAACTAACTTAGCCTATTTGGTGTCAAATCAGACCCCAACTTACACCAGATTCTAACACGGAGGTAACATCAGTCATCAAAGATTCAAGAAAATCTGTAAGAGCCAAAATTAGCATGAAGAGAATTCTATTGCTTACATGGTTTTATTTTCTGTGGTTTGCACCATTATTTGATTTTCCAGGGGCGCTACTCCACCCCGCTTCCATCCATCTGCAAGATGCACCCCATGAACACTCACTGTGGTATACATGTGTCTGGCTGGGCCCCAGAACGTCTCAGCATGTTGGGCAGGTCTGAGAGTCCTGGGCTCCTCTGGTGGACATGAACCCTGCGGCGAGCGAAAGGCAGATAACTAACACGCATGCACACTTGGACGCACACACGCACAGGCTCACACACAGAGAGAGGAAACCACAGTTGGTCTGGGCTGGCCCCAGGCTGAGGAAGAAACTTCGAAGAGTGACTACACTCTCAGTAAATCAAGTTGTGGGAGTCAAACCACTTCCTCCCCCCGCTTTGTGTTAGGAACATCACATACCTGCTCTTGGAGGGCACTCCCCACCCCGAGAGGGAGGAGTCTTCCACCATGACCTGGGGAGCAAGAACCCACACTCAGATGCCACGTGACTTACCCTCAGACACAGCTCCTAAAAGGCAGGGCCAGGATAGGCATCCAGACCTGCTTCACCTCCCAGAAGAGGCCTCCTGGATGCTGAGGCCCATAGCTGGCTGGTCCATGAAGATGTCCAGGCTCCTACCCAGAATTGAATGCTGGGCCATTTCCTGCACTTTCATCTGCCCCATCAATTCCAACTGAGTGTCCGGGACCATCCCCGCCCATTTCCTGGGCTTGTTGCCCCAGAAGGAGGTTCTGTAACACCCTCTAAGTGCTGTGGCCTTTCATCTAGTTAGACACCCCCTCAGGGGCTAAGGTTAAATAATAAGACCCAGACCTACATTTCTGAGAGTGTCCCACAAAATCTTTGGTTGATGGCCAACAATGAGACCTCTTTAGGCAGAAGGCTTTTTCCATCTTTGAAGCTATACCCCACCCCTTCCTGCTCCCGGACTCTCCCAGAAGCCAAGGCAAGAGTCTTGGATCCTGGGGGCCTGGGTCCTTTGGGTAGGCACCAAGGTCACTGAGCTCTCTTCAATCTGAACCCTGCTCCATGGTGGGCGGGGGGGATGTATGCAGTCTCTACTTGGTCATCTCCTGCCACAGGGAGCTCACTACCTCTCAGATAATCTTCTTGCCATTCACACAACACTGAGCATTAGGATGTGCTTCCTCAGAAGAGCTGGCATCTGCCTCCCTGCTCATGAGAACCCACAGGAAAAGATAAATGTCTCCTCAAACCTGAAGCCACACCTTGCAGCAGAGGCAACGATTCCTGGTCTTCAATGCACTGTTATCTCTGTGTGTGCTTGGGTTAGTCACTTCTATCCTTTCTGGCCTCCATGTTTCCTCTCTATAACAGGGAAGGCCTCTCCAATCTCTGCTGGTGTCCGTGCGGGGGCTGGCTTGGGCAAGGACTGGAGGCCCCTGGAAGACAGCCCCATGGAGACCACGAACAGACCCTGCGTTTCCTGGCTCCTGATCTGTGGTGCTGTTTCCGCCCATGGAGACAAGAGAGCACCCGAGGATATAAACACAACCTAAGATGGGGAGGGATCCGACGCACTGCCGACGTAGAAGTATTAAGAGATAGGGTCCAAAAGGTTTCGGTGGAGAAAGAGAGCATGAAGGCAGCACAGCAGGCCAGAAAGGGCTTTAGCTGAGACGTAAGGGACCAGGGCCCACACCCTAGCTCCGTCATCCAGTAGCTAGCTGACCTTGGGCATGGTGCTTGACCTCCCAAGTCCTGGATTTCTTCCTCTGCTAATGAGACACATTGGAAGGGCTGATCTGCAGCTTAAGAAGTCAGCGAATCGATACAAAAACATAGACATGGGCTCCCAAGATAGCTCAGAGTTTGGTCAGTTTCAGTGAAGCTATCCACAAAGCCTGGTGAAGCTCTGAGGAGGTGGGGAACGCATGTTTGTCAGGGCGAAAACCTGGTGTCTGGCCAAAGGAGGGGAAGGTTCAAGGGCTAAGGTGGCAGAAACAAAGGCCAGACTCTGGGTCTAGCTAACCGGGGGCCTTAAGCACACCTTGGAACCTCTCCTGGTCATGGCTCTCTCGTCCTGCAGGCAAGGGTGGTCCCTTCCAGCGCATGGAGTTCCTGCAGAGCGCGATAGCACGAGGGGCTGGCGCACAGTAGGAGCTCTGCAGCAGGCTACAGAGGTGGTATCCGGCTCTATGTGCACCTGCATGGAAGGAACACGCCTTCGTGAGATCCAGAATCTTCTGTAATTATTTAGCAGCCTGTAAGGACTTTGATCCTGCATCTGGCTCGGAAAGGGCTCTTTTTCTCTGTCTCTCTCTCTGTCTCTGTCTCTGTCTGTCTCTGTCTGTCTCAGACACACACACACACACACACACACACACACACACACACACACACACACACGATAAAAGAAAGAGAAAACCACAGTCAGCCTGGGGTGTTCCCAGGCATAGGAAAAACATGTGTGCAACAAGTACCCAATGCCATAAATCAAACTGCGGGATCCAAGTCTGAGCTGGGGTCCAACCTCCTGCTCCAGCTGCATTAGAAGGTGGGCCGTATTCTCTGTTCCTGCAGCCAGCCATGCCCGGAGGTGCCAGCCTGCTCTTCCGGCCACTCCTGAGGTAGTTGACCCCTTCTAGGGAGCTCAAGAGTGCCCAGAATGGGAGGGAGAGAGGAGAAGTGGGCCGTTGGCCATCGGGATGTTTGGCTGAGCCGAGCCAAGGAGATGGCTGTAAAACCTGCCTGTGGCAAGCTGCCTTGAATCCCAGAGTGTTCCTGTTGGAAGGGATTGTGGAAAGACATGGAGGTGTGCACACAAGTGCCCCTGGGTGGGGGGCAGAGACTCAGACTCGAGATGAGCCTCAGCCCCTCCTTGCCGGATGACTCCAGCAAGTTTTATCACAGAAAATGAGGGGCTTAGGTTACTAGATACCCTCCAGGAGCCTTTTCTGCAGGGAGATGTTACTAAATTCCTCTGACACCATTTAGCTAGTCTGCATCTCACCGGGCTTCAATTCATTTCAAGAAAGCAGTTCCTAAATGTTGATTGCATGCCAGGAATTTGTGCTGAGCACTGGTTGGGCCGAGAAGAAAAGACATGGTTCCTGTTTTGCGGCTGCCAAGGAGCTCACGGTCTTCTGAAGGGAAGCGTATATCTAATCAAATAAATATAATCCAAGACCACACAATACTAGAGTAGCAAGCCATTCTCCCAGGGAGACTGCAGGAGGTGCCGTAAAGAAAAGGGATACCCGAGTGAATGTTTGAGAGATAGGTAAGAACTTTCCAGAATCCTGAAGGCAGGAGGGTACGACAGCAACCAAATCAAAGGGAAGTGTCAGTGGATATGAACAGTCATCCATGGGTTGCTGCATGGAAAGGGAAGGAAGGACAGGAGACTAGGAAAACTAGCTGGGGACAGAGTGTGGAAGAGCATGTATGAGAGCCATGTTTCCTGTGGGTAATGGGGAGCCATTGACGATTTCCCGGCAGGGGAGTGACAAAATCAGATCTGCAGTTTAGACCATGCATTCTGGCAGTAATGGAGAACCTCTGCATCAGCAAACCACAGCCCATCAGCCAAATGTGGTCCAGAGCTTGTTTTTGTATGGCCTGGGAGCTGAAAATCTTTTTTTACTACAACTTTACTGAGAAATAACTTGCATATCACATAATTCACTTATTTAAAGTATACAATTTAATGGCTTTTAGTGTACTCCCAGACTCCTGCAACCTTTACCACGGTCAATCTTGGAACATTTTCATCTCTTCAGGAAGAAACCCTATACCCTTTGGCTACTACCTCCCATTTCCCCATGTCACCCCAGCCCTACTTTCTGTCTCTCTGGATTTGCCTGTTCGGGGTATTTCCTCTAAATGGAACCTATAATATATGACTCTTTGTGTCTGGCTTCTTTTGCTTAGTGTAATGTTTTCAAGGTTCAGTGATGCTATAGCATTACTTTTCATTGCTTTTCATGGCTAAATAATATCCCACTGAATGGACATACCAAATTTGGTTTCTCCATTCGTCAGCTGGTGGACATTTGGGTTGTTTCCACCAAAGAAGAATATGCAACATAGACATATGTGGCCCACAAAGCCTAAATATCTACCATTTGGCTCCTCACAGACCTGATGCAGACCCTGCATAACAAAGAAGCAAGAGGGCAAGTCAGAAACCCAGCTCAGGGATTCCGACAGTTCCCCAGTGACAACTTTGGATGGTGGCCTCAACTAGGGGGAAGGACACATATTTTGGGTAGTAAAATCAACTGGACTTGATTGGATGCTTTGGTGAAAGAGAGAGTTATTGAGGAAAACTTACTTACCATCAAGAAACTGAAATTCAGACGGATAGAGTGAGTAGTCCACAGTGAAGTCACTGGTTGATGGCCAAGCTAAGCTAAAATCCAGCTCTCCTCTTGAATACAACACACAGACTTGTGAGATTTCTGATTATCATTACCAGAGAAGCAGACTAAACTGGTGGCCTTGACCTTGCTATTTGAGGCTTTCACCACTAGGCTAACCAGCCACAGGCATGCATCCCACATAGGCATGGTGCCCCACAAGGAGCTGACAGTGTCTCCTGGAGCCACCCAGAGTGTGAATGTCTCATGTGTCCCTCAGAACAGCTTTGCAGCTTCTCCTGATAAATCCGCTTCCTTCCAAGTGAATGGACAGGTTGCTGTTCTGCTGTCTTCCTCCACCCTTCCAGTCCTGCCTCCAAAGCTGTGAATTGATGCTGTGCTCATCTCGGTGCTGGGGTGTACTTGTGCTTGGGTACAAAGCAGAAGGGGCTGCAGTGTCCCTCCTAGGTTTGCCTGGGACTGGGGCTCCTGCAAAGCTACAGGGCTCCAGGCCAGTGCTTCAGGGGTCCCAAATGAACCAAGACAGGGAGTTTTCTCTGCAGTCCTTGTCTCTGGTAACTGTGCCTTCTGATCTTCTTCAACTTCTCTGAATTTCCAAAGAATCCCAAATCCAGCTTGGCAAAGTGCCCCAATATACCTCTCCAGCCACACTTTCTCTCTGCTTCTCTCACACTCCTGGTTCCCCAAACTGACCACGCCTCTTTCCTGTGCCTTCCATGTGCTCTTCCCGCTCCGGCATTGTCCTCCCCCACCCCCTTCTCCACCCAGAAAACTCCTGTTTATCCTTCAAAACCCACTCAAATATTCTGCCTCCAGGAGGTCTCTCTTTCCAGCTCTTGTTCATAACATTGGCCACACTGAACGGTGACATTCTTGCTCTTATGTCTTTCTCCTCCCCCAGGCTGTGCCTTTTGTCTACCTCCTAGGGGCTTCAGGGAGAGTCTGGCCCAGAGTTGGCCCCCCTCTAACTATTTGCTGAATGTGTGGGTGAGCAGGCAAGCGGGTGAACCGGCACACATTCTTTCCCCTCATCCTTCAATTTCAAGGGGAATTGCATTCTTGAAGCCCCTCTGGGTCTTTCAGAGGAAGCGGCTCTCAGCCTCGCTGCTTTCCCTTCTATTGATCCTGGGATTTATGGCACTATTGTTTCCTTTTATTAGGCTGTAATGGCCTCCGTTAAAACATGTTACATGGAAATAGGCTAATTAAGTGTGTCAAATAAGTCATCATCCCACAGAGTGGCCAGCCCTCCCCTGGCAGCGCTGTGGTGACTCACAGTGAGGGAGGCAGTCAGGGCATGGGGATAGCGTGTCCTCCTCACCCTTGTTTCTCACAGCAGTAGAGGCCTCCCCAGGCAAGAGTCTCCCCGCTTTCCTCTGGGGGCCTCCTGGAGTCAGGGAGTCCGTTCACCTGCATGGGTTGGAGTTGACAGCGCCTAACTTGGGAGACTTCCTTTCTGCTCCTCTGCCTGTTCCTTGTCTAAGTCCTCATGGGAAGGGGAAAACTTCTAGTAGTGGGCCTGATGATCGACTCTGGTGGGAAACCTGCTTCACCCACCTCTGTCTGTTTCCCACCCAGCAACACTTCCCAAATCCATGCTTGTTTGTAGGAAGCCAAGCTGGCAGGAGATGCTCCAGTTCTCAGATGAGAGGTGAGCGCCTGCCTTTTGAGCAGTTTCCAAGGGGCCCTGGGGCTAGGACAGACTGGACCCCAGACAGTGGTGTTTGCTCTTCTAGACAACAAGGATATCATTCTGGGTTCTTCTTGTCCATGAAGGAATGGAGTATTTGATAAAATTCTCATGAGAAAGGGTCCCTTGAGGAGAGGGGACATGAACTCACATGAAAACCTTTCAGTTTTGCTCCACCAGTGGTAAAAGCCTCATTGCTTGCTTGAATCCACTCTTCCAAGACCCAGTGAAGCCCCACTGTCTTCTCCCTTGAACTTCATGAGCATGTCTCAAAATATTAACCCTGTAGGATAATAGTCGGGCTCTGTTCTCCAAGAAGCTGGGGGACCACTGTGTGAACAGAGTTAGACAAACTTATTTTCTGCAGGACTTCTCAGAGCTGTCCACATGTTAACATGAATTATGGATCTTCAAGGAAAGCATGGTGGGTCGCAACTATTTACTTCCCCTCCCCAGTGTGAGGATCATGCATCACTGCCTTTTGCTATGTGATTCTGCAGTGCCTCCCCCTAGACCAGGCTGTGTATAGTTCCACATTCTCACGGATGTTCAGCTTGGCCATGTGACCAATGGAAGATGGGCAGAAGTGGAGTGTCTTGGGGCTGAAATGGCCACGGACATGGTGAGCGTCTGCTAGTTTGCTCTCCCATTTTTGCCATTGCCATGAAAAGAGCACAGCCCTGGCAGCCACTCTCCCAGAATGCAGCTGATGAGGAGACTTAAAAGCAACCTATAATCTGAACCAGAGTTGCCCCACCCAACCTCTTCTGACAAAGGAATGAGAAAGTAGCACTTAGCAGGAATGGCCTGTATCAGTTTCTTATTGCTGCTGTAACAAATGATCACAAACTGAGTGGCTTAGAGCAGCCCCATTTATTCTCTTACAGCTCCAAAATCTGTCTCCCTGGGCTAGAGTCAAGATATTGACAGGGCCAGTTCCTTCTGGGGTGGCGGGGGGGGGGGGGGGGGGGGGGGGGGGGGTGGTCCAGGGGAGAACCTGCTGCCTTGCCTTTTGCAGCTTCGAGGGGCCACCTGAATTTCCTGGTTAAGGGCTTCTCTCTCGAAGAAGTGCATCACTCCAACTTCTGCTTCTGTTATATGACATTTCTTCCTCCTCACTCTGACCCTCCTGCCCCTGTCTTATAGGGACCCTTGTGATTACACTGGGCCCACACGAATCATCCAGAATAATCTTCCCATCTCAAGATGCTTAACTGAATCACATCTGCAAAGTCCTTTTTGCCATAGAAGGTAGCATTCATAGGTTCTGGAGATTAAGATGTGGATGTATTCGGGGTCCATGATTCAGCTGACCTCACTGTCTGATACAAAATATATATATATATATATATATATATATATATATATATATATAGGGTTTCCCTAAATTTTTTGGAATTTTTTTTTTCCCACAGAGCATCTCAGAATATCTCCTCTCCGCTTCTGAGGATACCACTTGAAATTGAGCCTTACCCCTATTATTTGGTATTTCTATTGCTAATTTGCAGTTATTAGTAAACCGACATCCCATTGCCTCCTGTAGAATTATCAATTCCTGCAGATTCAATTCGGCCACTTCCTTGGCTTAGAGATTCACCTACTTTCCTAATCTGTTAAAGAGGGATAACATCTGTCAGGGTCGAACTTACCAAATTCCCCACGGTGATTTTAAGTGTGTCTGTATGGTGAGTAGTCATAATTTCTCAACAGACAGCACTTGCCTTCCTGGCCTGTCTGCCTTTGTGGGCACGGAGAGTTGGTTGCCACGGTGGGTGGTAAATGCTGGTAGCTGATAGAGGGAAGGTCTCCCTGATAACCATGTCCCCGTTTTCCATCCTCGGCCCTTCCTTCCACAGTGTCAGGCATGTGGCATGCACAGGCCTGTGTCTATTGCCCTGTGGTCCCCAAATATATGGAAGTCCCCGGGGAGAGGTGGGCAGGAACTGTGTTGCATGAACAAATGAGCTTTATCACTACTCAGTAGCAGTGTGACTTTTGGAACGTTTCTTGTTTTCTCAGGGTTTCAGTTCCCCTACATGCTAACATGAGACTAGATTCGGAACCCTGTGGCCTCTCCCTGCCAGATCCAAAGCCCTTGAGTCTAGGACTCACCCTTTTCCCACCATTTTGCTCAGCACAACTTCAGAACTCCTTGGTACTGAGTAAACATTTGGTGAGTAGAACACTGGCACCCCTCTTTGTACCATCTTTTCCTATTTTGCATTGTAATGGGTACTTTAAACCAAAATACCCTTCAAAAACCAAAAGAAAAAAAATGGACCCAACCCAGGCCCCAGAACAGACCACTGGGACACAGTCATGATTATTTGGGCCTTTCTGGAAACCTCAAATCCCCCACGTGAAGCCGGTGCTGCCGAAGTAAATGGCACTAGTGAGTTCTCTATCACAGACGGAATGACAGGTTGCAGACCCACTGGAAAGCTCGGGTCCTGAAACCCACAAAACTCTTTAGTTGTGACTGATCTTTTCATGCTTGAAAGAAAGCTCTATTTTGTGAGAGGAAGATGACCCAAAAAAGGGTTAAGCCCTAAAGGGTTCATTTCCTCTACTCTGCCTGCTCTAGAATCTGGGATAATTCCTGCCATTAATATTTTAAGCAACTAATTTGACATTTTTCCATTTAATTAACTTGCATACATATGAGAACAGGGCTTTGAGAGTACCATGACATTTAAACAAAGTCATTTAAGTTTTCCCATTTCTGGCGGAGCGCAGCTTTCTTCTTTGCCTTTTTTCTTTGTGCTCCATTTCTGTTTTGCATTCCTGATTCTGATGCTGGCTTATTAGCTCAGAGAAGTGACCAAATTTCCCCAAGCAAATGTCCCACAGCCTCAACCTAGGTGACGTGGGTGGGCCTGGAGCTCTGGGCTGCGGCTCTTTTAAACTCGATCCTGCTCTTTTCCAGGCCTTTCTACAAATGGCGTTTCAATCAGAGCAGGCTAGCGTCACAGGCTAATGTTTTCCTGTTGCCACACCAACCCCCCGTGGGAGTGGGGGAGGCGCGGCGGGAATGCAAAACATTTATCAAATGTAACCATCTCCACAGAAGAGCTGGGGTTTCAGGAGGCAAACAATAGCTCCGTGACGATTTTCTCTTCCAAATGACAAATAATTGCTGTCATATCATCAGATGATTAAGAAATAAAGGAAAACAGACAAATGGAGTGTATCCATTGAGGGATGGTGTGGGGGTCCGGGGAGAGGCTCGCTCAATGTTCCGTAATTGAAAAATTGCACCCTAATTAGCTCCCACCCCGGAGAATTCATGAGTTCTATACACCATCCAATCCGCAGCCTGCCAAGTCACAGAACTTGCAGCCATTAAAGTTTACTGCTGGTTTCAGAAGGGGCTGTGCAGTCTCCAAACGCATCCAGAGAGCCAGGCTCTTCAGCTTGCCCAGCCCTCAAGAAGGAGTCATTACTTCATACTTTCATCTGCCATAATTAATCACAGATTTTCTCTGCCTATCGACAGCGCCGGCTGCTCTCCCCAGATGAACCTGGGCACTCATGCCTCCAGCTTATCGGTGCTGGCCAGCCCAGCCCGGCTCACGCAAGGTCACAGGAGCTGCATTCCCAGAATGCAAAATGGCGCCCCCCAATCCCAGGCGCCAGGGAGGAGAATGGGTCCTGCATTTAAAATGAAATCCCGTTGCAAACCAAGCTCAGGGGACTCTGGACAAATTCCACGTCTTCATTTCCACCCCTGTTCGGGATATTCTCTGGGGACTTCTAATGAGGCTGTCAGGAAGGATGGCCCTGTAAGAGAGGCGTGTCTCCATTCTCTTGCCTTCCCTCCCCCTGGACCTCGGTTTAAATCCCAGCTCCATGACCTCATTAGCTGCAGGACCTTGGGAAAGTGACTCGGTCTGTCTGAGCATGAGTCTCTCCTTTTGCAAAATGGAGATCATAGTACCTACCTTTCAGAAGTAAGACGGTGACTGGAGGATGCCATGGCGAAGGATCTGGGTTATGGTTGCTAGCAGTGCCTCGTGATCCCTATATGAAAAAGGCGGATAATGATCTTACCCACCAGGATTTTAATGAGGATTGAGTAGAGAATACATTATATGTGTGTAAGGTGCCTGGCACAAAGTTGGTGCCCAGTAAATATTTGAATTGAATTGAACTGAATCATACATAATTTGTTCATTCATTCCTTTAATCCATCAGCTAATAGTTGTTAAGTGATTACTTTTCGTCAGACACTTTGTTAGGCATAGGGTATACACAGGGGAGTGAGACGAACTTGATTTGTGCCCTTGATTCTGGGGTGGGGGGAGCACGATAAAAAACAAATTTAAGAAAAACGACATAGAAGTTGTAAAAAGTTCTATTAAAAAAGAGACAAGAACACAGATACAAGCTAAAAGCTGGTGGTGATGTTTAAATGAAGACCGGGAAGCTAAAGACACAAGCATGTGAGGAATGATAGGGAAAAGCATTCCAGGCAGAGGGAACAGCCTGGCAAAAGCAGGAAGGTGATCTTAACATATTCCAGGAACTGAGAAAAGGCCAGGAGTCAGGCCATTAGAGCACACAAGCCCAAGTCCCAGTGATTTCAGACAATACAGGTTTATTCCTTCTTGTCAGAACCAATCAGGCGTTTGGTGGGTGGTCTTTTGCTCAGTTATTCAAAACCCAAGCTCACTGCTGTCCCCTAAGGTCTCCTTGGAGTGGTCCATTATATCCTCTGCATGCAGCCAAAAAGAAAAAGTGCCTGGGGGGACATGTGGGGGCCAAGGCCAGAGGTGGTGTGGGTCACTTGCACTCATACCCCATTGACTGGAGCTCAAAGATCTGGTCCTGCCTCACCACACAGGGGCGGGGGGAGGGTGTGTAGCCATGCATGTGGAAGGACAGTAACAGGTTGGGAGAACACACAGAGAGTAAGGATAGACAGAAGCCGGGTTGTACAGGGCCACAGAAACCAGGGGGAGATGTGTGACGTTCATGCGGAGAGAATGAGAAGCCATTCCAGGACATTCTTCACATGCCTGTTTAGATCTTATTCGGTGAGAATGGGAAGCTAGTCAAAATTAACGGCATGACCAAATTTATACCATAAGAGGACTTCTCTGGCTGCTATGAGAAGAACACATCTGCAAAGAGCGATACTAGTCCCTTGAAGGTGCCTTGGATTAAGGTAATGAAGAAGGGGACGGACAGAAAGCGACAGATTTGAGAGACTTCAGTCCCCAAAGAACTGGCTTCAGCCTCACTGACTAGCCAACACGTAGGCCTCTGCTGAGCTGGGGCTGTCATGCGAAGCTCCAAAAGATGAGAGAAAACATGAAAGCCCTGGGTCGGGCAGGTGGCTGTGCAGAGTGGAGGAGTTCCAGAAGTTTCCACCTGAACCGAAAGCTGGGTCTATCTCC
Organism: Callorhinus ursinus; assembly: GCF_003265705.2. NCBI lineage: Eukaryota > Metazoa > Chordata > Mammalia > Carnivora > Otariidae > Callorhinus > Callorhinus ursinus. Next base: position 34,176,700 of record NW_027397087.1, on the reverse strand, counting down.
TTGCTGGCCCTCTGGCCCAGTGCAGCAGCAGACCCTCCAAGTCCTGCCTCCATCGAAGTGAGAGATGTTGACATTCAGCCAGCCTGGTTCCCACCGGTCCCAGGGCAGGCAGCTGGGGGCAGCTGGGATGAGGTGGACAATTTGCACAGAGTGTGACCCCTCGCAGAGCACAGGCTTCAGGTTGTTCCATTTAATCCTCCTAACTGGGCTGGGAGGTTGGACGGGGTTACTGTTGACTCTCTATTTTACAGACAATGAAGCAGACTCATGTTGCTCCTGCGACGTGCCCAATGTTACCCTATTAGTAAGAGCAGCAGGCTTGAACACAGGTCTTCCGTTCCATCTGGTGCAATGCAGCGGAGCACTCCACTAACAGGCTGTGTCTAGACTCACACGGAGGCCAAAAGTGAGTGAGGTTCTGCCTTTTATGGCCCCTGCTTCATGCCAACATGGCAGTGGACTCCTCGCACTGGATGCTGCCCAGTCAGTCCCATGGGACACCAGTGTCCCGTTCTGCGATGCCTTTGGACAGGTCACTGGCTTACAGACCTGGCGGATCCTCAGAAGCACCTGGCAGTCTTTAAACACACGGCGTCCTGAGCTACCCCAGACGTAGTGAAGCAGAATCCCAGAGACAATGGGCACCAATCAGCTGTGTTTTGAAATCTCCCCAGGCACACAGTGACCCGGTGCTCAGATAAAAGCACTGTGGCGTCGTCAGCGTGCCTAGCAGTGAGCTAGGCGAGGCACAAGGAGAAACTGTTATTACCTAGTGAACTGGTGACAGAGCCAGCAGTAGACGATGGGTCTCCTGCCTTCCTAGTCTCTTTTCTGCAGGAATGTCCTGATGCCCTGAAGAGGTCATGGGGAAGTCCAGCCTTATCGGTGGTCTGAAAAGGTCAGAGCAGGGTGGGAGCTTTAAGGTTATCTTTCCAACCCAGTGGTTCCCCAATTTCTGTCGGATCAACTGCGTTGGAGTCACGGGAGGTGCTGGTTACAGCACAGGCTCCTGGCCTCCCTCGGCACCTACGGTGCCCACGACTTTGGAGTTCATGTTTTCTAAAGTATCCCTGGTGATTCTGCTATCAACCAGTTTGGAAACCACTAATCCAGCCTTCCCATTTTACAGTCCATAAAACTGAGGCCCAGAGAGATGCGATTTGACTAAGACGACCTGGCCTAGAAGCTGAGTTTCCTGGCTCGGTCTACAGCTCCTTCTGCTAGCCCTCACTCATCAGAAAGCCCATCTGCACATGGGGGCAGGGGAAGGGGTGGTGGGCCAACACCAGCAAGAGGGGCCATCGTGTTGAAAGAGCTGCCTCAGAGGGACATGTAATTAGCTGACTGTAGCAGGTTTCCTTCCCCTGGTTATCGATGCTTCTTCTCCCTCTCCTTCCCAGTACCGCCCCTGCTCATCCTAACGTGATCAATTACTCGCAGGAATAAATTACACACACATCCTACAGTCTATTAGGTAATCGGTGATGCGCCGGCTCAGGGAGCCAACAGGCAAGACAGGTCGTCTGGAGCGATGGCCAGCAGAAGGGACAGTGTGGGCCCAATGGGTGGAGGAGACTCTAAACGGAAAAGCCCCAACCCTCAGGCAACAGTTGAGCCGTCTGGACCCACAGAGATGGACTCACAGGCCAAACTTGAAAAAAACATCTTTTGGAACAACCACTGCTCTCCTGGGGCTGCAGCTCCGCAGGCCGCCCCCCAGCCACCCTCCCCAGCTCCCACGGCCCCAACCCTGAGGAGGCCTAGCTCAGATCCAGGGATCCTGCTGACAGGGAGGAGGGCTGGGGGACCTGAAACTGCAGTTCTCACCAACTCCTGGATAATACCAGCGCTGCTGGTCCAAAGAACAAGGCCCTAGCGAGAAGCATGGGCAGAACTGGGTGGTCAGCCAGCTTGTTCATACGTAGCTTCTTCCAGTCAGCTCCTTCTGCATTTCCTCAGCGCGCAACGTCCTTCCCTTCTGGAACCTGCTTAGAAAAGTGTTCACCGTGCACATTCTGACTTGGGCACACCTGCTCTCTCCAAGTCTTCCTTGACTCCCTCTGGCCCCAACCTAGAGCAGATAATACTTTCACCAGGCTCCATTCACACTCCATTATGGCAATACTTACTCTTGTCGGAGTAGTTCACCCACTCGTCACTCGATGGCCTGGGAACTCCGTAAAAACTGTACCGATTCTTTTGTTTCTCCACGTCCAAGCCTGATAGGGCTCTGCTAGCCACTGGGCACTGTAGGGCCTGGGAACTTTTCAGAGATCCCTAAAAGTTTGAGACCTGGAAACAAAATTACTGGACCCAAAACACGAAGGAAAACTTTGCAATAGAAATTAATAAAATTTTAATGAAACGTCTCCAAAACAAAATATTACATCAACCGCATTAATGGTTTCATTTAGTATTCATAAAAATTTCATTATATTTGAAAATGATGTGCAGGTTAGATTTTCTCACTTTGCAAGAATTCTTGAGTACCTCCATAACTGCTGAGAAATCAAAGCCAGGCATAGATCGAATGAATTACTTGTAGCCAAATAATTTCAAAGGCGAAGTTATAAAAATAATCTTTATTTTTCTTTACAGAAAAAAAATACACTTAATATAGAATATGGGTGATTTGCAATATGTTTGATCTGTGTGAGTTGGAGCTTCCAAAGCCAAGTGTGTCTAGGTCTTAGAAAGTCTGAAAACAATCTTTTTTTTTTTTAAAGATTTTATTTATTAATTTGACAGAGAGAGAGAGAGAGAGAGAGGGAGGAGTGAGCAGGAACACAAGCAGGGGGAGTGGGAGAGGGAGAAGCAGGCCTCCCGCTGAGCAGGGAGCCTGATGTGGGACTCGATCCCAGGACCCTGGGATCAATATCTGAGCCGAAGGCAGACGTTTAACAACTGAGCCACCAGGGCGCCCAGGTCTGAAAACAATCTTGACGTCTGGCCTGGGGGAAGCATGTAATAGATTTCTACCAAATGAATGGATGAATAAATGGCAACCCGAAGTGATTCTGAAAAGCATATAGGTGGGAGGAAGGGAGGAAAAACAGGCAAGAGAAATATATAAAACGTAAGCCAAAGTTTTAAGACAACAACAAAGGAAGTCCTTGTTAGCAAGAAATCCCAGCCCCAACTGGATGACAGAAACAGGCGATATTGCCCCCTCCTGGCTGGAGGAGTTGTCCACACACACACTGGCTTCATTTATTGATCTGTCCTTGTTCCTCCAACACCAACATCAAAGCCCTTTGGATTTCCCTCAGAGAAAGAAGTCAGGGGTCCCTGAGGACCCGCCTCCGCCTCTGTCCGGGAAGGAGCCTCGAGAGGAGCTGTGTAACTGACTCTGTGTCAGACATCCTGAAATGGATCCAAACCCATCTTGAACCTATTTCTACCTTCCTCCCGAACCACCTCTTGGTTAACGTGTTCCATATGTTTCTTTCCCTGATGGAAAAATAGGCTTCGCTTTTATTTCAAAGGGCATCATTGAAAAGTCTGGGGGACAGGGCTTTGTTCTAAGACAAACAAGATTTGGGGAGTTATTCTAAGGAAGCAATCAGATATAAACAGATTTCTACACAAGATGTTCACTATAGCATTATTTATAATAGTGAAAGAGCAGAAACAGCCTAAATGGCCAGCAACAAGGGGTTGGTTCAATAAATTAGGATCTACCCACACAAAAGAAGGTTACACAGCCATTAAAAGTCATGTTTTTGAAGATTATTTTATTTTGTTTGTTTTTTTAAAGATTTTATTTATTTATTTGAGAGACAGAGAGAGAAAGCACAGAGCAAGAGGGAGAAGCAGGCTTCCTGCAGAGCAGGGAGCCTAACTCGGGGCTCGATCCCAGGACCCCGAGATCACGACCTGAGCTGAAGTTAGACACTTAACCCACTGAGCCACCCAGGCGCCCCTGAAGATTACTTTATAGAAGTAGCCAACCTCTGGCGAGCCCTTCAGAGGCGCCAGGCGGCATTGTCTGTGCTTTACAGGTCTTACAACAGCCCCGAGAACAAAGTACATTGCTTGCGTTATCTCTGTGAGACATGCAAGGAAACTGAGGCGCAGCAAGCCAAGGTCGCACCGCTAGGCTGGGCATTGCACTGGCACCCCAGAGCTGCACGGTGATGTGATGGGCTGCAGGATGCTGCCTCCCTCTCACACAGATTCATGGGGAGTGGAGGCGAGGTGCTGAGGTCCTTCCCAGATCTGCAGGGCTGTCACGAAGGAGGGCAGATCGGGGTGCCGCCAGAGGTGTGGGGGGGTCCTGGCCAGGCAGCTCTCACAAGCAGTGCTGACAGAGGAGGATAGAGCCCAAGTGACATCCCAGAGGTGGCAGCATGGGGGGGCAGGGTTTAGCTAACACAGAGGGGGTAGGGACAGCTAGCACGTTGGGTGCACTGTAACCGCGCACTGGAAACCAACAAATACACCACGGGGGACTGGGCTGAGGCCCTGCAGTGTGCGCCAAAGCAGGGACAGTAATCATCGAAACTGCTAGCATCGGTGAGCCTGTCCACACACCATGCTCAGGGCTTCTCCGGGGCTCTCATGCAATCCTGAGGACCACTACCTTTCTTTGAGCTGTCATTATGCCCATTTCACAGGCGAGAAAACTGAGACCTGGCAAGATTTAAGTCATTTGCCTGTAATTTCAACCGGTAAGCAATAGTGCTGGAGTTGAAGTGTGTGGTGCAGACGCCACATGCTTGGCCACTCTGCCACCTCCTCCGTCCCGCGGGGACGGGCTGCCGCGCACGGGGATAGGAGCCCATGTCCATCACCCAGCAGCCGGTGCTGCTTTCTGTTCCATCAGCTACAGTTGGCCTCCCTTGCTATTCAGGGAATCCATTTCTATAGGAAAACGAGGGCAGAACCTCCTGGGTTTATGAGAACCCCCGGGAAGCCCAACATGAGAGATGGGAGAGGGGGAAGATCCCTCCACATTTGGGGAAAACCACCGAATGGTTTCTGGTTCCTCACACTAACGCTGTGTGAAGTCCAAGGGGAATCCGAAACAAAGGAACACCGCAGGCCCACCCCCGAAGTCCTGGGCCCCTCCTCAGCCCCGGGCTGCTGGCTCCTCACTGGGTAGCCTCCCGCCCTAGGGCCTCACATGCTTCCTCCAAGAGCGGCCACCTCCTACCGGACCCCTGGGCTCTGAGCCTGCCTGCTCCCCAAGCCTGCAGCAGAAGGGCCCAGCCCTCCCACACCCCAAAGGCAAGCTCCTCTCAGACTTTCATGGTCTGCGTTCACTGTCCACAATAGCAAACATGGGGATTTTTCTGGGTTTCACTTTCATGGTCTAACTCCCTTCTTGAAGAGGTAAATGGAGGTCTCTGTGGATTCTGGCTACTGTGTATCTGGAGGGCAGCCTCTCTGGAAAGCCCCGTGACCCACCCTACCCACCCCCCTGGGGTAAGGGTCTCCATAGAACAGACAGCCCTCGGGGGCCAATCCAGTGCCAGCACCCCACTCACCCACAAGCACAGCCCCCAACAGACCCACAGGAGCGGGTTCTGGAGCCACGCTGTCTGGAGACACTCCCTTTCTTAGCCACAGGCCCCCTGCCCGGAGTCCGCAAATCTGCCCTCTGGGCTTAGCCACAGGGCCTGCCCCGCCCCACCCCCACCCCCGCCCCAAGACCAGCGCCAGGAGGGAGATCCTCTCCTCGCCTCTGCAGGGCACTTGGCAGGGAGGAGTAGGAGCCAGGCAGCGGGGCACACCTCTACCAGAGAGAGCTGACTCGAAGATGGAGAGAAGAAAGAGGAAGAAAAGCCGTGGGACTGGGAGAAGGGCCACAGGCATGACTCCACATTTCCTGATTCTAGTTCCTCCGAGGCAGGGCTGAAGTTTTCACCCCTGGGTTTTGTGAAATGCCGCCCTATCCTTTCCACAAGGTCATCATTTTGCTTGAGCGAAATGTCCCTTGCAGCCCAGCGGGCCCCAGCTAGAGCAGCCTCGACTAGACCACCACAGCTGGAGGAGGCCATCCCTGCAGCGGGCGGCTCTGGAGACCTGGGCCCCGGAGGAGACTTCTCAGGGCTTGGGGGCCCCGTCCTCTCTGGAGCAAGGGAGGACTGTGTGGGGAAGGTTGGCACCCAGTCCGTGGAAGCTCAGTGGCGCTCTAAGGCTTGCTGTAGAATGGGTTCAACCTCCGACAAGCGCCTTGCACGTTGGCATCTAGGACTTCTGCGACCTGCCTCCCCTGAACACACTTGCAATTGCCATACAGGTGGCCAAGCCTGATTAATCCTTTGTCTCGTGCTTCTGAGTCTTAAATAGCTCCCTGCTACATACAGGATCAAGACCAAGTTCCCTAACACAGCGTGCAAGTTCACCGTCTACCTCCTGCAGCTTTCTCGCTCCCCATTTCAGATTCTGTGTCTTAGCTGGACAGAACTGCTCTTGGCTTCCCCTTCCTTGCATGCCTTTGCTCATTCTGTTCCCTCCGCCTAGGCTTTCCCCTGCATGCCTTTGCTCATTCTGTTCCCTCCGCCTAGGCTTTCCCCTGCATGCCTCTGCTCATTCTGTTCCCTCCGCCTAGCGTTCCCTTTGCTTGCATCTCTGCCTTGCTAATTTGCACTCTAACTTCCCAGGCTGGGTACAAGGGGCTCGTCCTCTGGGCTTCCCTATGTCCTGGCCTTGCTTAGCCTACCAAAACTCAGACCAGACTGTGTGGTAACTGGCTGCTTTCTTGTCTTTCCACTGCACTGTGGACTCTAGAAGGGCCAAGATCACAACCTCTCGGCTCCCCAGTGCTGTGTTCCGTGGAAATTGGCTTCTATCCGCTCACCCACCCCATCTTGTGGTTACTCCTTACAGCCAGAGATGAAGAGTTCCAAGAGAATGTTCAGATCACCTGTCCCAACTTTAGAGAGGATGAAACTGAAGCTCAGAGAGGTTCGTAGTGACCCCAGGTCACAGAGCTAGGCCTGAATTAGAAGCAGGACTCTCTGCTTCAAACCCCGTGCCCCTCCCACTATACCCATCATTGATCAAACCTCTCTGGCCCTGCTCCGTGTTGATGCCAGGATGAGTTTCTTTAAATGAGTGTATCCCATTTGGGGCCATCAGCTTTTTTGAGCTCCAAGAAGACTTCCAACGTGCACCCTGGGATCAAAATTTGGAATTAGGTTCCCATGCTTCACTGATGCCCTCATGTGGGTGGGCTTCTCACTTCCGTGCCTTCATGTGTGCTGTTCCTTCTGCCCAGGTTCCCCACGAGGATTCTGCTCCTCATCCCTGCTCCTTCAGCAAGAGCCACGTCAAGTGTCTCCTCTATCAGAAGCTTTCCAGCAGCCTTCCTGAGCTTGTTGCTCATTGCCTCCCTGCCTCATGCCCATTGAACCCATCCATTTCTCTGGGACAATCCCTGGCTACCAAACAGAGCTTGGTCCCTACCCATTTGCTCAAGTCTGTCTCCTAGTAGACAGTGATCACTATGTTATTCAGCTCCTAGCCTAGAACCTGGCTTATAATAGGTGCTTAATCGAAGTGTGTTCGGAGGAAGAGTCAGGGAAAGGATGATGTTTGCAAAGCATTTCGCATTGAGAAAGCCCACTAGCCCCACGATGGGGCCCCATTTGGTTTCTCTACAGCTTCTAACAAAGAGCTGGGAACACAGTAAAGAATCAGCTAGCATTTTCAGACCAAATTCTACATACTGCAATTTTCTTCTGCATTTGTGCTGATATTTACAAAGCACTTTTGCAAGCATTGACTTACTTCATTTTCATAATAATCATTAGGGGCCTTATATATTTTTTTTTAATTTTATATGGAGGAACCACCAGAATCAGCTCCGAATCCCAGTTCTTACCTGGCGGCAGCCTATCCCCCAACACATACCCCTATCTGAAGTCAGAGTCCTGCTGCCTCGACATACGCACGTATGTTACAGGCATGCTTATCCACTCAGGGTCCATACACAGCATGGTTACGTGACGCTTAGGGATACAGGGAATCCTTAGCCAATAAGTGGCCGTGCTCCCAAGATCAGAGGCCCGGAGCAGATAGTTCAGCCACCCTCTGCCTTGTCATTTGGTTCGGTGGCTCCGTCCCCTCCCAAGCCTCCCACCACAGAGCTTCCCGTGGCTTCCCAGTTCCTTGTGAACCAGGGTGTCCTGGTTCAGGATGTCAGATGTCACCCGGCAGGCGGAGCCAGCACCACATCCCGTTCGGCCTTACTTCTTAATGAGGCCTCCACAGTGCTACTCAGCTGTCGCCTCAGCCCCTCCAGTTTCCAGGAGTGCAGCCATGCTGCCAAGCCACCCCGATCAGTAACGCGGGGCCACTGCCCCTGAGGTCTGCTCCAAAGACCTACCAGAGAGATGACAATGGCGTCGCCAGGAGCCACCTGCCATTGCCAGGTCAGCCCAGGGCTCAGGAAGCACGGCAGACTGGCACACAAGGGGTTGAGGCCCAGAGGGGCACAGCCACCCTTGGAGGACCCCTTCCCCAGCTCAGGTCCTGCTTTCCCCCTGCCCCCCAGTGAGCGATGAAACAGCAACGTCCAAAGCATCTAACCACGCCCAACTAACCCTCTCTCTCCAGCTTCCCCTTCGAACTCACTGACCTCAGAGTTGCCCTTCCCAGATGGTGAAGGTGTCATGTGACAGAGCTCAGAGGTGGCCACGCACCAGGAGCTTCCAGCCCTCTCTCACCACAGAGGCCAACCTCCGGTCAACCGCCTCTTCTCTCAAGAGACACACTAGAGTGACCGCCAGCAGAGAGAGGGGAACTGGCCAGTTAAGACCTGAGTTAGAAGCCTGGCTTTGCCACCAAATTGCTGTATTTGTTTGGGCAAGTGGCCCCATTCCTCTGGGTTTCAGGTGGCTCCCCTCCCAGGGAGGGTGGTGGCTTCATCGAGCTATCCGTTTCCTCTTTCCTCCTTCCAGGCCTCTCGATAACCAGAAACTACAGTTCTGCGGCAGGGATAAAGCTAAGGGCACTAACAGTAAAGCTTCCTCCCTTTCTGCAAAAATAACAAACCAACAATAAAAATAGCAATATTTCTATTTAGTAACTCTGTGTCAGGCAGCCCTCTAGGCGTGTTTCCTTACACAATCTCCTCTCATCTTCACAGAAACACTAACAGGTGCGTATTCCTATTGTTCCCATTTTAAAGATGGAAAAGAAATGCTCCAAAAAATTCCCTCTTTCATCTGTGGACGCACAGCTGGAAACAGAGAGAAGCTAGATCTGAAACGGGGCAATTTATCTGGAGAACAAGGACATGTTAAGACTCCATTCTTTTCCGCATCGGTCTGACCTGCTCAGCTTTTCCTTCCCCATAGAACATTTATAAAATTCGATTGCATCCTTGGGCACAAAGGAAAATTTTTTTTAATTTAAAATTAGAGATTTTATAGGTCACAATCTCTTACTGTAATCCAAAATTTTCAAATAAAAAAAATAATGTGGCTGAAAATATCCTCAACTGCTTGGGAACTAATAAACACAGTTCTAGATAACCCACGGATCAGAAGAAATATTAAAATGAAAATTAGGGGCACGTGGGTGGCTGAGTCAGTTAAGCGGCCAACTTTTGGTTTGGGCTCAGGTCATGATCTCAGGGTCCTGGGATCAAGCCCCTCATTAGCCTCCATGTTCAGTGGGGAGTCTGCTTGGGATTCTCTCCCTCCCTCTCCCTCTGCTCCTCTCCCATGTGCACGCTCTCTCTAATAAATAAATCTTTTCAAAAAAACAAATATTAAAAACCATCTAGAAACAGATGAAAAGGGGAACATTTTATTTCAAAACCTATGGGATCCCCAAAAAAGTTCAAGTAGGAGAAATTATGGCCTGAAATGCCTTCTTATTAGAGAAGAAAGACTAAAAATAAAGGAGCTGAATACACGTCATAAGGAATTAGAAAAAAATAAGCAAACAGAAACAGAAAGTACAACATGGGAATTGATCAGTACCTGAAATTAATAACACAGAAAATAAGAGAAAGGGATACAAAACGCACGGAACAGGTGCTTTGAAACCAGAGCTGGTGGGAGAGGGCAGTGGTGTCTCGGGGCGGGCAGGGGCCCTCTGCTCCACGCATGCCCTCCTCGTGCGGGCCCCGTGGGTCAGCTGTGGGCTCCTGGCGCCCGGGGTCTGCCCCCTGGGCGGGTGGCATCCTTCCACCTGGTCAGCGCATGGCCTCATCGGGCGGTTTGACTGCCCACCCGAGACTCCTTGGACTGGAGTCGGGAGCATTTCCTCCCAGAAATAAAGCTCCTCTGTCTGGGCTTATTAGGCAAACGAGTCAGTTTTGTGTTTTCAGCAATGAAAGCTGCTGTGGTTTTGTTTTCTCTCCGTTGCCAGGAGTCGGGAGGAAGCCTGTGGTTAGACATCTTCGGGTGGAGACGTACACAAACACAGCGCTAGAAATGAGCTCCTCGCATTCAGCCCGCCCTGCCCGGTGGAAGGAGGCTAATGAAAATGAACGCACGGAGCAGGGGGAGGTGGGGAGAGACACGGAGGAACGCCCAGACCTGCAGCAGCACTCACCCCTCCTCTAGTCCCCGGCCGACGGCCTCTGCTTCCCATTCTGACAGTGGAATCCTGTGGATCGATTTTCTCTTCCAAGGATGAGGCAACCCAATTTGCCCTCGCTCGGTCCAGAGACTGAATTTAAAAGATCCCCGTGAACTGAGCGCCGTTCTCAGGAGATCTCTCAGTAGCAGAGCCATGGCAGGTGCTGCCGGCCACCTGCACTGCAAGTCCCAGCCTCTCCCTCTTTTCCATCACAACCCTGGACTTGTTCTGCGGGGCAGTGCGCCCGGCCACAAAGTGCTCACACCTCCAGCCTCCCGTGTGATCTAGAGGCTGGCCATTTGCTTGCAGTTCTGGCCAATGAGCTACTGCATTTCCGAGAAGACTTTCCCCTTCCTAATATAGGCGCCACTCTTCCCCGTCTCCCTTCTTTGTCCTGCCTGGGACTTGAATGCAGGCCTAGAGGTGCAGCACCCATGTTGGGTGTATACAGTAGCCGCATGAGGTTGAAGGTAGAGCAGAAAACCAGCAAGAGGCCAGGCCCTGGATGGTGTAATGACATCACCTTCTGCCCTGCCCTGCACCCACCCCATGGGCTCCTTCTGTCAAGGGAGAAATAAAGCTCCAGCTGTTAAAACCACTATGGCTGGCAGTTCTGTTACTTGCCCCTGAATGTATTCCTAAACAAGAACTTTAGTTTTTGTAGGGTTTTCAAGATGTTTTCACCCCATCTTCTTATTGGGTCCTCACAGAAATTCTGCAAGGTGGATCAGTGTTTTTCTTCACACTTTTAAATGATGAAACGGGCCCCCAGGATATGATGAAATGAGTCAGACTAAGAGTCAGGGCCCGAATTCCAGGACTCTGTGCCCCAGTCCATTGCTTTACCCCCCAAAATTCCTTCTTGCCTATAGGCAGTTCAGGGCTATCTTCACCCTCGCTATACCTCACCCCCCACACAAAGAAAGTGGAAGTTCCTCAGGAACCAAGGAGCATGTGAATTGAGCTTGGTCCCACCTGCTAGTGCCAGGAGTTTATATGCTCAGTTATTTGAAAATCCATCACTTCCAATCAAAGGATCTGGGTTCAAGTCTTGGATTTCCCCCTTTAACTTACTATGTGCTCCTGGGTGGGAAAAATCTCTGAAAATCTCTCTGCCCATCTGTACCATGAGAATGGCAGCCCTTCTCCTCCAGAGGGCTATGATCATAAATTCAGAGATCTATGATAATATATGATATATGACAATCAGCTCAGAGATAGGAATCTCTAAGCACTCAGGATGTCAGGGAGAATACTTGGTGCATGATAAAATACTGATGTCCTTATTATGGGGCTATTACCATGATGACTTTGGTTTGTCTCGAGGCTGTGACTCCTCCCTCAGCTTGGCCCTCCTTGTGGTTGACGTGTAAATTACGGATATGTTTCACATGACGTCATGACCACTGGTCACCATTTGTCAACCTCATGGGAGCCGAGAATGTTGATCTCATGAGCATACACCCTTAAGAAAGGGTAATGTTAGTGTTAACAATACTTACCTACTCATTACGCGAGGCTATTTTATTTCATAAGTTCTTCACTTTTTTAGTGACCAAAATTTATCCATTCATCCACTTCCCAAAAAAAAAAAAAAAAAAAAAAAAAAAAATGGACTCCATGCTGGAGACTCTCAGGGTTGAATGGGACTTAAAAACCATCTGGTCTACCCTGCCCTCCCTCTCCAACCCCCTCCCCATTCAGGCGCTATCTCATCTTCATGCCCCGTCCCCCCAAATCCCTGATGGGCATCTCACCTCTACTTGCTCACCTTAGAGACAAGGAGTTGGCTGCCTCCTGGGGCAGTCCGTTTCTCCTGTGAACGTTGTCTGTTAGAATACCCTTCCTCCAACAGACACGCCTTGGCAACCGCAAGGATGTGTTCTTGGCAAACCTCTAATACTGTGCACACTTGACTGTGTAGGATGGTGACTGGCAGAGTCAGTGGGGGATGAAGAAGCCCACGGGAGGTGTGACCAAACAGGAAGTGCCATCTGTGCGGCATGATGATGGGGAGGGAAAGCGCCCATCAGCCGCCCTGGATGGCTCCAGAGACAGCTTTTCCATCATCACATTAAAGAACTCAAGAATAGCAATTACTCAGTTAATTTTGATGCTCTGAGCGTTCTCTGGGACAGGCCAGGCGATGCAGCAGGGACAACATTGAAACCTCAGGGGCTCCTAGGATGGAAGTTGACTTCTTGCTCGTATAAGGTGCAGTGGGGGTTGGGAGCCCCTCCCCCATTCTGCATGCCGTCTGGAATACAGGGCCTCCAAAGTCACTACAGCAGGAAGGGAAGGAGGCACTTCAACTGTTAATTGCCTCACTCGCAGTCTCTATTGGTCAGCACAAGCTGCGGGCCCCAACCTAGCTGCAGGGGAGGTGGGGAAGTCGGGGGTGGGGCATGGATTGTTTGGCAGGTGCTGTCTCTCCAGCCTGCCTCCCCCCAGTAAATCTCCGGGTATGCCATGAGAGAAAAGAGGGTGAAGTGAAGAAGAGGCGCCCAGGGCAATGGAAATGTGCCACACAGGTGAGCAGGACCTTTTGGGGATGGTCCTCTGCCTGCTGCTGGTGACCCATCATCCCTCCCATCACCATGTTTGCCACACGCACCCCCTCCAAAACCGTGGTCCTGGCCTGCTCTGCTTCTCCTCGGCCAGCTCCCGTCAGAGCTCCATCTTGGCCATCCCAGTTCCAGGGAGGATAGGAGGGGACAGAAAAGTCTGGGGAGACCCGAGAAATGGGGGAGCATTCTGGCTGGCTCAATCAGTCCCACTTTGTAGGGAGGCATTTGGGGCAACACTAAAGTGGAAAGAAAACTGAAGAGGAAGGAAGACGCGGAAGAGAAGGAGGGACGAGATGAAGATGATTGATACGGATGTTAAGTCCATGTGTGTCCCGGAGATGCAGGAAGTCGAGAGCGATGGCGTGTCCGGTTGACTGGATGCCGGGAGGGTTCGGGGCGCCTTGGGAGAGCGAAAGTTCCTAAAGAAGATTCGAAGCACAAGATAGGAGATAGAGGAGTAAGCACGGACCTCATCCCTTTTCATCTCTTTGAGAGACATGCAGGAAGCCTGAAAACCCTCTTTCTTTTGCTTGCCGGATCGTGCTGCTTTGAATGTGACTTCATGCAGAAACTGGGTCACGAGGAATCCCCACATTTACTTGGGTTACATGAATAAAAAATCAAAGGGGACCGAGTAGCGTATTCCGAAGGCAGGTAAGGCAATTGCATAAAAGTCAAGAGGGGGCTACAATTGTTCAGAAATATACGAATATGCTTCAGTGATGCCAGGGGACAGAGGAGAGTATAGAGTGACAGCCAGGAGCCGCTCCCACCCCCCTACCCCCCCAGCCCTGTCGCTGTGTCGGAGAGCCTGGTGGGTTGTCAGCACCCCTTCCCCTGACGAAGGGTCCCAGGCCTGAGCTCCATCTCCTGGATGCAAACTGACTTGGGAGAACCCCCTCCCTCCTCATTGTACCTCCACTTGTGGAGGCTACGGTAACATCAGCTTCGCTGGCTGCCACCTCCCCCTGTTGTGACTCATAGGAGACTTCCTGTCAACTAAAAACCCAGCATCTTTCATTTGTGCTGTTGACCCAGGTATCGCACATCCTGTGTGTGTCCAGTGGGTAGTCTGAACCCCAGTGCAAGCAAAGGCCTCTATTGCCCTTCATCTTAGGATGCATTCATTTGGGCCCGAGATTCATTTCGGCCCTGTTGAAGTCCTTTTCAAATCCTGCCCCTCACCTCTGCCAAAATGTCCACCCTTCCCACTTTCCCACATGCCCCTCGATGACAAGGCAGTTCAGGGCCATGGGTGAATCAGTGCCTCAGTCTTTGGAGTCAGACCTATGTGGCTTCCAAATCCTATTACATCAATGGCTGTGGGAAGTTGGGCAGGCCACTCACCCTCTCCTGGTCTGTAACTGGGGTAATTAATACAGCCTATCTTACAGGGACGCCGTGAGTCATCTAGTTTTTGGTAAGTGTTGAACGGGAGGTGGCCAAAGACGAGGTCCCTTGGCCTACCCCATCTAGGCTGCTCAGCTAGGCTCACGTAGCTAGATTCATCCACTGCACTTGCACACGTGGATATATCGTGAGGAAGAAGGCCAATTCCACACGAATCTTCAAAATAAAACTGAAGATTTCTAAGGTATTTCCTATCTACCTCTAGCATAGGATCCTCAAACCTGCAGGTTCCAAAGTCACTCTCTGCCCTTCGAAAGCCAGCCTACTAGACAAAAGAGGCCCGAGAGGCTATTTGGATTCACAGAGACCAAATGGCGCTGCCTGGCTCCCTCAGCACTCCAAGGAAGAAGTCCAGCCCCCTCAGGCTTCAAGAGCTGCCTCTTCCCCTGGGGCACACTGCCACCCCACACCACCCTCTCCCCAGCTCCAGGAGCCCTCCCGGTGCTCAGGAGGAACCACCCCAGCAGCCAGCCCGCTCCCTGCCACAATCGAGGGTCTAAATTGTGGCTACTCTGACCTTGATCTTCGGCCCCACTCCTGGGCTGGCAAGGAAGAAAAAAAAGCACAGGACTTGGAGAAAGACATGCCTAAATTCAAATTCCACTCTCTTTTGCCAGCTACCAGTCTCAGGCAATCTCCCACCCCTCTGGGACCATTAGCAGGACCGTCCTCACTGGTGGTTGGAGAAGTGATAGGGCAGGGGGTCCTCAACCACCCTGCCCCATCACCCCCCTCTCTGCCTCGATTCCTCCAAAATGTCAGATTCTCTTTCCCTCTAATTTTTCACCCGCGGGGCACAGAATAATGAGAAATGAAAATAGCCAGCCATCAGGAAACCTGACTTGGAGTCCACCCAACTCACAACGTGATCATCAGGTCACTTACATGAAGTGTGCCTCAGTTTCCTTATCTTTATAACAAGGAGATTGAGTTAGAGGTCGATGACATCAGCCTCCAGATCACATGCCTGCTGTGTACCAGTCACGTCACGGATGCCACTTATGAACATGAATCCGGTAGCTCAAGGAGGTGTTATTACATGAGAGGGGGCGGTCACAGCGCTCAGGAGCATGGGCTGTGGCAAAGGCTGCTTGACCTCATCCCCCTGCTCGCCCTTCAGCTGCTTTGGAATCTAACAAAGGTGACTCAATGTCCCCGTGCCTCAGTTTCCCCACTGCAACTAGAGTGGTTATGAAAATTAAATCAGATCCTTTTCACAAGGGCTTCATCCAGGGCCTAGCACACAAGAAGACCAGCATGAGGGGTTCCCCCGGAGGATGTGAGGTGTCAGAAACCTGCGTAAGGTACCCAGTGCAGGACCATGCGGCTCCAAGACCATGCCCCGGTCCTTTGCAGAATGCTGTCTGTACGTGACTGTGGAGGGCCCTCCAGGAGCATCTCTGGTGTTGACCCTGGAGTTGGTAGGCTTGTAGCTTGGTGCCCAGGAAGAAAGGATGTCAAGGGAGAGGCATGAGTCTCTGGGGAGCTAGAGCTTCCTCCCATACATGGCAGATCACCAAGACCGAAGTAGGCATGCCCATAGAAAACACAAACACACACACACACACACACACACACACACACACACACACACATACACACACACACACTGCAGAGCTATTTCCTCAGCTCCATCAGCTCCAAGGCTCCATCCCAGAGCCCGGGGCTGCTGCAAATAAAGTTTGAATCAACAATCCCATCCATACAGCTGCTTGGGTCCCGGCCTCTACTGGGTGCTGTGATGGATACAGAGAAGAATACTCGTCAGTGCCATGTTCATCAAGCACTTGCTATGTGCCAGGCCCTATGCAAGCCACTGTGACTTTAGAGGCAAATAACCCAGGGTCACCGGACGCATGTATGAGACTAGCTGATGGCCCAGCACAGAATACTGAAAGATGAGTCCAAGAAACTCTTAGCAGTACAGGGGCCATAAGCTGAGTCTTAAGAGTCCTAAAGTGTCATCATCATGGGGACAGGGTGGAGAACAGCCTTTCCAGGCAGGAAAAACAGCTTCAGTTCTGCATGGAGGTAAGAGATACCCTGGCCTACCTGGAACTGGGGAGGGGGGCAGTGAGGAGAGACAAGGCTAGAGACCTAAGCTAAAGATTTTGGCCTTATCTTATGTCAATGGACAGACACTGAAGGGTGCTAATAAGGAGCACATAGAAAGAGAGTTTTGAATCAGATACCTGGGAAGACTTCCTGGAAGAGGTGGCTTTTGAGCAGGTCCTTAAGCAATGGCCAGAACTTGGAGAAGTGGAGATGGAAAGGAAAGCCTTCCAGCCTTCCAGGCAGAAGGCAGTGAGTGGGCCAGGGCATAGAAAAGCAGGCATGGGGCCATTTGGAAAATAGCCAGGCCAGCAAGAGATGGAATGAGGCTGCAGGGAGGGGCCCCAGAAGGTCAGGGAAGGAAAAGAGCACTTTGGGCAGGTAAGGGTCAGAGGAAGCCTTATAAAGAGAATAAAATAATCAGTGAATCAATCAATCCATGAGTAGGCCTTGATTTGAACCACCAAGTTTAATAGGTTTGTCAGCACGGGTGCCACACCCAGGCAGGCCACCTCCACCCACCCCTACCCCACATCCCCTGCTCTGCCTTTTCACCACACCTTCACCAAACCTGCCCATCAGGATCCCACCTCTTTGGAAACCCACAAGGAACCTCAGAGTTAATCTTTTGAGCTAATCAAAATCCTAGATTCCATACAACCTAAGCCCTTATGTTCTATTTGAGAACACGGAAGCCCAGAGAGAGGAAGTGACTTATCCAAGGTCACACCGCGACACTTTCTAGTGCGGAGCCAGAACTAGTGCTAAGAATCCCAAGTGCCCTCCCTCTTAAACATCAGCCGACAGGGGTTCAAGGACTTCTCCAACCCAAAGACATGTCTTTTATCACAGAAACTTCTTTCTCAGAGGTGAACTTCCTCATTAGGACTGAAAGGAATGAATCTAGGATAGCGATGCTTTAAGCGACATGACCAGTTCTGAAGAAATGCCTGGATAGCGCAGTACCGCGGATAGACCAGGTGGGTAACCAGTCTCCTTCCCCAGGTTTGAAGCCGGCCTGAGCCCTAAGTACAGCAGAGCAAGGAGGCACGAAGAGCTACGAATTTCACCTGCTTGGTTTCGGTTTCCATAGAAACCTCAGGGAAAGGCAATATGAACCCCATCTTGCAGAAACTGCAGTTGCAAGAGGCCAAGAGGTGGCCCAAGGCATGAAGGTGACAGCATCAGGGTCTGCTCTCCAGCCACTCCCCCCCTGGCAAGAGGACACTGTCCCAGCTGGCTCGCCCATCGCTGACTCTACCTTCAGGGCCTGGGCAACCTCTCAGGGAACATCTGTCCTTTGTCAGGTCAGTAACAGCCCATCAGAAAGCCCCTGTTTAATAAACCATGCATGCTAAATTATTGAAGGCATAGGAAAGGGCCATGAAGATTCAGGTCAACAGGAGTAGGGAGGAGGTGGACGATGAAGGAATATTAATTGCATGAATGTCCATGAGCTAGTCATCCTCTTGGTTTTTATAGCAACCTCACACTAAGCCATGACCTCTCATTTTACAGAGGAAGAAAACTGAGGCTCGGAGGGGTTTACTGGCTGCCAGGGACAAACAGCCACTGAGTGGAGTCCAGCTGAGGCCGGGCTGACTCGTTGGCACTGTGTTGCCCCCAGAGCAGTCCAAATGGAGGAGATGGACCAGGAGGAGCTGAGGGGGTGGAGGGAAGGCAGGGTCAGCCGAGGGGATGGAGGGGGTGGGCTGGGGAGAAGCCAGAGGGCTGAGCTGGGGGGACTGGTGAGTCCGATTCTTAGCAGTACCTCAGTTTCCCTAGTGAGCCTCACTTTCCTCCTGACAATTTTTACCAACCCGACTGTGGCATGAAGCTGATCCTTGGAGACAGGGAAGCTGGTAGCCAAGGAGAAAGTGAGCGACCTCTCTTCTCCCTATATCCATTTTGGGGCTTAGGGCTTTATCACGTAAATGTGGAGGGATACAATTCAGTCCATCGCACCAACCAAGGAAGGAATTTAATAACATCATAGGAGGCTCCTGCCTTTAGCATTCCTCTCCAGCAAACCTAGCAAAGGCGGCACTTCCCTTGCTCCACTTGGGAACCCTTGTAGAGTAGTTTTGCTCTCTGAAGCCTTTCTGCAGAAGAAGGCCCTGCGAGGGATTGGAGAAGCATGGGCCCCCCTGATTCGCGGGGGAGAACATTGCCTGGGAGCCCCTGCCTTCTCATGTCCTCCCCCTGCTGTGAGGCCTTACGCCCACCCCCTCTCTGGGTTTTGATTCTGCCATCTGCAACATGAGCGGGGAGAGGACATGGATGAATCCTAAGAACCCCCTCACTCTCGCTTTACCTATCCACAGGGACGACTGGAGCAACTTTACCTATCCACAGGGAAAAGCAGTCTTGCGGAGTCAAAAGTAAAGCAAATCAGGCTAACGAAGAATGCCAGCTTCACGGCAACTCTGCTAAGACACCTCAGACAAATGACTTAACCTCTGAGTTTCCCCTTCTCCATCTGGACATTGGGGTTATAGCATTACCTCCTTCGCGGGATTTCCAGAATCCCTGGGATAGATTGCATTCTCCACCCCTTCCTGTGCCCTTAGCCTTTGCTCGTGACTTTGTAATTCTTCTCGCGATAAAGACATGGAGTCCATCCCCCTCTTTGATTCAGAGTTAGGCCATGTCACCTTTCGGCTTAATGGGATGTCAGCAAATTTAAGGCACGCAGAGGCTTAGGAGAACACTTGAGTGATCGGCGTCCTTGCTTCTGCACCCCACCGTTGCCATGAGACTGTGCCTGAGCTAACCTGCTAGAGGACAAGAAACCTGTGGAGTGGAGTGGAGTTGCCCCAACTGTCCCAGAGGAGGCCAGCCAACTTATCCCCGCACCTTCACAGAGCTCAGCCGAGGCCGGAGGAGCGCCCAACTGACTCCATAAATTAAGGAGCTACATTGTTTCAAGCCACTGAGTTTGGAATGGCTTGTTAGGCACCTACTAGCAATCCATAGCTGACACCCATCACAAGGTAGCGTGCGATTGGTGCCCAGGGCGTGTTTTTCCCTCCACCGTCCCACTTACCCCCATCCCTTCAGACGCACACACACTTCTCACCGAGATAGCTGGGAGCTGTCAGTCATGGTCTTGGTGGGGATGCTGGGCTTCCATCTCATTGTTACTCCCGCCTCAGATTGATTACAGACGCTGACTGCTCAATTTTGATTAAATACTAAATCATAAGCTGCTTACAAAATGCCTGCAAAAAGCTGACATTTATGAAGTCCAATAAACTACTTGTAAGAACAGGAGTGCTAGATTGGGAGAAAAAAAATAAAATCTTCATCCAAACAAACATCGGTTGACAGCAGACAGATGGTCAGAATCCCTTACTTGTAAACTAGAAAAATTAAGATTTGGCAAGGGTTGTCTGAAAATAACTAGCAAACATCAAAGTTTCCCCTTTCTATGCTGGTGTTTTTCTGGGCCCGACTTCAATATTTGCACAGGCTACTGCACGGAAAAGGTGTTGCAGGCCTCCGCGTCGCTGGCAAGGGAAGGCTAAGACATACCAGCAACGATTTATAGGAAGCGAGGTTGCCAACATCCCAAAGAGTGAGCGCTTAACAGCCAGCAACTGCACATTCCCATAAATCCCCAGAACTCAGCATCGGGCCTTCCCTTAATCTGCTGAGGTGGGAGGCAAAGGGAAGGCAGAATTTTCTAACTTGATTTTCCACTCGGATCAGTTTTCACAGGGGTGACTGTGAGTTAATCTTATGGGGCCTTCAGCGATCTTAATAGAAATGGAATCCAGCCTTAAAACCACAGGGCAGGGCTCTCCTCACCTTTGTTAAATCAAGGAATGCGAGTGCTAAGAGGGGCTTTGGCTCAGGCCCAAACAAGCCCCGTAGGTCCTGAAGAAACGCAGGCTTTGACTGCCCTGGTTCTCATTTTTTTCCTGGCCTCTCCACAACCTCCGAAGGGCTCAGAGAGTGAGCGTGTGTACAATGAGGAGGGCTTGTGTGCTCTTTTGGTTTTGCACTGGGATCAGCATAGTTCCAAAGATGGCCCATGTGCTGCCCCTTGATGGCACTGTCCCTGCTGCCTCAGGTATGTGGCTGGCACACAAGCACATGACCTCACGCATCACAGAATTCGGGGCCCCTGCTAGGAGAGCAGTATCTCGTGGTGGAAAAGATTGTAGATAGACATCGGGCCCAGGAACCAGACTCCCAACCATCTCTGCCTCCTTCTGGCTTCATGCACGGGACCTTCAGTCATGCTGAGCCTCAGGCTCCCCACCCTCCAACCAGGGGAAACCACACGTACTTGGCAAGGTTATTGAAGGGTGATATGGACAAAGATGCGAAAGAGACAAACTCAGAAGCAGATCATTACGACGTATGGTGAGGGCAACGACGAAGTTATGCCCGGGGCATTACCGGAGCATAGAGAACACCTGGTCTACTAGGAAATGATGCCTGAGCTGTCTTCAAGGTTGAATAAGAATTAACCAGCAGAGGGGCGCCTGGGTGGCTCAGTCATTAAGTGTCTGCCTTCAGCTCAGGTCATGATCCCAGGGTCCTGGGATCGAGCCCCGCGTCGGGCTCCCTGCTCAGCGGGGAGCCTGCTTCTCCCTCTCCCACTCCCCCTGCTTCTGTTCCCTCTCTCTCTGTCAAATAAATAAATAAAATCTTTATAAAAAAAGAATTAACCAGCAGAAAAGGATAGGAAAGAACATTCCAGAGAAAGCAAATCATTGCCAATCAGCTTCTGTTTGAACCCTCCAGTAATGGGTGTTTGATGGGTATTCTGTTTGAACCTCTTGAGTAACTCACAGGCTACCGAAGAATCCATTCTAGCTAAGAAAGCTCAGGCTCTTGGAAAATCCTATCTTATGCAGAATCTCTCTGTGGCTTCCAGTTATTGGCCTTATCCCCGACAGGGTGTATAACTGAAGGTGGCTCTTGTGTTTTTACCTCTTTGGGTAATAAGGTCCAGCCCTATCAGACATTGCTTGTTCATCAGGGAGTAGAGTCTGAACCCTGCTTTCCCTACTGGTGTCATGGCCCACCGTTCCAGGAGAACAGGAGTCAGAGTCCCAGAGATGCTCAATGAACCCAGCTGGGGAATAAGTGAGCCCGGGATTGGAGCCAGACTTTAGGGTAGAGGGCCCAGCTCAAGATGGAGGGTCTAGGCTCAGCTCAGCTTCCTTCCACGGGCCCAACACAACCGCAGTCTGAAGCCCTGAGTGGCAAACAGAATGCATGACTTCTTGAGGTCGATGTCGAAGAGGAAGGG
Organism: Callorhinus ursinus; assembly: GCF_003265705.2. Taxonomy (NCBI): domain Eukaryota; kingdom Metazoa; phylum Chordata; class Mammalia; order Carnivora; family Otariidae; genus Callorhinus; species Callorhinus ursinus. The sequence goes on along the minus strand of NW_027397087.1, from coordinate 34,154,863 downwards.
AGGCTGGCCGTGGGTGGATGCGTGAAGAGGCCTGCCTGGCCCTGTAGACGGTGCTCCAAGCGGTGTCATGGAGATGGAGGAGGCAAACCAGTGTGACTTAAGGGGTTCTCAAAACAATGCCCAGACCTAAACCCCGCCCCTGTGGCCAGCGGGACTCCCCCAGGAGTTGTCCCTTCATGCAATACAGGAACAGATCTCCCCAGCTGAGCCAACATGGTACCTCCTCCTTCAGACGATGGAAATTCTAGCGCCTCCCTCTGAGGGCTCACCGAGATGAGTTAATCAAAGTAAAAACACTTAGAGCGGCACCTGGCACATAGCACTATATACATGTTAACATGATTATTATCATCATCATTATCATTATTCCAAGTACTCAATAAGTGAGTATAGCAAAAAATAAAATAAAATAAAATAAAATAAAATAAAATAAAATAAAATAAAATAAAATAAAATAAAATAAAATCGCCGTGTGTGATAGGCCTACAGTTTGCTTATGTACCTGGTACCTGGAAAACACTGTGAAAGCTAGAGCTCTGTAGAAAGGCAAGGTCTGTCCTCGCCTCCCAGGACGCTTGCCTCAGTGGCAACGTGATGGCAGCAACCACCTCTTCTTTGCCTCCCCCAGGAGTTGCTCATGGTCACTTCAAGCAGAGAGATGAAGGAGCAAAGCTTGAGACTTGACTTCCGCTCAAAGCCCAGCTCGGCCTGGCTCTCCAGGCGCTGCCCCTCCCGGGCGAAGCGACCACCGGTGGACACAGCCACAATATTTAAACTCTTCATACTGCGATTCACCTTCCAAATCCCTCAGTAACGTTTCCTAATTAATCACTCTGTGTACTGCATTCTAAATTAATTAAATTAAAAGTCATTAAATCCAGGAAATTGAAATTAGTCTAATTAGATTAGAGGCACATCCAGTGACTGTGGTGAGGGGTATCATGTAAATTGGCCAATTTCAGGGTAGAAAAGATAAACTCAGATTACAGACACGCGGTGAAGAGGGAGAGGCGAGCCTTCCAGAGAATGAGTGGAGGTCAATGCAATACTGTTAGCCACAAGAGTAACCACCACAGCCGAAGGGCGACCCTGAGCCCAGCCTGCCTAGTGAGTCCTCACAAAATCCCTCTGAGGTAGGTGCTATCGTCATCCCTGCCTAAAAGATGGGACAGCAGGGGCTGTGCTGTGTGGAGGACCTTGGTAGAGGCCCATGTGGTTTGACCCCGGGGGCCCCTGCTCGCCCTTTCCCACCAGCCTCCAGGATCGGGGTGCCGAAATGGCTCTGGGGGCTGGACAAAGGACAGCGTTGGATGGTGACCCCACATACATGAGCCAGCACAGTCTGGTACCGTCCAGTATGACGCTCCCTCTCAGACTTTTACCCTCCCGTGATGCACACAGTGGGAAATGTTCATGTGCCCACTATGCGCAAGGGTCATCCGGGTCAGACTGTGGCTGTCAAGAACTGTGAGGCATCCAAGATTTACCCTACTCCCAAGCTAACAAGCTAGCTCACCATACTCTCCCTCTTCACAGACAAAAGACTTCATTCCTCACAAAAATAGCAAGAGCCAGAATAGGAGCATTTTCTTGCCTTGGTTCCCCAAGCCCCAGATCCCACAAGCAACATGGAGAGGGCCAGATGATGCTGCACACAACCGATTGCATTATAGGAGAGAAACCGCAAGGTTCGGGAGGTGAATCTTGTATCAGGAGCAGTGAGACGGCCTGCCCAGTACCCCAGAGAGGAACATTCTCCTGCAGGGCTATTTGCTATACAACATTCTTAAAAAAGATAGTCCAGAATAAACGCAGGCAAATGCCTCTGCTCACAAAACGGGCAGAAACTCCAAAGGCCCGCGGAGAATTTTCGCCCAACCATATCCACCCCTTGTTTTTAGTCTCAGCTTCTGGCAAATTCTCCCTTGAGCACACCACTCCACCAGCCACGCTGATTAACGTGACCGAGAATAGAACCAAATCTGTCCTGTTAGTATCACGCAGCATTTACCAACAGGACTCCGAGGGGCAGGATGAGACCAGCCTGCAGTACTGACCTCAGCCGTGCCCTCCCCGGAGTCCTAGACCCAGCCACTCGAACAGAGGCCATAATAGTCAGGGTCTACCTGAGAAAGCCAGGGGGCTTCTGCCTTACGGTTCTGTACTGACCTTTCCACTTGGCCCAAGGCAGAGATCCAAGTAGACAGAATGCATTAGGGACTGCTCGTGCTCCACCATGCCTGCCAGGAGAAAGCACAGGGCAATTCTGTGATTTAGAACAACCCTGGTCAGTGAGCTGAGGTTGACAGGAGTGCCTTCCAGGGCCCAGGGCCAGGGGATGTCAGCTAAAGCCAGGGACAAATCTCGTGCCTCCTTTTCTAAGTGGGGGAGCCCCATGATAGAGATGAGTAGACACAGGTACATGCAAGTAACAAATGAGTTGTCTATCAGGGAAGCCCCTCCAAGTAGCTGCAGTCATCTGGGGGCTCAGTGACGTACCGGTGGTGTCTACTTAGATACTTGAAGGTCTCTTGTGATGATGACCCTAAGGTGTAGGTCACTGTGTTTTCAGAAGGGACACACGTTAATATCTGGCTTCCACACGAGAAATACAGTCCCAGGGGTGCGTACGGAGTCCCCAGAAAGAAAGTATTCTTTACAATTGTTGGGATCCCCCAAGTGGGGCCTTCATCAGTCAGGGAACACCAATTGACAGCGCCTCCAGTGGCCCCTCAATGGGTGGCCAGCCACGGGGTTCCCCATTCACTTGCAATCAGTCTAGTCTAGTCCTTGATCTGGGAGAGACCGCCTGAGGGCAGACCGTCCCAACTTGTTCTGTCTGCCCACTCCCCTAGTTGGGTAACATTCACCTGCCCCATGGGATGATTGAGCAACAGCCATGAGAATGGGGTGGGGCAGACCCCCAGAGGAGCTGACAGGTATTTTGTGTGGGAGATGAAGGAGCTGGGGCCGTTCCTGCCTTTCCTATAGACTTCTCGGTAAGGTTAAGGGGAATGGGGACCAAATCATGGTCAGAACTCCCCGGTGGGGACAGCAGATCCAGTAGGCCATAAATTTAAGGTACTTCAACAGTTTGGGAGAGTTGCCCCAGGGCATTTTCTTTTGCGCAGAAGCCTCCAGGAGGGGTTCTGAAAGACAAATCCCATTAATGCCCCTCCCTCCCCAGTTGCTCACCTCTGACCACAAATCTAAGGTACTTCCTCCCCGGGGGCTGGGTCGTTGCCCTTCTGCCACCATTCCAGCAGATAGAACATCACCCTTTTCCCAATAATCTCCTACTCATACTCCGTCCAGAAGGTTCAGGTGCAAGAGTGGCGAGAGCATTTTCATAAAGCATATAGAGACCCATTATATCGCCCACTCTGGCCTCTGTGGGCCACCGTAGGAGGACTTGGTGAGCCATGTACTCATCCAGGTGGTCACTATCCTAACGCTCCAAGGTCACGGCAACCCAACAAGAGAATCCAGGTGACCCAGCCAAAGTTAAGTTTGAACCCCGTAGATCCCCCTTTGGCTGCCCTGGGGTTGCTGTCGGGAAAGAAAGCCACATCCTGCCCAGGAAGGGTCCAGATGGAATCCTGAGGTTTCCAAAATAGATCTGAATAACCTCCCAGCCTGATCATTACTCAGGAAGCAGCCAAGGGGAGAGGCTTCCTTTCTGGGTCAGTGGCATTCAGTGTCCACACTGCCTGACTAAAGTATGTGGACCGGGGCAGGCACAGTCAGCAAAGAAGAGGGCAGGAGGGAGGGAGGGAGGGCAGGACACTAAAGGAGAGACCCAGCTCGGGCATAGCCGCACGTAACAATTGCCTCTCCCGTAATCCCATCGACAGCACTGACATTCAGGTTACTTTCCAGTTTCCCCGCAACAGAGGAAGGAACTCACTTTATGGACGCAAAGGTCCATCCTGATCGTTTCGGCAGCACAGAGGGAACATTTGCCCTCAAGCAGAAAGCCTCTCCCTCTATCCAGAGAGGAACCCCTGGCTGTTTTGAGATGACAGTTTTCCCATCTTCTACCCATCACAAGGTTACACCCCTCCCCGGTCCTCCTCTTGGGCAACTGGCAGCCCACTGCTCATTAGAAACAGCTGTACCCAAACAGCCCAGGCGAGCTTCCCAGGTGGCTGCCTAAGCGGGATACAAAGGTACATTCTAGACTTTCCAGAGCTAAGTATACACGGCGTATCGTTCAAGGAAGTCTCTGTGATATTAGTTTTTACAGCTGAGTTGATAAGGATGAAGCAACAGGAAAAAAAAAAAACGAGGCTGACTTCCCCAGCATTCCCCACACTGCTGATGTTGCAAATGAAAAGCTGTGTAATAAGGCAGCTTGGTGTGGGCGTTAAGGTTTGCTGCCCCAGGGGTCCCTCTGGGGCCAAAGGGCCATATCCCACCTGCCTCGTGTCCCCCTCCACACACACACCCCCCCCCCGCCAGATGCCTAGCGTGGTGCAGGCACGCTGGTGGTTAGAACAAGGGGCCTCAGTTAGTCACTAAAGCCCGCGTGGGTGCCTGGCTTTGAAGATGCCAATGGGACATGATTGGGAGCAGGTTGAAGCAGGCAGGAGCAACATGCCTCATCTCTATTAGCTCCTAACCAACAATTAGCCTGACCTTTTCCTCAGAAATTATACCAACGGCAACTCTTCCACTGCTGCTTTGCCTAATTTGCTTCACTGCTGGGGGGGAAACAAGTCCTGAAGAATAAAAGCAGCTGGTTTCTTTCGACCATCAAAGGCAGAACTGGATGCTGCGTGGTGATTTTCCAGGCAATTCAAAATTAACTTCAAATTACCAAGAGCTGACTCCCTCCCTGCCTCTCTCTCATGCTCGTTTGCTCGCTCTCTGCCTTTAGCCTGACTTTGTTCACAAAGCAGAACTGTTTCCAGCCTCCCTGGGCTCTGCTTTGAAGCCAGCCCATGTTTTTCCACTTCACCCGTCCATCCCTCTGGGCAGCAGTGCCCGCCCCCGCCCCCTCCAAAGGAATCAAGGAGGAGGCGCAAACACCAAGCACTTGCTTTTCCCAAGAAGAGGTTCCAGGGTGCCAACGCGCTTCCCGGCCAAAAGACGGGGTCTGGCGTGTGGTTGCTGGAGACTGTAAGGCATCGGCCAGGTAGGGTGGCCTCCGGAGCCTGCCAGGGCTCAGCGTGTCATCCCTGAGAGCGCCCCCGCTGGGGAAGGAGGCAGTTGAGGAAGGGAGGGGAGGGAGGCAGAACTGCGCTAGAGAGACGGAGCAGACGGGCCATCCTTTTGGGGGATGCTCATGTGGAGCCCCTAGTTCTGCTGGAGCCACTGCTGAAGCCACTCCTACAGGATGTCCTCGCTCACTGCCTCTGCCCTGCGGAGCTCACCTGCTCCCCTTCCTGCACCTTCAGACTCACTGCCTGCCCAGCCGCTGGATCCCAGGCACACCGAGCCTGCCGTCCGCCTGTTGGAGCTCTGCAGGTATGAGAACCCCATCTGCAGCCCCACACAGCGAGCCGTCTGGATGAGTGTTGTCCCATGCCCCTCTTCCCTTGCCCTGTCTCCTCCCCTAAAAGTCAGCTCCATGACCAAAGGGACCGCACAACCCTCGGGTGGCCCCAGCGCCTCGCCTAAGTCCTCGATGGCTTAGTCACAGAACCACACAACTGCTTGTAAATTGGATGATGGTTTCCTTCAAACGTGGCAAGCGCTTGTTTTTCCCCTTTAATAACTGAAGGAAATACACGTTAAGAACGTTTCCAACCTCATCTCTGTTCCTACTTGCCCCAAGCCTGTAGACGGAGTCACCGAATTTCCCCTCCGCATTGGACCAAACGGCTGGACAGTTTCCGGTGCAATTAAAAATTCTGGGGAGAAGAGGCTTCTCTTTGCCACCTGCTAACTGACTCACTTGGAGAAACTGGGGCAAGCTAGGAGCTCCTGAGTTCCTCCTGGCCCGTGGTGCGTTTGGCTTTGCCATAACCAGACCAGCGAGGTCCCAGACAGCTCTGGGATCCTGAAGACCACATGAGAACTTGGTCTCCAAAGGACACATTCCACCGCCAGGTCAAGTTGTACAAAGGGAGCTTTGATCAGTTGCAAAGAGCCCCCAGGCTGCAAGATGGGGTGCCTGGCCCTTTCAACCAGGCCAGATGGATGTCTCCACTAAGAATTTAACTAAGGCGGTCAGGGAAGGCCTAACTAAGGAGATGACATTGGAGCTGAGGCTTGAATGCAAGACCAGGCCATGGCAGGTTCTGGGGAAGGTGATTCCAGGCAGAGGGTACAGCTACTCTGGGGCAAGACTGAGCTTATTACATGCAAGGAATCCAGAGAAAGCCGGTGTGGCTAGAAGATGGTGGGCTAGGGAGAAACAGAGGTTGGGGGGGGGGGGGCAGAAAGTGATTGCGAGGGCCCTGCATCAAGTGATAGGGAGTGCAGGCTTCAGGTTCAACAAGAAGCAGTTAGAGCACTTTACACCCGAGGGTGATATTTGGAGGTCCTTCTGGCTGTGGTGGGAAGATGGGTGTCAGGGCACCCCGAGGGGGCAGGGGGGGGGGGGGGGGGGGCAGAAAGACTTGTGAGGAAGCTCTTCCAGTTGACCAAGGAAGGCTTGATGGCTTGGCCCAGAGAGATGGGGATGGAGAGAAGTGGGCAGATTCGGGAGAAATGTTGGAAATGTAGCCTTTACATCCTACTGCGGGGAGGAGTGTGGAGAAGAGGGAAAGCGAAGGACCAAAGTGACTCCTGCGTTGAGCAGTGGAGCTGGATGGCGGTGCTACTTACTTACCGGGGTGGGGACGACTCAGGGAGGTCTCTAGACAAGGCTTCGAGCTCGCTGTAGGGGACCAACAGCTGGTAGCCTTTTCCACCTCCTCACTATTGTGGTGGCTACCATTGTGCTCTGCCCATCAGAGCCAACACACCAACCCTCTGGCTGATGGGAAGCCCACAGCTCGTCCCTCATCAGAACCTGCCTTAGACCACAGTGATCCGCCCTCTTACGGGGGTCGGCAGCCAGGGACCGGCTGAGGTGTGGACACGAGGCCCAGCCTTCTTACCTCGGTTGGAGACCATCCTGAAGGACCATCCCACTCCAGAGCCCCCTGTAGGACGGGCTGGGGCCACGTTCACAGCTGCCCCGTGGATATGCTTCCCCCCCCCCCGCCCAGCCCCCCGCCTGGTCGGCCTCCTCACCTCTTGATGTGTGCACACTTGCTCCCCAGTTTCTCACACAACCCTCTTGGAGCCTGGTTCCAGAAAACCTAATCTAAGACAACTAGTATGATCATCATTATTATCACTAGATCGTTTCTTGGGTCCCATCCAATTTGAAAACTCTCTTATGAGGAATTCTGAAATTGCTTCTCAAACTTCTCTCATGCCTATTGGCCGAAGACCCCCAGCCCCCACATCTCAGTTCACCACCAACACCCTGTCCCTTGGAAACAGCTTCCTGGCCTAGATTTGCTGAGACAATGTTCCTATTTCCTATGCCTCTGTCTGTGGAAGCATATTTGTATATGGTGCACCAAGGCGGCCGGTGCCCTGAGTGGGGGCAACAAAGGAGGAGATAGGGGTTGCCAGAACCCAGAGCGTGGCAGAGAAGCGGCAGACGCGGAGGAGGGGACGCTGGTGCTGCCTCTGAGGGGCATGCGCAGTGGCTGGTTCTCAGGCGATGACAGAAAGGAGGTGAGCAGGCCCTGGATCCTACGCTAAGAAAGGGCAGGTACCCAGGGGGCTCTAAACAAGATACACCAGGGCTCGTGGGGGCTTCCTGATAAGCCATGCTCAGCCCCAGCCCCCACGGAGGGTGGGGAATATGAGAACAGTCACCGATAGCCCCCTTTCCTGCTCAGGCAGGCTGGCTCTACGGGTAACAGCTGCAGTCACGCCCATACTGCGTTTGCAAAAAACGTGTACTTGTCTGCACACGTGTGTGCGTGTGTGATGCTCCCCTGTAACAGAAGGTGCCCTGTGCTGTAGCCGGACAGATGCAAGACCACCAGACACGGCGGTATAGGTCGTACTAAGTGCAAGTAAGTGCACCCCGTCGAGAAAGCAGTGAGGGGCTGCACTCCAGCCCGCAGTTTTCTGCCCAGCCAGACACCCCGGTATGGTTTGCTTCTTCCTGGAGGCACCACCTTCTGATTCTGCTCCCCAAGCTACGTGCCCTGGCACAGGGCCATTTCTGCCCACAGCAGGTGCTTTGCTCTCATTTGCATAGAGGCCACAAGTAAATGGAAGCAAGGCGTCCCAGTTATTACACACTTGTCTCTCAGTTCCAGGTCCACCCTGCTCTTCCTACTTGGTGATGCTGGGGCAGGAACTCTGCAAACCGCACCTCCCCTTCGCTGCCCGCTTCGTGCCAGACCCGCTGCCACTGTCACTGTCATGGGACGGGGGGGACTTGGTCTATCCCATGGGCTTCCTCTTCCAGGTAGTATTGCCCCCGCAGCCCCAGGTCATTCCTGCCCACCTCCTTTCTGTCATTCCCTGAGAACCAGCCACAGCGCATGCCCCTCAGAGGCAGCACCAGTGTCCCCTCCTCCGAGTCTGCAGCTTCTCTGCCACGCTCTGGGTTCTGGCAAGCCCTATCTCCTCCTTTGTTCCCCCCAACTCAGGGCACCAGCCGCCTTTTTGCAGTTACTATCTTCGTGGGTCGTCAACGAGCACTCTGCCTTTCCAGTCCCTCAAACCTGGTTCCGTGGATCCTCTATGGTAGGATCCCAGGTTCAGTAACTTCCATGGGCTCTGTTTCCTGGCTGGCCACCATGGATGGCGTAGGGGACGGTAACCTCCACCCCCTTTGAGCCACTCACCATCAGATGCCCCATTTGGTTTTAGGTATTTGTTTTTTCATTCAACAAACATTTATTTCTACTATAATCCCTGTGTATAATCCCCCCATATATTATGAAGGATATCATTTGATATACACACACACATACGTAAATGCTGTTGATACCTCTGGAACATGTGTAGCACATAACCAGGAGAATACACAGAAGGACGATGGCTACACATCGTTCACTCTAGGAATTAGAGGTATGAGGCGGGGAAGAGTACTTTCCACATCACCTTCTGAGTTTTTTTAAAACAAGCCACTTCTTGCTGTTCTACTTGAAAAGCTGATTACCACTCATGTGTTCAGCGCCATCTGAGTGCCAGGCGGAGGGGAGGCCCTGCAGATAGCCAGATGTTTTTACCCTCCACGACTCTCTCCCTGCTCAGCCCAGGCTGACACCGCTAACCAGCACCGCTGCGTATCTGGGCTTTCTCTTCTCGTCTCAGAGTCAGGGGAACATTCTCAGAAGATCAGAAGCTGACGGCAGAATCCCCAACAGTGGTAGCGGCCCCCAAACTGTGTGACCGCGCTAAGCTGAGAGGATGGCGAGGAGATAGGCAAGTGAGAGGGGTCCTTTGCAATGTCATGTGCACGGGGTAGAAAACCGGAAGCAAAGAAAATTTGAGTAGGAAGGGACCTCAGAGCTGTTAGAGGACACTCTAGTTGCAGCCCTGTGTGCAACCCAAAACCCTCGTCCCTCCCGCCCCCCAAATAGGAACCATGCCGTATGAGCAGAACTGACCTCAACCCCAGCTCCAGGGGTGGGCCTGATTGCTCCAAACCAGCTGAGGCCCCTGCCCTGGGGATTGGTTCTGGTAACAGACTTAAGCCTATCAGCTGGAAATCCCGGACTTCTGCTTAACGACGATGAGAAGTGGCACTCTTTCCAGGGGTCATGCTCAAAATCTTTAATAACCTCTAGATCAGGCTCTGACCCACTAGAGCCAGCGTAGCTTGATCAGAACAAAACTGGATCTAAGCAATCCGTTTGGTAGCTGTGCTTAACGCCCTTACACAGCTCTGCCTCCCTCTCCCTGGTCGTGAAACATGTGGCTCCAGTTGCTGCTGGCAGCCCTTTTGTGATCATGAGGCTAGCCACCCTGAAGATTAAAAGGGCTACCCAGAGGAGGGCTGAACTAAGAGCCCTGGTCAGACTATGCCAAGGACCATAGTCCTTTATTGTTTAATCCTACTTGTGTGAGGTTTCTCTACCTCATGATTGATGGTTCGGGTGGGTTGGGTGGTTGGTTTTTGCATCCTCTCATCCTATTCCCTGACTTCATCCATGGTTAAACTGAGGTCCAGAGCAGGGAAACGCCTTGCTCAAACTCTTGCAGCACCAGGACCTCAAGTTTTTGTCTGGCAGCCCAGCGTGGTTCTAATAAACCATAAAACCTCTTCTACCGCACTGTCGGCAGCCGCTGGGACTCAATAAATGTTTGTTGAATAAGTTAATTACTGAACATGAATGGATCAGAGGGAAGGTGCTGGCAGGAGCATGGGACAAGCAAGGGTTCGGAGTGAGGGAGGGATGACACGGAGGGGGACAAGGAGAAACACCCACGAGTTTATTCTATTTTAGTCACAGGAACACATTTGCAGTACAAAAGCCTTCGTTAAACTCTTGGCTTTCTGTGGATAAATCTCTGCTTACCACTATGTCCAGAAAGAATAAATATCCAAAGCACAGAAAGCTTTTTGAAGTTTATTATAAAAATAACTAAGAGGGCTCTACAAAGACCTTCGCATGCCAGATCCAATCAGGGACTTGTGGTTGGGCGGTCTCGGTGTTGTGCCCTTGTTCTCGGAACAGAGGGTTTTAAAAGGCGCTCACAGAAACCATAGTTGTTCTAACCTCTGAATTCACATGCATTTAAGAAGCACAGGCCCTGTTCCTGATGGCTGAGAGTGCAGGATGGACCGTCAGAAGACCCTGGGTTCGCGTCTGCCTGTCACTCAGGAGCTTTGTGGTATCAGGCAGGATGACTGATTCTTCCCAGAACCTGAGTTTTCCTTGTACGTAAAATGGAAATAATATGAGCCCACTATAGTTGATCTCAGGGCCAGATAGCTCAACATTCAGGAATGTAGGGTTTCAGAAAAGGTATACGGTGTGTATATGAGTAGATTATGTAACACCCGCGTGTTCTCAGGAACACCCCGTAATCCAACACACTAATATTTCTGTAGGGAAACATATAAACATTTAAAGTAAATAATGAAATAATACAGTAAGTAATTAAGACCATCAATTAACCCCACATCACTTTAGCCTGGGACTTGCCACCAGGTGAGTTATAAAAATCTTTGGCTGTCGGGGATTTGGAGTTTGGGAACCGGCGCTCAAGGATCGAGGACCTGAGCCAGGGCGTACATCATCGGACTTTCAGAACTGAGATAAAGCCCCCCACCAGCACCCATTTCCGGCCGGTAATAATGGGCAAGAGCCATGCGTCCTCCGAGGCTGCAGGCTGTTTGCGGCTGGCGTCCTGTCTCCACTGCAGATGCATTTCCAGGAGTTCCCAGGGTTGCACGGACACCCAGGGTGGGATCTCCTCTGAGCCGGGGCCGAGGGAACAGTGTGTCTGTGTGAACAGGTTCTCAGGCCAATATCTCTGGGCTAAGCCGGTCCTGAACCCGCACCCTGCAAGGCCAGCCTCGGCACCCACTCCCTCCCCCACCTCGAGCCTTAGAGGGAGAAGAGGAGCTAGGAACGTGACGCTGGGGACCCACTCCATCGTCTGCCTCTCGCTAGCTCCACACCTGTTATGAATCTGAGAGAGAAGAACCCACTTTCATTTCCCTCCAAAACACACTGGTTCTGCCCTTGGCATTGCCCTCCCACGGTCCTGTAGCTAACAGCTTGGCCAGTGCTGAGAGGAGAGAAAATACCCAGCTCTGGTCCCAGGTACTGGGACTGGCCATCTGACAGGTGCAAAAAGCACCTTTGGGCCCTGCTGCTCTAGTTTACACGTCCCTGTTTTCCGATCAGGTTGAGCATCTTTCGGACACAGGTGTATTGCTCAGCCCTTTGCTACCCACTCCCCATTCAGTGGCCCGGGCCCCTTGGTTGCCCTATGGAAATGCAGCTCTCCCAGCGGATCTGACCAGCTGGAGTAGCACAGAACTCTCCCCTCCACCGTTTCGCACACCATGCTTCTGGGCACTGGGCATGAAGTGCTTGAGGAGTAATGCCCCAAGCTGCCATTCCGCCAAGGCGTCTGATGAGGCTCCATGGAAGTGGCTAATGAGACCCATTTTAAGTTTGAGGCCAAAGGTCCTCCATCACCCAGCGGGCCAGGACCAGGATGGCATGGCAGAGGGAGTGTGGCGAGCCTTGGGGAGCTGTAGCCCCACAGGCACAGTGCACAGTGCGGGGCAGACTGGAGAGCCCTCCGAGGAGGTCCTTACACTCTGTTCTTCAAGCCACAGCATGTGTGCAGGCTGAGAAGTCTCCGAGCTCGGCACCAAGGTCACCCAGGCCCCCAGGTTAGACCTGTGGTGGGCCCAGGACGAGCATGAGGCACCGGAGGCACCTAGGGTGTCAAACTTAAGGCGGGGGGGCTCTGCGTTGAGGGCCAGCCTGCACCTGCACAACCTGGGAGAGAATGCCCCCTCTGAGTTCACCAGCCTGGGGCCCAGAGCAGAAGGGACAGTCCCCTCTTCTGTGAGAAGCTGAGGAAGAAGTGCTGACTGGAGCCTCTCCCTCCTTTGTGGCTTTCTGAAGTCACACCTCAGTCCAGTGGTGTCTTTGTAAAGTTCTGTGTCAGCCAGCAGGAAACAGAAACGAGCGTAGCTATTTGAAACAGAAAGGGATAGAATACCAGATTAAAAACAAAGCAAGGCCCAGGGAGGGCCTGGAGGGGCAGCGGGTTCCTGCCCCGGCATCCAGGCACGTCTGCAGACACCACAGAGCTGACCACAGGGAGCTGCTGCCTCTGGCCCAGCCAGGAAGGTGGAGAATCAGGGACTCTGTGCTCTCAGTCTGGAGATGAGAAGCTGGGGTCGCAAAGCCATGGCTACTGATTGTCTTGGCTCCAACAAGGCAGCCGCTTAGACACGGAGACGCGGCAGCCGGTGAGCCCACAAGTCCCAACCTTGCTAACCCACAGTCATGGGCTAAACGTGACAGAAAGCTGGCCTCACTTCTGCTTTCAAAGCTCAGCTTGGTGGCATCCGATTGGCAGCACCAAACTCACTCTCAGAACTCTAGCTGCAAGGGAGTCTGGGAAATGTGGGCTGTTTTGTTTTGTTTTGTTTTGTTTATCCTTCCAAACTTTGGGGCTGAGAAAGATGCCCTAGAAGAAGGAGACAGTAGACGCTGAGGGCCAGACGACAATGCCCAACTTGAGTCCCCAGTTAAAAGGCCCTGCTGAGGTGAGAGAAGAGAAGCTAGGGGAGCTTGCCCTGATGATTTGAGGTGCTCAGCGTGGGCTGACCCGGGCAGGGACCACCGACAGTGCCCTGTCTCCACCAGCTGCTCACGCTGCCCTGGGAGGCCGTGGGGACTCACCGACAACCCCCTGCAGGGAGGATTAGACAGCCCAGAGCAGTGCGTGACTGAGTCGCACCTCCTTCCGCCCCCATCCCAGACTCTGGAATGTCTTGGGCCTGGAAGTGCAAACATGTGATGGATCTCAGGAATCGGCCTTCCTTGAATTGCTAGTAGTCCCGTTACTGCAACTGCGTCTAGAATCTCCTAGTGAATTTGTGTCTGCCTCAGATTTTCTCCTTTGTTTTACCTAAGTGCTTTTCCAGTATCTCCAGCACCAGGATTTGGAAATAAGTTGGCACCTGGCCTCATCATTTGGTGGAATATGTGTGGTGTCCCGGCTGTCAGCTGGAGCTCCCCGGCCAACATTAAAATCTAGATGAGTGTGGCTGAAACCATGGATCCTTGCATTATGGGGGTGCAGCGTTTCCCCTAGACTTCCCCTGGTTCCTGGGGTGCTGGGCCTGCCTCTGCCTGCAGGCCTCCCCGCTGCTGCCCCTCTGCTTCCTGCTGCTCGAGATGCTGCCTCTGGGAAGGCCCCGTCTCCCCAGGCTGCACATGCGGCCCCCCAAAGCAGCAGCTGGGAGAGATGTCCTAATATGGTTCTATGGTTCTGAGCACACGGCATGACAAACATCCCAGAGCCACACTCATCTTTTTTCTTTTCATTTAGAAAAGTGGCAACGTAATACAGAGCCACACCCTGACTCCTTAAGAGCCCCCCTGACTCCTCCCCGCCACGCCGTACATTTCCACGGGTTCTGCCACCCCCAGAAGTGCCCATCTCGCCATCTTATTTACAACTCTGTCTCTCTCTTCTTCTTTTTGTCTTCTGTTTTGTTTTCCTGCCCCGCCCCTTCAGAAGCAAAAGTTAAAATTTTTCCATTTTTGTTATTTGGGGGTCCAGCTGACAACTTTGCCTTCAGCGTCTCTCTCCAGTTCAGTGACTCATCAAGGACATTTCTCAAAGACAATGCCTATTCCCCGGGGAATTTCGGTGGCAGCTGTTAGGGTAGTAAATGTTTTGCCTCATTGCATGTGTGTACAAATTTATATATGTAGATAAATATTTTACGTATAGCCACAAAGCCATGTATCTCGATGTCTTCGTCTATAGACAAACCATACCTGAGCAGTTCTTTTGGGGGCAACGATTTAAATGATGTGCTAGTAATACTCAGATCTTCACAAAACTCTGAAATGACTTGGCCTCTCCTCTGCAGCTCCCCTTCGTCCCTTCCCCTTTACCTTTCCACAGGTGCAGCTCCAGCCCAGGTGTGCCACACCCACGTTAGGTGTAAATCACGGGAGAAACCGACAGCTGTGCCTGGCTCCATGGGCATCCTCAGGAACGCAGAGGCTGTGTCTCATAAGGGCCATGAGGTCCGGTCTCTCCCTGGCCTGTGACTTGTGTTTTTTCTAGATAAGTCGGTCAGGAAGGGGCTGTTAAATCAATCAAGCGGATGTGTCAGTGATATACTAAAGAAAGGTGTAGAGCTCCACGTCCTTCACGCACACTGCCCCAGACTCCTGCCTTCAGACATACGTCTCCGTCAGGAGCTCTCGACCACAACGCTATCGACATTTGGGCCAGATAACTGGGCTGTCCGTGTCTCACTGGATATTGAGCAGCATCCCCGGCCTCTACCCACTTGACGATAGGAGCACTCTCCGTCCCCCAGCCGGGACAGCCAAAAATGTTTCCAGATATTGCCAAATGTCCCCTGGGAAGCAAAACTGACCCCTAGTTGAGAACCAGTGCTCCGGGTGACACATACTGTGTATACAGAAATGTATATATACATACAAACAATTAAATATTTATATGTCTTTAAGTTGGCCTCTGGTATAAACTTTTCATTCAATCAGCATATGCACAAAACAGAAATGTAACATATTTCTTTCCTTATCTCCTAAAAATCAAAGTCATCTGTGATAATAGTGACATTTGTGGTGATTAAATAAATATAAGCATCTTATATCTTTCTGTAAAGTTGGCACTTACCTTACCCAGCAATGACAAGTGGTCTTGGAGATCCTTAATCTATTTCCTGCGGTCCTTCCCATCATGACTCCTGACTCCTTGAGCTCTGAGAACCCATCTGGACAAATCCAGTGTCCAATACCATGTACGTTTTTCTCTCTCCAGCCATGACATCCCAGAGATCCCTGTGCAAACCAGTAAAAAAAAAGAAAAAGAAAAAGAAAAAAAAGAAGAAGAAGACAAGTCGAAGCCCAGGGAATCCCCATTACACAAGGTTACTTTCTAAATCAGCCCCAATCCAGTATATTAGACACAGGAGAGGCAAGAATGTGGTACAGTAACAAATAGCCATCTTATAGAGGTGGAAAATAAGACTTACAAAACTGAAGTGACTTCTCTATCCTGTGCAACTATTAAGTGGCAGAACTGGGGCCCTGACTCCAAAATTGGTTCTTCCTGACCCCCTGCAAGAACTTTGGAAGGCCTCGGGGAGCTGAGAATATCCCTGATGCCACAGCAGGATGATCGTACTTCCCACACCTCTGGACATTTCTTTAAATACGCCTTTGCCTTTAGGCTTGTTATTAGGATTGTTATATCAGGAACGCGAGGTGTGAAGAGAAACAGTCAACTCTTCATTTCAAAACAGGTTTTTGGTACTCAGAGCAGAGACAAGTTCTTGAAAGCTAAGGCTTTTGATTAGCAGGAACTGCTTTTAAGTTCTAAATACCTAATTTTTAGCATCAGAAGCAAAGCTCTGAAGGTAATGGGGCATACAATGTAGAATGGAAAAAGGAAAGACCGAAGCCAGACTGCCGTACGGTCAGAGGTTACCTATGGATATGGAAGGTGGGTGGGGGTGGGCGGGAGGCAGAGAGGAGAGCAGGGCAGGGCTCTGCTGAGGTGCGAGGCTGGGAGACGGAGCCACAGTCCTGAATCTTCTTGACATTCAAATCTCAGTGGGAGAGGAAATAACAGAATCAGAGTCTCTGACAAGTTCGAGGAATAAAAAACGAGGAGCCTTTGGATGAGAGCAAACTTTGGAGGAGGACAACTGTCCGGTGGAGGATCCCAGACATGTGGACTCAGACCGGTGCAGAGAACAGATGGGCGTCTCCATGCCTGTAGAGAAGAGCGGCGCTAACCTGAGAGGCAGGGACTCCCAGGGGACCCACAACAATAGGAAAGGATGTCCTGTGGGATCAGATAAGGACACAGTTGTGTCCCAGCCCATGTCAACAAAGAAGGGAAGAACTGTCCAAAGACCAGACTGGATGGCAAATCTCAGTAGACACCAGGGGAAACAGATGGTGACAAGTGTGCCTTACCAGGGCAAGGATGCAGCAATGGATGACAGTGGGGATGGAGAACCACATGTCCAGCAAATATCCAGAGACTCGTTCTGATTGGCCCAGCTGGTGTCACATGGCCAAGCCCACTGAACTAATCACCGTGGCCAGAGGAGGCTTGTTCTGTACATCCAGTTGGTTGAGGCTTGCTCTGTACATCCGCTCCAAGAGCCGTGGCTGAGTCTCAACCAGACCCGTGCACCAAAGTGAGGGAGGGTAGAACCCTAAATAAAATTGGGGCTGTTATTAGATGGAGAAATGGGTGCTAGAGAGATGAACGAATTTCCATGAAAGAAGGTATTTGAAAGAAGTCTCAGGGGGAGGCAAGTATTATGGTTGCTTAGTAAGCCTGCGTTCTCAGTGTCCTCCTTGGGTTCACATTATCCCTAAGGGGAGCAGGTGCTTTACTCCATTTTCCCTTGGAACACTGAGACATACAATGGAGAAGTAGATCTATCTGTCAGATTGGCCCAGATGAGATGTTGTATTCAACCGCAGGCCAATTTCCCCTTGAAGACCAGCCAGATGAGGACAGACTTATCCTGGGTGAATGCGGACTCTGACACCAACCCGCCAGGACCTCACACAGGAAGGCTTTGGTTGGGAGACAGGACAGGAGGCCTGTTTCAGTCAGGGCTGAGGCTGTCATGTCTGATCTTGGGGAAGCCAGCTCTGTGGCCACAAGAGGAAAGAGAAAAGGCAGTGGGGCAGTGCCCACATCTCTCTCTCCTGATTGCCTGGGCTCATGCTCATTGGTCACCTAGCCAGTGTCCTAATCACCGACGCTCACGGAAATGAGCAAAATTGCCCAAGGACGCATTACTCTTACGAGAACCATGGTTCGAACCCATAGTTATGTGGTTCTTTCCACAGCTGCTATTGCCTGGGGCATCATCCAGCCCCGGAATCTCAACCCTACTCAATTTTATGGAATGCTGTAGGGATGCCCCCTCACCCCACGCAGATGAGGAAAAGGAAGCTATGGCAGGCTGCCCAGTGTCACACAGCAGAGTGGTAGAGCCAGCTGGTCCCAGGAGAACCCAGTTCTTCTCCTGCATGGCCCGGCGCTCTGTCCTTTGCCGATGACTTGTCCAGCATCCCGGGCCCTGCATCCTACATGGGCCAACCATCTAGGGTACCGGTCTGGAAGCAGACATGAAGCCACAAGCCAGGTGTTGGCCTTTCTATGTCCCCATCACAGTGCCAGATCCCACGGCTGACACACACATATCTGAATGTACTTCTTGGAAGAATGAACCCGGTCTCCATCCTCTTGACCCAAAGTGTGGTCTATGGACCAGCAGCGTCAGCATCACCTGGCCCCTTTTAAAAATGCAACATCTCAGGTCCTTCCCAGAATCAGAATCTTTATTTTGACAAGATCCCCAGGGGATTCTTCTGCATATTTCAGTTTGAGAAGTGCTGATCTGCACACCTCTGAGCACTGGGACTTTTGCCAGCCTCCGAGGTTTCTGACTCACAGAATGTTCCTGCACTTTGTTGCTGCCATAAATACCCTCCTGACTGCCCCAGTGGGTTTACACTGGACGGTTCCCAGAAACACCAGGGCCCTGTGTACATGAAGATGCTACTGACTTTCCAGTTTCCAAGGAAGGGAGTTCGAAAAGCCACGGTCCTTTGTTGTCATCAATGGCCAGAAAAGGAGGCCCACAGAGGCATCTTGAATGTTCCCGCTTCTGATCCTCCCTCATCTCCTGACTGACGCCTGCTTGCCTTTCCCCGTAAATACTGTGTTTGTAAACAAACCCACGTGTGAACCTATCAGGGAAGTTCGGGCAGGAGCCCTGCATTTGCTGGGACCCGGCATCTGTCTTTTTATGAAAGGCTGCCCTCCTAGATAGAGACCTGCCTTCCCACTTTCACTCTGGTTCTCCTCCCCCAGTGCAATTTCGGTTTGTGTGTGTGTGTGTGTGTGTGTGTGTGTGTTTAAGATTTTATTTATTTATTTGAGAGAGAGAGAATGAGAGACAGAGAGCACAAGAGGGAAGAGGGTCAGAGGGAGAAGCAGACTCCCTGCCGAGCAGGGAGCCCGACACGGGACTCGATCCCAGGACTCCAGGATCATGACCTGAGCCGAAGGCAGTCGCTTAACCAACTGAGCCACCCAGGCGCCCCTGTGTGTTTTTTTTTTTTAAACCGATATCAGTCCCCATTTTTCGGTAAATGTAAAATCCTTGTTTCTCTTCTCTTTCCTCCTCTCGACTGAGTTTCTAACAACTGGTACACACATATGATGGAGAATAGCTGGTATCAGTCATATAAAATCTTGGCGAAAAATATGAAAGAAAATAGAAAAACTTTAATCGTCTCACTGGTTAGCACAAAACTCCAATGATAGGAATATTTACTTCCTTTCTTTCTTTTTATAGTAGCAAGTTTTTTTTTTTAAGATTTTTTATTTATTTATTTGGCAGAGAGAGAGTGAGAGAGCACAAGCAGGGGGAGCGGCAGAGGCAGAGGGAGAAGCAGGCTTTCTGCCGAGCAGGGAGCCTGATGCGGGACTCGATCCCAGGATCCTGAGATCATGACATGAGCCGAAGGCAGACGCTTAACTAACTGAGCCACTCAGGCGCCCTGGTAGGAATACTTTTTAATTCCTCAACAAGGGAATGTTCCATCTGTACCATGAGTCCATGGAAGTACACAGATGTCTGTTGACATTACTTGGAGGGTAGGCCGATGAGGTGGGTGGGAGAAAGCAGGCGCATCGGACCGTATGTTCTATCATCAAAAAATTAAAATTAAAAACAAAACAAAGTACGGTGCCCCCTTGTCATGTCTTAATTTTTGTTCATGGGATTTAACATAAAATACTGCTGACCCAGCTGAAATTTTCAGAATCTGAAGTCGACATCAGATCTCCATGCACCATATTTTTGACTTGCAAATGCCTTCCAAGAATAGCTGGAGTGTCCTTATTAAGCCCAGCTTGTGATGCATCCGTACTTCGCGCCGTCTGCTCCGGCACTGTATAATTCATGGACTTGCCTTATGAAGTTCGGGAGGGATCGAAACCGTGACCAGCCCGTGAACTCAAACTGACACTTCCATTATTTTAAAAGGAACACAGGGCAGGCTGACACCTGACCCATGGCTCAGCCCCATCCGGCAGGGATGCTGAACAGGCTGTACTTGAGCCAGGTCCCAAGTCTGTCCATATGGACTCTGGGGCCATGGGATTTGGCGAAGGGGCATGTACTCCCAACTGACGCTGGGTCATGACTTGCCATCCCTGTGATCACGGACAGCACAGAAAACCAGCCTGTGGGCCCGTGGTATGTAGAGCTGAATTTCATTAATTTCAGCAAGAGAGGGCAAGCCTCATCATGATAATCATCACCATAGTTACCGTAGGTGAGCTCTTGCCGCCTGCCGGGCCCTGGACCCATTATCTCTTTTAAGCCACACTGCAAAGTAGGATTTGTTATCCCATTTTACAGAAGAAGAAACATTTTAGGTCCAGAGGCTGGCCTAAAACCACATCGGTAATGACCAGAAAAGCCTGGATTCACAGAGAGGTCTGTTGGGCTCCAAAGCCGATGTTCTTAGTCCCTGTTCCCCAAAAGGGGGTGCGTGACCTCCAGGGCTGGGCAAGGCAATTGGCCCATGGGAAAAAAATAACAAGATGGTTTTTTACATTTTAAAATCTCATTTAAAAACGTCTGTACTTGTGCATTTTCATTGTATACATAACATAGTATTACATTTGAACCTGCGTAATGAATAAAAAAATACATATGCATATATCGGTAGTTGATTTTTTTTTCCTGGATAGTGAGGCCGAAGTTGAAATGTTTAGAGCCACTGCTCTTGGTTCCTCCCTGCACTGACCCCTGCCCAGTGGCTCCAAGAACAAACTCCAGGCAGCCAGGCTGGCTCTCTCTCCTCACGACCCTTTCTGAGATCCTCATCTGAGACCCGGCAAGCTTAACTTCTCCGGCCTGCCCACCCTACATGGCAAGCCAAGAAACTGATGGATAGGAAATCCAAAGACCACTTGTTTTTGTTTGTTTGTTTTTTTTAAAGATTTATTTATTTGAGAGAGAGAGAGAGAGAGAGCATGCACAAAAGGAGAGGGAGAAGCGAACTCCTCACTGAGCAGGGAGCCCGATGCAGGGCTCTGTCCCAGGATCCTGAGATCATGACCTGAGCTGAAGGCAGATGTTTAACCTACTGAACCACCCAGACGCCCCCCAAAGACCACTTCTAATTTGCAGTGTGACCTCCAGCCATCCAGGGCACCACCCTGGGCCTCAGCTCCTCATCTGTTGGCCTTCGTTACAGAGATATATTACTATTACTTATTATTGCCCCATTAGGACTTACGGTTTTGATTCAGGAGCCTGAGGCTCCATTTCCAGGTGGAAATGTGACCCCTTTGTGCACTGTTGCAGGAGCCTGATCCAACTTCAAGCCAGGGAGACACACTCCTGCTGCTGTCCCTCCAGCCAGTGGTGTCATCTGGCCTGTGATGCTTCCTCTCTCCGGGTCTCAGGAACTTTCATTTGTGCAGGGCGTGGGCCTGGCCCTGCTGCAGTTTATGCAGGCGATCTAACGAGCTGAGTGTCATGAACACCCCTGGATGGTCAGAAGAACTTTCTAAATGAACCTCATATTCCTCTGCTCCTGCCATCACTTATCCAGCCCGGCCTGATGACGGGGCCTCCCATTCCTGTAGAGGAGACTTACCGAGCCCCTCTGGGGCTAGGCACTGGGGTCCCAGCACAGATGAAAACCCCGCAATCTCTGTGGGGAGGTTTCCAAAGTAGTGGGGGAGACAGAAAGGAGCAAGAAACAATCAAATGAGGATAATTCCCCCTGGAGATCATAAAATAGGACCACCCGCCCCCGGGAAATGGACGCCCGCAGATAAAAAAAAGAACGTCCTTCATCAAGATCAGGCTCAGAGCTTCACAGCGGGGTGTATATAGAGAGATACGGAAGCAGCAGCTTAGGAAAGAATCTCTGACCCCTCCGCACCTCTCTCCACGTAACGACTGAGTGCAAAGAAGAAAACCTACAGGTCCCAGCACTCCTGCCTCAGATGGGCCCAAACTACCCTTTGAGAGGTCAGCTTGGTTTGAGCACCCAAGGGAGCCACTGCCACCTGAGACCAAGGATGGGAGAACTAGCCAGAAGCCCAGATCATGCAGACAGGCTCTGCCCATCACACCTCCTGGTGGCTGACTTAAGTGGCTTCGTCTCCCTATCCCCGCCCCCTCTTCCACCCTGCCTGGGGGCTTGGCTGCCACCATCCTGGGGATTGAGACGCCACCAGCCTCAGTCTACAGCAAATCTGCAGGGCGGTGCTCTGGTCCCCTTGGCAAATGCCCACCGCACCCCTGGCTGTGAAGCCAGGAGACCATCTCCAGGGCTCCTCCACAGCTCCCAGCAGGCCAGGGGGAGGCCAGCACCTTCACTGAGTTCCCTGCCTCCCTCTGGGCGGCTGGAGGCACCAAGGAGCCCCACCTGGTTCACAGGGTGAAGAGCCGGGAGGCAGGGCAGGGTCACACTAGCCACCCACAGCTAGTGACACAAAGACGAACAGGCCCCTGGGTGCCCAGAGCTAGAGCACGGGGAGCAGAGGAGGCAGGTGCCCTCCAGGACGGGAGGGCCAGGTCACAACCAGGAGTGGGGGGCACCCAGTGCACACTGGGAGCTGATGAGAGCAGTTAGCTCTTCTGTATTGTGCACCCGCTCTGGGCCATGCCGCGTGCTTGAAACTCACAGTTCATCTCCTCCCCAACACATCACGTGGTGAGCCGGAGACTCGGGGTTATTACCCCCACTGCGTTAGAGATGAAGATGCTAAAGCCCTGAGTGGAAAACTGAGAACCCACGGTCACGGTGCTAAGTGACAGATGAGCAATTTGAACCCCGCCTGCTTGCTCCAGGGCCCGTGACCCCTCTGCCTTCTCAAGGCCTTGAGTCTTTGCTGACTGCCCCCGGGGCCAGGCCGCGGGTCTGCAGAATCTCTGGAGTCGGTGGGCTTAGAGCTGAGTTGCAGAGACAAGCACCCAGGAATCAATTCTAGAATAATAAACCATGGGGTTGACTAAGTGAGAAAAGCGCATTGTACTTGGGACTTAGCCAGCCCTGGGTTTGGGCCTGAGCCTTCTGAACCTTGACATCCACATCTGTACAAGGAGCCCTACACAGGGTGGTCCAGACCCCATGAGTACCTGTGCAGTACTTGCCAATGAGTGAGCATCTCATGCATGTTTCCTTCCTTCTTTTCTTTTTTGTCCCTCAAAATAAGTTCATTAAGACTTTGGAGAATGCAACACTCCTGGCGGGCTTCCTGGAGGAGCCAACCCCTGGGCCCCCACTGGACCTGTGGCATCTGATCTCAGTAGAGATGAAGGTGTAATTATTTGCCCAGTATGTCACTCTTCTGAGCTTCAGCTTCTTCATCTGTAGAGCAGGGTTAATCACAGCTACTTTATAAATAATCATGCACGTGAAGGTACCAGCAGAGTGTCCTGGAAGAGAACAAGGAGCCCAGAGATTGGCGTTCCGGGCAGAGCTCTGCCCCGCTGTGGCACGACCCTGGGCAGACTTCGTTTCCTCTTCTACGAAATGGGGAATGTTAAGTCGCCAGGTGAGTCCAGTGGCCTCCCTGGGACTCCTGCTTCCTCAGGAGTTAAATGGCCTGCTTGTAGCTCTTCGAGGTTTCCTCTCGTGTCTAGAGCCCCCTGAGGCTCTGGTTCTAAGCTAGGGCCCACCCTGTCCCAATGGCCTCCCCACCCAACATATGCCATCAAAGACCCTGCAGCTCTGGGGAACAGCATTCGGGTACAGGGTGGGAAAGGAAATGCTTCTGGGCCATTTCCTGTTCCCCGAGGGCCTTCAAGAGAAACAAACAAACAAAAAAAGGGACCAAGAGCAAAGAAGAAATTTGCCTTGAAAACAAAATCACAAGACATAAACTCTCCCAGCTAGCTGAGGGCAGGGCAGCCCTGTCACCTACAGAGGGGACTCAGGGCACTTCCTGCCTGTGCTCGGGGCACGGCCAGCCAGGATGTTGGTGGAGACAAGCCCCAGGCAAGATAGGGTGCTCTGACCACTTGCCAGGTCACACACAGGGGAGCAAACGTCTATTTCTGATCAATGGTTAAGAGCTAGTGGCAGGTAACAAAGCCAGGTGAGGAACCACAAATGGGCCCTGGGCTCCTAGGCATAGAAAGTCTCCCCGTTCTTACGTTGCCCACTTCCGGGGTACGTTTTTCTCAACAAGCCACCCACATCCCCACCCTCACTCAGAGGCCAGCTAAACCCCATCCTTCCTAGACAGGGGTCTACAACTCACACACCTTCAGTGGGGCTGTGGGGTGGGGTGGTCTGCCAAGGTTCAGGGCTCGGAGTGCTCAGCTCCGAGTCCCTGCTGCTGGCTGGAGGGCTCCTCAGAGTAAGGGGTGTGGAGAATGGCAGCAGAACTCCCTAGTCTCTAGAATGGAGCTCTGCTTTGCAGGAAGTTTCCTCCAGGGTCCCTCCCATCATCTCTTCCAGGGTGACCTTCATCAGGAGGCGGGTTGGGCAGGAGCCAGCTGATAGGGCTGCACACCCCAGCCTGACCCTACCTCTCTCCCCACCCCCTTTCTTCCTTTCCACCCTGCCCGCCCGCCCCCAGCAGACACTAACCAAGCACCTGATGCATGCCAGCCCTGTCTGACTACATACATGGTGGTAAATGAGGCACAGCTGTCTTGGGTTCTAACGCCACACTCCCGCCCGCTCTCCTCCTGAAGCAAGGGACCTGTGGAGGGCAAGAGCAGGAAGGGCTCCTCCGCCTGTGAGCCTGACCGCCACCCCCATTTCACAGATGTGGTCACTGAGGGCCAGGAAGGAGCCTGGCCCAAGGGCGACCCTCTTGAGAACAAGCCTTAAGCCTTGCAGGACTGAGAGGGCCCCGTGGGCGTACATAGACGCCGTGCAGTGGATGTCCCTGGGGCACCTGCTGTGCGCGCAGCCCTGCGTCAGCCTGCGGGGACATGTGGGGAGTCAGGCCTGACCTGGGGGTGGGGGTGTGCAAACGCACACAGAGCTGCCTCCCTCCGCGGGCTGCTGCAGGGGCTGGGGCGGGTGAGGCAGAAGCCCGGGCTCCCTTGCCTGAGGGGCTGTCCCAGCCAGACCTGAGGAATGCCCACCCACCGTCATATTTTGGAGACCACAAGGGTGCCGTTGGCTCACTATTGCCAACCCACATGTTGACACGGAGCCAGGAGCTGATGGGGCACGGGGTGCTCTCTGCCTCTGCATCACGGCTCCTGAGCTGACAGACAGAAAGACAGGGAGGTTGGCACCCGAGACACCTCTCTGAGCCATTGGCCTTTCACTCTCTGCCCCGGCCTGTCTGCCCCACCTCTAGCACCCTCCCTCTCCCAGCGCCCTCACTTCTGCCCCATC
Organism: Callorhinus ursinus; assembly: GCF_003265705.2. Classification (NCBI taxonomy): domain Eukaryota; kingdom Metazoa; phylum Chordata; class Mammalia; order Carnivora; family Otariidae; genus Callorhinus; species Callorhinus ursinus. Next base: position 34,129,775 of record NW_027397087.1, on the reverse strand, counting down.
CTGGGCTCCAGTCATTCAGGGACCGAAGGAACGGAACGTTAGCTGTGGCGTTTCAGGACAGCAGGGCAGAAGAGGGGGTTGGGGATAGAGCGAGACTCGCAGGGTCATCCCTCACACGGCAGGAGTGACGGTGAACGTCCCAGTGCCGAGGCCCAGAGAGGTGCCACACCTCGACCAAAGTCACACAGCGTGAAGGGGCAGCGCTTGGCCCAGAGCGCGGGTCTGTACCGTCATCTCAGACTCCATCGACTCCTCCAAGTGGGTGGCCCCCTGCTGGCTCCACTCCCTGCCTGGATGTCCAGGCCTCCTGCTGTTCCTGCAGCTTGGAGACAGAGCCTGGTGGGGGTGGGGGCGGGGGGAATTGGTGCAGAGGAGAAAACAGAAAGTGCCAGCTGATTCATATTTCTAAATGTCATGTTATTCCAGGAGCATTCTCGCTTTGCCACCACCTTCATCCACCCCCTGCTTGCCATCTTGAAGGAGGGCTGCGGGGCGGCCAGGGGAGGGAGGCGGGAGTGCTGTGAGACCAGGGTCTGGGGGGCTATGCCCCCTCCCTGCCCCCTGGATGAGTGGAGGGCTGGGCACTGTGCTGGGAGCCTGGGTTCAAGCTCTAGCTGTGGAATCAGGTGCCGTGGGGCCCTGAGCCTAGCTACACCTCCTTTGTGTGCTGCCCTAGGCAAAAAGGGGGGGCCGTGCTTCCCAGGATGGGCTGCATATCAGATTTGCCTCAAAAGAAAACAGACTCTCTCAGACTGCAGCCCTAGAGATTCTGGTTCAGGAAGTCAGAGGTGAGGCTGGGAGTCCATATGCAATCCGTATTCCCTAACCGCTGCCCAACCCGGTGGTTCTGGTACAACCTGTCTACAGAGGGGTGCTAGGAAAGCTCCCAGCAGCACGCTTCCATCCAGATTCCCGTTTGTCTTCGGTACTTATTTACCTCCTCCCGGACGCCCTCCCTGATTTACTCACCCCATCTGCCACCTCCAGTGCTCATCACTCCTGGCCTTGCCTCTTCACCCACACTCCTCTTATTGCTCCCAAAAGACATTTCATCATTTGTGCCTGTGTCTGCGTGTGTGTCCTGTGTGGATTCGGCGAGGTGAACCTCCCACGCAGCATTGAGAAAGGTGCTCAGCCCTGGAGCCAGCGAGTCCCAAGCTCGTGGCCCCTGTGAACTCCCCCAAGGTGAAGTGTGCAAGCACTTATTGCAGGGCTTGGTGGAAGGGGGCGGTCAGAGGCTGCAACAGGACAGCTGGGTTAATGCCGGAAGGTTCCCGGAGGGCCCCTGACTCTTCCTGGGTTGCCATGGGAGATTTGGACACTTGCCGCCCAGTGTGTGCCTGGAGGCAGAGGACTCGGGCAAGATGGGTCCTCCACAAAGACTAGGTGTTGCTCAGAGTTCTCCGAACATTTCAAATGACGCCAGGTGCTGTCCTGCAGGAAACAGAATTCCCCACAAACGGTTCAATGGGAGGGGCAGGAGTGGAGGGGCTGCTGACAGAGGCGGATGGGGGCAGGGGGATCCGAAGGGGTCCCGAGGCTCTGTGATGCCAGGCGGTGCTGGAGCCTCACACCTAAAGAGGCAGGAGCAGACGGCATTGTCAGAGCCCAGTGGGAGCTGGAGCTATGGAACAGGGGCCGCTGCCCCGCCCCAGAGCGCAGTCACAGAGGGAGGTGGCCATTCCCAGGGCCACGGCCTCACGGCGGTGGCAGAGGGGGAAGACCCATCTTTCTCCTCCCACCTTCCCTTTTCATTCTGGTACCTTCCATTGGCCAAGCCCAGGCGGCAGCCAGAGGCCCCAGCAGCCCCTAATGGTCCCTTCCTGGGGCGCAGAGAAGGGCAGAGAGAGTTTTGTAGGTTGTAGAGTGGGTAGGAGGCAAGCGGAGAACAACCAGCTACTCAGGCAGCCCGGCAGTCTCCCAGCTCCTCCACACCCCCGCCCACCTTCCCCACTCCAGCGGGGCTGGGCAGGGCCGGGGCGGGGGGTGGCACGCCTGACACCACCATGGAAGACCGGCTTTCAGCCCCATCGCCGCCACCAGCACACAGGACCATTGCCGGAAGTCAGCTCCCCACTTAGGGCCCTGCTCTCCTCATCTGTAAACCCCAGGGGCAAAGCTAGCCATCCCTTTCCAGTCCTGACCTGAGGTTTTCCTCCCCTGCCTTTTCGAGAAAGGAGCCCTGCTCGGCGGCAGGAAAATGGGCTTGGAAAAGCAGGAAGCTTAGCAAATGGAAAATTAATTCTGGACGGTAAAGAGCAGAGGCTGTTGTTTGTGATGTATAACTTACTCTTTGTGTCAAACTGTGTACTGTGAATATCAGTGGGATGGCAAGAAAACCGAGATCTATTGCTTCGAGTTTAATCTGTTCCCCGTGTCGGAGCAGGGACGGGGGGAGGAAGACGACCCCTTTAATCACAGGCCCAACTCGAGATGTCAAGCTGCTCTCGGGTGTGTTAGTCAAATGATGTTGTATTACAGGCTTCCCAGACAGCGCCCCACACTGCAGCTTTATCTGCTGAGCCGTAAATTAGCACACCTCCTTTACGCTCTTCAGGTAAAACCAGTAATTTAGCTGAAAAACACACACGCACACACACACAGAGCTTGTGGGGGGCGGGGTGGCGCTAAGGAGGGGGGGGGTTGCTCCCCTTGAGCAGGGAATAGCTAAAAACGTGCAAACCGGAATGAAATGACACATCGGCGGCACCTCCTGTCATTAGTGCGTGGGCTCCTGGTGCAAGCCCCAAAGCCGGCCCACCTTCCCTGCTACCTGCCTCGGTGCCTCCCCCCACCCACCCCTTTTTGCCATGAACCGTAAATTACATGCTGACACCTTTAATTTGTGCAAAGTATGCCTGGCTGCGCCTGGCATCAGCAGCCGGCTGCTATAATAAGGTCAATCTATATTCATTGTCGCAGCACTTGATGTGCCAGATAACACAGGGAGGCAGCACTGTGGTGGCTTCTCCAGGCTGGGGGGAGGGGGGGTGCCCACTGCCGCTCAGCACGGCCTGGCACCAGTTGGTTCATCACTTATGCATGGCATGAGCGATGTTATGATTTAGCTAATCACCATCAGGTATTCATCCTACTGCCGCCTGGAGACAGCCACGGTGCACGCCTGCCTGCCTGAGCCAGGAAGGGAGGCCCCCACCCGCAAACACCATGGAGAGACTGCTCGGTGGGTCTGACTCTCCTTGCCGGGCCGTGGTCCCTCATAGTTTATGAGTCAGGACTATAGAGCCCCTAGCCTGGTGGAGGAGATGCCGTCAGCAGTGCCCCCCGGGGGGCAGGGGTGCAGATATGGGATGTCCCTGGATCCTGGGGCCCAACCAGGGATGGGTGTCTCAGTGATGGGTCACACAGCATGAGCCCAGGCACTGGAGTCTTAGGGTTCTGGATTCTAATCCCAGCTCTACCTCTTGCAAGCTGTGAGAGCTTCGACAAGTTGCTTAACCTCTCTGGGCTGAATGGAGAAAGAATTCCAATCCTGACAGGGGGAGTGTAAGGGTACATACAATGCAGTTGCTGGGGGGGTCTGCATGGAGGAGGCACTCGGTCAACGACAGCTCCCATTACTCAGAGCCCTAGTGGGCCCATCACAGGTTGGATGAATGTTGGATGAATGTCTGCTTTCAGGTGGGGAATTCAGACCCTAAAGTTGGTTAAAGGATGGGGCTGGTACCAATGGCTCAGCCACTTGGTTGAGATACTTCCCAGATCCTGAAATGTTTATGCTGAAGAAGCATGAATCCTTGGCTGGGGAGGGTCACAGGGGCAGAAGTGAACCAAGTTGTCAGCCTCAAACAGACTGGAGGCAACAGACGAAGCACAGGCTTATGGGGGTGAAGGGGCGTGGTGAGGGGCCAGCCAGACCCTTCCTGCTAGTGATGGCAAATGGAAGACAGAAAGGAAACGGATCCATCCAAGGAGGTCCGGGCAGCGAGCTGGGGTCCCAGTGGGCTTCTGCCTTTGTAGCCTTGCCCGCTGCCCCTCAGGACAAATGACCATCAGTCTCCTGGGGGCTGTCCTTGGGATGACAGGGCACCCTCTCCCCTCTTCATGGTGCTTAGTTAAGGGTGCCCAACATGGTTCCCCGCTTTGTCCATAGCCAAGTGAGCAGAGGGAGGCACAAGACTGGATTCAAAGGCCTCTGGCTGATCCTCATTTTCCTCATTTGCACAACGGAGCCAATACCATGTGCCCCTTGGGGCTGATGAGGAGATTAAGTGAGCCCAACTGCACACCCGAGGGGGCCAGATGAGGACCCCCCTTCCCTCCAGTCAACCAGCTTAGGGTCCAAGGAAGGGAGTCACCTAAGTCCAGCTACAACACAAGCAGCCAGGCTAGACGCTTCTGTGATCTGGAAGCGTGCTAGCTCATCCTACTGCCACGTCTTTGTCCTTGCTGCTGCCTCCCCAAGGAACACCCTTCCCTTCTCACTGTCCCCAGGGAGACAGTGTCCCCCGCTCCTCCCAGGTCCTGGTCTGATCTTGCTTCCTCCAAAATGTCCTTTGTCCCTCCTCAGTGTCAGGACTGTCTTCCCCTACCCACAGCACCAACCACCTTTCCTGACTGTAAGTGGGCTCGTGATCTGTCCTCTAGGGATTTGGCCCCAGATAAGAAAGAAGTCGTGGGAAGACAAGCCATTCTGCACAGGCTAACCAGCCTTAGGCCCCTGGGGTCTCCACCCACTCCTCTGCAAAATGGACAGGCAAAGGTGGTGTAGGGTACTCCTGGTGGCCCCGGGCCTCACAATGCTAGGCAAAGCTTCCAGTAAAGCTGGCTCTGAAGGATCTACAAGGGCAAGGCCAATGGGCATCTCCATGGAAACCAGTGCCACTAGGTTGAATTTCCCCATTTAGACAGCCTAGGGACTCTGAGTCCAAATTAATTTAGTTTAAAGAATGCCAATATTCTCTCCCGCATAGGCTGGTGCCTCGAGGATTCTTCCCAATGCCCGATGAAACCACCTGCCCTGCCCCACCTCTGGCCAGCACCCTCGGCTCCTGCCCCCAGGCCAGCACAGCGCTGCATCCCCACACACCTCCCCACGCCTCACAGTGACCCACGCACCTGTGCCGCGAGCACCTGCCAAGACACGGTGCTGCCAGTGTTCAGTCGTCCTCAAAATGCATTGCATCTCTTACCAGCACAACTTGGACAGAGCGGAGGGCGGGGCCTCCCCAGGCCAGCAGGACCAACAACCTCCCACTGCCACCTGGTGGGTTCGCCTGGCTGGGCACCCCCCGCCCATCAGCGGCAGGTGAGGCGCGACCGGAGGGCCGCCTGACCAGGCCCGGGGCTGGGCCCACACCCTCGTCCCAAAGCATCCTTATCATTCACTAGCAAGTGACCATGACGCCACTTTGCTGCTGAGGAACCAGAAGCAAGAGAGGCGTGGGGCTGGTACGTTCCTTCATAGAGCAGGATCTGAGCCCCGCGCAGAGACGGAGGTATCCAGCCACCCCTCCTCAGCTCCGGGGACTCGGGGCCTAGCATCCCTAACACCCCATCTCCCCAGTGTCTTTTCTGAACTTCTTGCCCTAACCGATACCTGGCTGTCCCCCCCCACACACACACCACTTCCCCGCCCCCTCCCTAGGGGAGGCTGTTGTCTCTTCCATATCCCCCATCACCTGGGGCTGGGAGGGGAGGCAGGTGCCCTCTGATCCACCCTCCCCCTCTGAAAGCCCCAGCTCCTCTGAATTCTATGCCAAGTGACTTTACCTCTCACCACCATCCTTGTGGCAGGGTCACCCACTGCCCCCCTGGGTCACACCCCCACTGGGCGACTTCACGTCCATTTTGAGGATCGATCCAACAGGGGGGCGCCTCTCTGTTCCTCCTCCTGGCTGACTCCAGCCATCGGATCCACCCGGCGGCCCTGGGCATCACACCCTGACCTTACCATCTACAAAATATCCACCTTAAGCCCCCCACCTGGGACCACCTGCCCCCTGCTATCCTTCCGGATCACACTCCCTCTGCCTCACCGAGCCCTCCGGCCACCAACCACCGCTGTCCCAGGATCAGTACCCATCTGGGGCCCTCATGTCCACCCTTCACAATCCCCCTCCCTTCCTTCTTCACACTTAGAAGCCATGCCCCGGCTCGGCACCATCCAACCACACACGTATGTGATACCTGCACCCTTCAGCAAGATGCAGCTGCAGAAAAAGCAAAATGACTTTCCTCTAAATTCGTGGCCTCAAATCTCAAAGGAGCACTTCAGCCGCGCAGCTGCCTGGGCCGGCACGACCCTGTTCTCCCAAACAGATGCCTTGTCCTTTCTCCTCTCCTCTCCACACACCCTTCGCTGCAGTGACCTCAGGCTTTGCTCAGAAGATAGTAGAAATCAGAGAGAACTCCCTCATCCTCCCATCAGGGAACCGGCACCCCTCCCGTACCTGCACCCCGTCTCTGCTCCCTCCCTCCCAGGGAGTGGACGGTGGCCACTGCTCTGCCCAAGGCCCCCTGTTCCACGTGGGGCCTGGATCCCACCTCTCTCACCTACTCCGAGACCCGGGTGTCTCCTCTTTCTGCACCCCCATCTTCTCCCTGCCCACTAGGTCACCCCGGGCAGGATGCGCGTGCTCTAGGATCCCTATAATAAACAACAAGCTCCGTTCATCGCCACACCTCTCCCTAGCGCCCATCCTGGTTTTCCTGCTCCCCTTCACTGCAGAACATGCTAAAGAATGGCCTGCAGCTCCTGTGTCCATCTCTCACTGGGCATTCTGTGCCCACCGCTAGAGCCCCGCTCCCGCGCCCCCGGCCGGGAACCGACGGGCAGTGGGGCGTGGCCAGTGGCCGAGAGCAGGAGCGAAGGGCAGCTCGGGGGCAAAGAAAAGACCCTCACTGTGAAGGGCCTCGAGCTCGATCAAAGACGTTGGCCATTTCCTGCAGCCGTCTTCAGATGTGTTTCAGAAAGGATGTTCTGGTGGCACTGGGTGGGGTGGGCTGGAGATCAGGAGAGGAGACCAATTAGGAGGACATGGGAGAGGCCCCAGGGGAGAAATCAGGGAGGCCTGAGCTCGCCAGATGGCAGAGACAGGGAAGGAGCGTAGGATCACGGTCAGGACTTAAGGGGCCAAGCGTGTCCAGTGCCCGGTATGGAACACTCCTTATCCGACATGCTTTCCCATCATGAAACAGACCAGACTGAGTGACCCCGGATTGGTGACCGTCTCTCCCCCACCCCCCCAGTGGCAGGCACCCCGCTCTCAGCCCCGTCACCACAGGCCCCTCGCTGCTGACACGGGGTAGGCACTCAGCGCACACTCGATCGAGGAAAGTGTGGGCCACACAGTGGCAAGGCCGGCGGGAGGGGAGCCAAGGGCCGGGCTGTGGAGGTGTAAATGCCAACCTCAGAGCTCAGACTTTATCCTGTCACTACCGGGGATCCCCCGGGGGGCTGTGAGTACAGCAGTGGCACGGCCAGCCCTGTGTGCGAGCTAAGCCCATCCGACAGCCGGGGAAGATGAGTCGGAGTAGGGCAAGCCCAGAGGGGAGGACCTGTCCCCAGCCAGCTCGGACACTCCAGGCAAGGGAAGATGAGGCCTGATCTTAAAAAGAGGACTAAAGAAAGGCCAGCCTTAGAAATACCAAGGAGGTAAGACTGGCGAGGCAGGATGATAAACTGAAATCTAGCTAATTGGTTGGTGGCTCAAGCAGCCGGGTACATGGGGCAGTGGGTGGGGCGGGCTGTAATGAACTTCACGTGGGTCGTGTTGAATTTAAGTTCACTGTGGAGCATTCCAGGGAGAGATGCACCGGCCCGGCAGCTGGATATGCCAGGGCGATGCTCAGGGTTGGGTGGCCCGGGACTAGAGATAGAGACTGGGGAGCCATCTGCCAGGAGAGGCAGTGACCACAATGGCAGGAAGATCAGGGATCACCCAGAAAGGGTGAGAGGAGCAGCAGCTCCAGGACAGAGCCATGGAGACTGCCCGCCTTTGAAGGTCAGTGGAGGGAAAGGACCCCACAAAGAGACAACCGAGGAAAGAAATCAGGGGAACCTAGGGCAGAGGGTATCCCGGACACCAAGGAAGAAGGTTCAGGAAGGACTGGTGGTCATGGGGTCAGCTGCGGCTGCAGGTTTGGTTTCCACTGGCTTGGCTGCCTGAAGACCCCCGATGACCTTGCCAAAGCATTTCCATCGAATCGGGGCGGGGGGGGCGGTGTGTGTGTGTGGGGGGGGACTCCTATTGCTGTGGGCTGAGGAAAGCAGAGGCAGCTCGGTTAGTTAGTTAATAGCTTTGTTATCATTGTTACACCTCCTTTTTCCAAAAAGAAGCAACTTCTCAACTGTAAAATAGAGATTACAATAAATCAAAAGATACAGCATAGGTAAAGGACCTAGAACTAGGGCAGACATACAGTGCTGGTCAAAACGGTTAGGTGTATTTGCTTCTCATATTGACAGGCATATAGCCAATAAAGCTGTTAAAATAGGAAATTAAAATCCACGTGCAGACATAGACGCAAAAGCATTGGGAGGTGGGACTTGAACAGGTCATTATACACCCACGTCCCTAGCAGTGGAGTTCGCAACAGCCAAAAAACATGGGAGCCATCCAAGCAGCCATTGACAAATGAATGGATAAACAAAATGTGGGATACACATCCAGGGGAACACCATTCAACCTTAAAAAGGAAGGAAATCCTGACACAGGCTACAACATAGAAGAACCTTGAAGACATTATGCTAAGTGAAACAAGTCGGTCACGAAAGAGCGAATAGTGTCTGGTTTCACTCACAGGAGGTGCCTAGACTAGTCAAGTTCGTCGAGACAGAAAGTAGAATGGCTGTGGCCAGGGGCCAGGGGTGGGCAGGATGGGGAGCTAGTGTTTCATGGGGACAGAGTTTCAGTTGGGGAAGATGAAAAGAATTCTAGAGGCGGGTGGTGCTGCTGGTTGCACAATATGAATGTACTTAACACCACTGAACCGTACGCTTAAAAATGGTTAAAATGGCAAGTTTTATGTTGTGTATATTTTACCACAATAAAAAAAATGTACAAAGAGAAGAAGAACATATATTACAGTGTGGGCTAATAAAATGACTAGGGTTGAACACTTCATAATGTTCTGAGCTTCTTGGTAACCAAGACATAAAGGGAAACTTTTGAGGCTTGATGTTTAATAAATGGAAAAAGTTACTATGGCAAGAGATTTCAAGTCCACCCACCCCCAGCACCAGCCAGGACTGGACTGGAGCAGACATTTGTGTGAAAGAGTCTTACAAGAGGCGATAATAGCGTAAAGGACAAAGCGGAATACTGACGACGTACAAAGACATATTCATTACATAACCATTGCTGGCGGTGAGTCTTGAAGAAACGTGAGAGAGAAATTAATAAAACCTCACTCAAAAAAGCCTTTCGGGTGGGAATGAAGTTAACGAGGTCTAGATGTGAAGATTTCCAAGACGGAACTCAGAATTCCCAAAAAGCAAGCACGTTCAACTTGGTGGTACCTGGAGGACTTCCAGGAGGAGGCAGCCAGGAGGCAGTTGGCAATCTGCTGCCAAGCTCACGGTGGGGGTGGGGGGAGGGTCTGAGCATCAGCAGCACAGAGATGGTATCCAAAGCCATGGGCCAGAGTGCAATGACCAGGGGGGACATAGAGTCCCAGGAAATGCTGCTGCAGTATCACCCCCATTTCCCCGGGGCCCACCCAAGTACGGAGCAGCAGGCAGCACAGGAGGGGAGCAAGAACTCATGTCCTCTGACTTTCTCTCACCATATGCCACTGTCCCGGGGCATTCCTCTGTGCAGGAGCAGGAACATGGTGCTGGACGTCAGAAGCCCTGGGTCAGTACTTCCGGTGTGGTTGCCTTGGATGACTTACCCATGCTCTTGCAACCTCAGGATCCATCATCTGTAAATGGGGACAAAAATTTCGCCGTCCCTGTCTTTCCCACAAGGTTACTGGGAGCAGGAGGGTGGCTGAAGAGGGCTTGGCCCCTGCCTACCCCATCCTCTCCCTCCCTCTTCACTATCTCATATAGAAAGCAGTGCACAGGGCGCCTGGGTGGCTCAGTTGGTTAAGCGACTGCCTTCAGCTCAGGTCATGATCCTGGAGTCCCGGGATCGAGTCCCGCATCGGGCTCCCTGCTCGGCGAGGAGCCTGCTTCTCCCTCTAACCCTCCCCCCTCTCATGTACTCTCATTCTCGCGCTCTCAAATAAATAAATAAATCTTTAAAGAAAAAAAAAAAGAAAGAAAGCAGTGCACAAAGAAACAGTGCCCCCCCTCCCCACGCAAAGGCTGCTAGTCAGGACCTGCCCCTAGTGAGGGTATCAGCTGTGATGAGTCACATGGCAGCAGAACGGCACCTGATGCACGTGGAGTGATTGTGTGTCTGGGCCCCAGAGCCAATCCCAGCTATCGAGGCCACAGGATGCCCTCCGCCAAGCAGGGGAGGCTGGGAGGCTGGCCAGGGGCATGGGAAGACGGTGCATGCTGCATGTGATGAGCCTGTGGGCATTCCACCCAAGGAGGCCCAGAAGCCAGTTGCACACAGAGACTCAAATCCCTGCAGTCGGTTTGGGGGAGAGAGACATGTGATGGTCAGCCGCAGGTAAGGTGGACAAGGAGAACACAGTGGACCCTTTGAAAGGGCATTTTGAAACTAAAAGTATTGAAGCCTTTAACAGTGATGTGACTGCTGGGCACAAAGAAGGGACTGGGGATGATCTGAGAACATCTGGAGGTTCTGACACGTGCCAGAATTAGCAAGGCACCAGTGGCGCCGGCCAGGCCTGGGTGGGACCCTCACCATGAGCAGCCCAGGGCGCTTGACACGGGAGAGTCTTCAGAGCACAGCCTTAACATGACGTTGGAGGGACGGCCTGGCAGGACCCTGTCAGACACATCAGCTCTTAAAACCGCAGCTTGGATGGCTGTGCTCAGCAATCATGTGTTTAAAAAGCAATAAGACTAAATGCTTTTCCGTTTCCCCTTTGAGAGACCATGTATGATAAATGATAGGCAATTTCATGGTTGGAGTTTCAATTTCCGAAAATATTAGTGCTATTCCCCAAGCTCCACTTCCGAGATAAATTCTTTTTGGCAGCCTCCTCCGTTGTCTCCTAATTCCCTGATTCTGAATATATTTGGAAGTCTGGTGTAAATTTCATGGGCTCAGCCCCAGCATCCCCCTGCCTGGTGTGCACTGGAAAGGGGTAACCCACCTGCCACTTTCTCAGATTCTTTCACTTTTGCTTCAATCCCTGGGTATTTATGAAGCACCTCCGGTATTCCCAGCCCTGTGCTAAGTGTTATTATGGTGGTTGTAAGGAAGCTACAATCAACCGTTTGATCAACAAACACTGATGGTGCATTTGGTCTCTTCAAGCTCAAAGCAAAAACATTAACTCAGACAGTGCCCCTCGAACACCTCGCGATGGTTCCACACTGTCTCCATTTCACTGTTGGGAAAACTGAGGCTCAGAGCTAACCTGGTAAAATAAGAATGGATTACTCAGTAGACGGGGCGCGATGAGACAGTGAACATTTACTGAGATCCTGTGGTGGGCCAGGCTCCGGGTTGAATGCTTGTCCAACCCTCAGCATAGGAGGCTCAGCTGTTTCTCCTCACAAAACCCAAAGTAGGTGTTATTCTCCCCATTTTATAGATGTGGAAACTGAGGCTCAGAAGGGCCAAGCAACTTACCCAAAGACCTACTGGACTACACTGCCTCTCCTGATGTCTCGAGGCCAGATGGTGTCCCAATAGCCATCTTCAAACCAGGGGAGTACCCTTGTTTAAAAACATCAGAGCAACAAGCCGGTCAGTAGGAGACTAATCTACCTTTGACCTTCTATCTCCCATTCCTCTCTACCCTCCACCTGTGCTAACCCGAGGCTCCCTCTTAAATTTCTCAGGCTGGTGTCCTCAGTGTGTCACCAACACTTAGGCCTGTTACCTGCTTTCTCTCATGTTGTCATCCTCTCTTCGCCACCAAATCTTCTCCATCGTGGCTCAGCTTAGATCCACACGACCACCTCTTGCTTTCTTCTCTACCACTTACTCACCCTTCACAGGGGCTCTCTCATGCCCAGGATGGCATCTCCTTCTCCTATAGTCTCACAGGTCCTTGTCAAAGGACTGAGCACAAAGCAGGTATTCTAACACCTTAGGGGAAGCCCTGAGGCAAGATGAGATGAAATGGGGGCACTGTGAGAATAAATCTCTCAGAATAGAGCAAGAGGAGTGAGCTGGCACAGAACGCCATAGAATAGAACCAAGAAGAATAGTACGGGAGGGACAGAAAGAAGTAGAAAGGGAAAAAGCAGAATAGACTGGAAGAACATGGAACAGAATAAAAGAGGACAGAGACAGAACAGTTGAATTAGACCAGGACAGGCTGGAACAGAATCGACCAGGGTGGAACAGATGAGGTCAGAACAGATTGGAACGAGGTAGAACAGACTAGAATAGGGTAGAAGAGGGTTCACCAGACGAAAGCAGAATGGAACAGACTCAAACGGGTCTGAACAGGAGACAGTGCAGTAGAATAACAGGGCTACAGCTCTACTGTTACACAACTAGATGAAACAAATTTCATTCCATCCAGTCAACACATATTTATCAAGTACTAATCTGTGCTAGGTAATAAAAAAGCAGACATGGTCCCTTCCCTCACAGAACATACTGTCCGGTGAAAAGGACAAAAAAAGATTTAAGTAAGCATTAATAAATACGTATTTACAAATTACGAGCTTCCATGAAATACCATGAAAGAATGGGCAGGTGGCCATGATGAAGAAGAATAGGATGCAAGTGATAATATTAATAATAAGGAGGTCAGGAAAACTGAGACCTAAAAATGAGGAGGAACCAGAGACCCTTGAACAACCAGGGAAAAGCATTCTAGGCAGAGGGAACAGTATGTACAGAAGCCCAGAGGCAGGAAAGTGTTTGGCCTGTTCTGGAAACTGAGCAGAGTTCAGGGTATAAGGCCCAGGGCGACAGGACAGCCAGGGCAGAGACAGGCAGAGACAGGCAGGGGCTGATGTCATGGGGCAGGGGGATTGGATTTCATCCTAAGTACAATAAGAAGCCTCTGAAGAGAGTTTCATACTTCCTCCTTGGCTGGTGTCAAGGAATGACTTAGGGCAAGGGGACCATGCAGGCATCTCCTGAGGTCGCCTAGGTCATGACGCTGGTGGCTTGGCACAGAGGGACAGGGGCACCCGAGTGGGAGAGACACAGCCAACTGGAGAAATACTCTGAAGGTAAACTCGGATGCCGGATTTGTGGATGTTTTGGACCTGGAGTAGGCAGAGAGGGGAATCTGAAGGAGCCCCGGGGGCTTGGCTTCTATTTCCTGAGATGAAGCTAGGGAGAGATGTTCTGGGAAGGAAAAATCAAGTTTACTTTTGGGAATCCTGAGGTTCAGATGCCTGGGTCATGTCCAAATAGAGATGCCAAGGAGATCTGGACATACAGGCCTGGATCTCTGAGGAGTCTGAGCTGGAAATATCAATTGAGGACTTGTCAGCATATAAGTATTGTGCTCTGCCTTGGGATCAGATAAAATCATATATGCAGTAGTGCAATGCAGAACTTCATCAAAGCACGTTCCGTGGATACTAGCCTTGGAATCCCTCCAGGTGCTTGTTGAACATACAAATTTCTGGGCCCCCTGGCCCTGAGACAAATCTCTAGGGGCGGGGCTCCGGAGCCCGCATGTTTAGCGATCACCCCGGAGTGCTTGTATGCTGTCTAACGTGTGTGAAACCCTTGTCTACAACAGAACAGAGGGCAGAGCCCTCTCTCACTGAGAAACGTGGACATTTGCACATCAAGAAGGAGAAGCCAGCAAAGGTGACAGAGAAGGAGTAGCCAGAGACACAGGAAGAAATCAGGAGAGGCTGGGGTCTCAGAGATCAAGAGACGAGGGGGTATCATGACCACATGGTCAACTGAGCCCAACTCTGCTAAGCAGGATGAGCACCAGATAGGCCTGAGACGTGTGGCAAGGCTCACGCCTCTGGGCAATGCTGGGCCCAGCCAGAGTGGAAGTGAGGTGGGTACTGAGCTAGCCAGAGGAGGACACTTTGGTGACAAAGTGGGGGAGTGGAACGGAGTGGGCGACAGCAAGATCTGTTATCCAAATCGATGAACGTTTGGGGACAGATCAAATTTCACATGTGATTTTCTTCTCTCTGGTAGCAGCCCCAGAGGCCTCTGGCTGAGGAAGGTGGACATGCTGGTGGTCAGGCCTTTCTCTCCAGGTCCCAGGACGGCTGCCTTTTCCCACACTTCTCCCACTGCAGTCAGTATCCCTCTCCCAGCCCTGAGAAACCACCCTGATGGCCCAGCTTCTTCCTCCTGGCTTGTCCCAGCCGGTGTCTCTCCCCTCTCCTCCCAGAGCCCTTAACAGGCTGCAACCAACTGGTATAGGAGCTAGAGGCCCCACGGCCCCCCGCGCCCCAGGCCTCACGTCCAGGAGTGAGTTGCGGAGGCTGCAATTTCTTCTGCACACATAGCAGGTTGCAAAAGCAGCCACTTCCTGGCCTGTCACAGGTCATCCTGACCACTCGCCAAGCAGCTGCCTGGTGGACCCAGAGCCCTGATTCTCAATAAGGTGAGGTCATGAAATGGGTACCTTTTGAAAGACACATTCAACTTTCATATTCATAAAACAGAAACTGAAAACCTATTGCTTTCATAACGCAAACCTCAAAAAGCAAGCCAGCAACATTTCCTTGTTGGTGAGGCTCCTGGAAACAAACAGAGGTTTTTCAACTGGGGGACAAACCGCTGGGGGATCTTTCAGAATCAAAGTCGGTGAGATGTTTATGTTTTTCAAAAGGTTAAATAGGATCCGGAAGGCAGTGACAGGAGTAAGCCCCCCCCCCCCCCCCCGGCTTCCCCCAGGTCTGAATCTGATTCTGTTACAAGTGTACTTCCCCAGCCCACGCCCAGGAGGGGGCACACACCTCGGAAGACCTGAGGAGCCCCTGTCATCCATCTGGAGGCAAATTCCTGGCAAGGAGCAGCCGGGAGAGACTTCACAGAAGTCCCTGAACCTCTCAAGAAGAATTTGCGCCAGCAGAGGGATTTTCCCAGGAGAGCAAATGACAACAGAGCGCCTGTTTGTTTTCGATGCAGGAAGGAGCCGGAACATCTGCTCCAAGAAGCCACTTGAAAGATAATCAGGCAGCAATGTTGGCAAAACAGCTGTGTGGCAGGCAGGGAATGGGGCGGCCAGGAGTTGGGAGGGTAGGGGGAGTGGGAGGAGGGAAGCTAATCCCTGAGCTAGGCGCAGCCGCTGTGGGCCTAGGAGCCCTGCTACTGGCTGGGAAACCCCCCGCCCCCGGCCCCGCCCACCAGCGCTCAGGGGGCCTTCTGCCGGGAGCCACTCACAGGGAGGGGGGGCCCACGCCCGCTGAGAGCCCTGATTGTCCTCCTGGACAAACGCTGGGTTTGATCCAGGCTTCCTGCAGGATTCAACTCAATTTCTAGGATGGGACTGACCCTGTTGAATGTTTCCTACACCTGTGATCCTGGGAAGCGCGAGGGTTAAAGAAACCCCACCCTCACCCCTTTTTGTTCCAGAAAAGGCCATTGCGGTTCACTGCCATCCTTCCCCATACGACTTAGACGGGACTCAACTCTGCCCCCTTGTTAACCTGTGACAGGCAGACACAGATCCTCCAAATTCCCATTCTTTGTCTTATAGATGAGTATCTACTAAATTTCACATGTGATTTTTATCCTCTCTGGTAGCAGCCCCAGAGGCCTCTGGCTGAGGAAGGTGGACATGCTGGTGGTCAGGCGTTTCTCTCCAGGTCCCAGGACGGCTGCCTTTTCCCACCTTTCTCCCACTGGAGTCAGTATCCCTCTCCCATCCCTGAGAAACCACCCTGATGCCCCAACTTCCTTCCCCTGGCTTGTCCTGTTCTGTCCCCACTGGTCAAATGGAACACAATGTTTATCAACTAAACAGTTAAATTTCTTTCATTTGCCAAAGGCCCCCCGGATTTGAAGCCCCCTCAACCAGAAGACAACCCTTCCTTAACTGTCCCTCTGCTAGACTCAGGGAAAAGCATTCTCCCATCTACTGTGCCTTTGAGTCAAGTCCCTCCTTTCTGAAGTCCGCGTTTTCTCTTTACTGACAGGACGTGAAGGTCCTCCGGATCACCTCCTGCAGTCCAGCTTGCTCAGTGCTTGAAGCGCCACCACAGAGGCATTCTTTGGGACTAAGAGCTGACGTGAAACCTCAGAAGACCCAGGATTCTGTCCGCCGCTCACCTAGTGGACAAAGAAGCAAATCACTACTCAATAAGCTCACACTGGGAGTCAAGCTCTGCAGGGTTTGGTTTGACAACCCCTGTGTCCAGGGCCAGGCAGGGTAGGGGGTCCCTCAGCCCCAGTGCCTGCTCACTTTTCTTTCCAAAAAATGTTCAAGTAACCCACAGAAAGGCAATAAAAAGAGAACAGAGAAACAAAAACCAGAGAAAAGAAACAGAAAACAAAAAACAAAAGTACAAACTTAAACTTTGACATATCAATAATTAAATTAAATGTAAATGGTCTATATACATCAGTTAAAGAACAACGATTAGCAGAGTGAACTAAAAAGCATCACCCGACTAAATGCTGTCACAACACATTCACTTCAAATGTGACATAGGCAGGCTGGAAGCAAAAGAAAGGAAAAAGATATATCATGCAAACACTAATCAAAGGAAAGCTAGAGTGGCTATAACAATAATCAGTTAAAGTAGGCTTCAGCATAAAGAAAATTACCAGAGATGGAAAGGGACATTATATAATGATAAAAGAAGCAATCCACCAAGAAGACCTAGAAATCCTAAATGTGAATTCATCAAGCAACAATGATGCAAAATACGTGAAGCAAAAGCTGCTAGAACCGAAAGGAGCGATAGTTATCTCCACAATTGAATTAGAGATTTAAATACCCCTCTCTCAATAATTTATACACAACTAGACAGAAAACAAGCAAGGATATAAAAGAACCCAACACCATCAACCATCAGGTTCTCATCAACTTTTACAGAACATTCCACCCAACAAATGAAAATGATACATTATTCTCAAGTGCCCACAGAACATATACCAAGATAGATGATATCCTAGGCTATAGAACAATCCTCAAATCTAAAATAATCGAAATCATGCTGAGTGTGTTCTCCAACCACAATAGAAATTAGGAACAGAAAGATAACAGATAAATCTCCAAACACTCTAAACTAAATAACACACTTTTAATAACCCACGGGGTCAAAGTGGAAGCCTCAAGGGAAACTTAAAATCACACTGAACTGAATGAAAATGAAAATAGAACACATCACAATTTGTGGAACACAGCTAAAGCCATGCTGAAGGGGAAATTTATGTCTCTAAGTGCAGACATTAGAAAAGAGGAAGAATCTCAAATCACTAATCTAAGCTCCCACCTTAGAACCTCAAAAAAGAAGAGTAAAATAAACCCAAACCAGGCAGATGAAGGAAATAACAAAGATAAGAGTAAATTGGATGACAATGAAAACAGAAAAATAGAGAAAATGAATGAAAGACAGAGCTGGTTCTTTAAAAAGATCAATACAATTGACAAATTTCTAGAAAAACTTACAAAGAAGAAAAGAGAAAAAAACATAAGTTACCAATGTCAGAAATGAAACAAGGGCTATCACTACAGACCCTGAAGACATCAAAAGCATAGTAAGGAACACTACAAGTCTACACACATAAATTTGACAACTTAGATGAAATGGACTAACTCTTTTAAAAATACAAGCTACCATAATTCACTTAATGATTCAGTAGGTGCCAGACCCTGTTCTAGGCATTGAGGACACAAAAGTGAATGAAATAGATCATTTGAATAGTCCCATAATCTGTAATTAATTGAGAAAACTGAATTCATGATCTTTTTAAAAATCCCCCAAAAAGAAGTCTCTGGACCCAGATCTGTTTGCAGGAGAATTTCACCAAATGTTTAAAGAAGAAATGACAAATTCTACACAATTCCTTCCAGAAAAATGGAAGAGGAGGGAACACTTCCTAAATCTTTTATGACACTGGTAGTACCCAATTACCAGAACAGACAAAGACACAATTATCCCTTATGAATATAGATGTAAAAATCCTAAACAAAATATTAGTAAATGAAATTCAGCAAAATGTAAAAGGAATTATGCACCATGACCAAATCCTGTCCACTCCAGAGATGTACGCTGGTTCCATATTTGAAGATGAATCAATGTAATCAACCTTATTAACAGATTAATAAGAAAAATTATATGATCATATAAATTGATACAGGAAAGCATTTGATGAAATAAGAATAGAGCAGTAACTTCCTCAAATTGATTAAAAGCAACTACAAAACACTTTCAGCTAGCATACTTAGTGGTGAAAGATTCAATTATTTCCCTGTTAAGACTGAGAACTGTCAAGGTTATCTGTGCTCACCACTCTTATTCAGCATAGCTCAGGGAGTTGTAGCCAATGCAATAAAGCACGAAAAAGGACGTAAAAGAGCAGGCAGATAAGAAAAGAAAAACTGCCTCTATGTGCAGATAACATGATTTTCTACATAGAAAACCTCAAGGAATCTATAAAACAAACAAAAACTCCTAGAACTGATCACAGGTTTCAAGATAAATATATAAAATCTATTATATTTCCATATACTAACAATGAACACATAGACACCAAAATTAGAAATACAATACCACTTAGAATTGCTCCCCCCAAAAAGGGATCCTTAGAGTGTCAATATAATAAGAGTTATATGCTGAAACTATACAATGTGGATGAAAGCAATCAAAGATAATAAATGGAAAAACATGTTGTATTCATGGATAGGAAGACTCATCATAGTAAAATTGTCAATTCTTCCAAACTGATTACAGATTTAACACAATTCCTATCGAAATCACAGCAAGATTTTTTTTGTAGACAAGATTATTCTAAAATCTATATGGAAAGACCAAAAAACGAAAATAGCTGAGAAAATTTTTAAAAAGAAGAATAAAATGGGAGGAATCAAATTTCAGGCTTAGGTGGTCACTGTAATCAAGACTGAATAGTAATGGCAGAGGGATAGCCAGCCAGATCAATAGGACAGGTCAGAGAACCCAGAAACAGACCCACACGAGTATGCTCAATTGATTTTGATGAAGGGGCAAAAACAGTTTGATGCAGTAAGGTAGGGTTTCCAAGAGCTGGTGTTGGAACCCATAGGCTTACTGGGTCAACTTCCAGACTCTCCTGTGTTTTTAGAGAACCCAAATAATGCATGAAGTGAAAAGAATGTGAGAAACCCAAGGCGAATAAGTTGCTCTACAAAATTAAGGGGCAGCAGGAAGGAGTGGAGGAAGGAGAGAGACACAGAAAAGCCCGATATTGAAAAGGGTGTTGGCAGGACACTGTGAAGTGTGTTTGGATGGGGAGAGACCATGGAGCCGCTACAGGGCTAGGAGGATGGAAGGAGAGACAATGGGATTTTAAGGAGGGTCATAATGTGGAGCTCCTTTAATGCCCTGTAAGAGATCCAGTAAAGATTGAAATCAGTTCTATTTGTATTTTCTATATTTTTTAAAGATTTTATTTATTTATTTGAGTGAGATAGTGAGCAAGAAAGAGGAGGGAGAGGGGCAGAGAGAGAAGCAGGGGCAGGGAGCCCGAAGCTGGACTTGATCCCAGGACCCTCGGATCATAACCTGAGCTGAAGGCAGACGCTTAACCAGCCAAGCCACCCAGGAGCCCTGTGTTTTCTAGACTATGTTTTAATGTGATGGCACAGTGAGACTGGGTACTGTGGTGCCCAGTCTCATACTAGAGTTACATGTTCTTCACACCTCTTTCTCCTTCAGCTCTTCACGGAAGCCAAGTGAGGAGCCATGGACAACACGGGCGGCACCCCTCCAGACTGGACCTAGACCCTCAGACCCACCTACCTGCAAATCATGCTCCCATTCAGCTCTTTACAGTCCCTAAGTGTGGCACATAGACATCCAGTTGGCAGTGGGGAGCCCGTTCTTTTGAAACGTTAGGGATTACAAAGTGACGCGACAGAAGGGCACTTTAGGAAGGCCAATTGGGTAGTGATGTGCAGGATAGGTTGATGAGGGGAGAGATCGACACCACCATGAGCTGTCCCCCCGGCACAGTGTCTGGCACGGAGTATGTTCTTAGTAAATATTCGACTGAGGGCTGGCCCAAGAGTTAACTAATGTGGGCTAGGATCAAGGCAACAGAGACGGAAAAGAACTGACAGAACTGAACGCGGGGCCGGCGGAGAGGGCATGACTGTGAGATCTCAGGCGCCGGAGCCTGGCGAGACCTTTGGCTGCGGTAAAAAGGGAGGGAGACCCGGCATGGACAGATGACCACAGCGTGGGGTCCTCGGAGTGTGTGCTGCTGTTGGGCTGTCTGAGTAAAGCTATCCAGTGGGTGAGTGGGCATGGAGTACTGGGGTCCAAGACACAGTGTTGGGGATCCCTCCCACCGAGGTGACTTCTGGAGCAAGGGAGGCAGAATGAGAAAGGTCCTGGCAGACCACACAGCCCCCTTGGTTCTCTGTGAAGGGAGCAGAAGTTTCCATTGACCCATGTCTTGCCAGCACCCATGCCTCCTCCCTCCACCTGCCCAGTCCCCAGGGGAATGAGGCCCCCAGGAGGCCAAACACAAATGTCCTTCACAACAACGTCTGTGCCCAGCTACAAAGCTAGCACCTCTGCACTGCTCCCCAACCCTCCTGTTCTCTAAGCCTGGATACCCCAGCCCTGGACACCCCACCCTTCACCATTCCTCCCCCCCCACCTTTGTTCTCTCCCTCCTCCATTTCCCTCTGCTGCCTGCGCCCTCCTCCTTCCTCCCCATCTCCGTTCTCACCTTTCAGCTTCTCTCTGCTTCTGCCCCCTTCTCTTCTGCTTTCTCTGTGCTCACACAAATTCCGCAAGCACACATGAATTTTAAGAGACCAAGAACTGACTCAGGGAGACTCATGGAAAGGGCTCTAGCTGACTGGCGTCCGTGGGCCTCCTTGGCCACCTTCAGTGGGTGATATATTATGGAAATACATTAAGGGGCTGTCCTGCTGACAGCAAGCTAAGGTACTCTGTCAAGGTACCAGCCCTGGGATGATGTACGTGCCCCATAGATCAGGACACCATCACTCTGATTACGCTCCAGCACTGCGTGTCAGAGGGCCACAGGGGCATGATGGACGGTGGGGATCCATCACCAGCCGACGGCCCATTCCCAGCACAACACTCATATCCAGAGGTGATTTAGGGGCAGCTCCGGGATACCTCCCAAGATGTACACATAGCAAAAGTGGATCTTTCCTTTCTACTAAAAGAAGTTTAGGGAGAGAAACACTTGTGGAGTATAGCGTCAAGATCAAGGGTTTGGGAATCAGACAGCCCTGGGATCAAATCCTGGCTCCTCCAAGCTGGGTGACCTTGGGGCACATTTTCCTCCCCCCTTGAGATCATTGCCTTGTATATAAAATGGGGATGATAATACTGTCTTCCCAGGAATCGAGTGAAGCTCAGATAACATAATACAGGTAAAAGATGCAGCACAGAGCCAGGTTCAGGGCCCTGGGACCACCCACCCCCCCGCCGCCCCCTGACCTGTTCAGGGTGTACACAGTAGGTGCTGCAAGCCCCAGCCTCCACCAAGCTGCAGCCGCCTACACATACTCTTCACCGGCACCCCCTTTACCTTCAACTCCCTCCTTCCCTCCCTAATGGCTCCACAGCCAATGGGGGAGGTCCCCGAGGACACCCATCTCAGGTTGGCTTTCAGGATTGCCCGTCATTCCTCTCCCCACTCATTCTTCATTCAGTCAGTAGGTGTCGAGCACTCAGTAGGTGCCAGACCCTGTTCTAGGCATTGAGGACACAAAAGTGAATGAAACAAATGAAAATGCCTGCCGTCCCGTGTCAACATCCTTGCGTCCATCGGGTAATCCATCCATCTGGGGGCCCAAGGGCCCCGTGAGCCCAGCCTTGACTCAGACAGACTAGGAGACAACAGTGACTTTTAACCGTGCAAGGAGAATGGCATCATGACAGCGTTCAAGGGGACCGTGGCTATTCCCTCATCTGATTCCAAGCTGCTGAAGCCCAGAGAGGGATGGTGAGTTACCTAAGGTCATGCAGGGAGCACGAGGTTGAGTCAGGGCTGGAACTCAACTGTCTCAGAACTTTAAAGTTTACCTTTAGATCTTAATGCGCACCATCCCTCTTCCTTGTCTTGCAGGTAAAGGAACCGCTGGATTCCTCGCCCTTGAGGAATAGTCTACCTCCCTGGAGAGAGAAGCTCTCTCATGAAGAATTAGAACTTACATCAGGTTTACACGGGATACCTCATTCATCCTCTAACGGCCCTGGGTGGGGAGGGGAGGAGGGGGGGGGGCAACAATTATGATCCCCTTTTAAGGTGGGAGGACTGAGGGCAGGAAATCAAGTAACAGACCATGTGAATTCCACCTCTTCTCTACACTGCATACAGAGGAGTAGAAAACTGAGTCACTGTGCGCACGTGCGTGCACACACATACACACACACACAGAGTTTCATTTTTAATATTTAACATTCCATGGTAAGCATATTCCCGTATTTTTAAGTATTTTTTAAAGATTTTATTTACTTATTTGAGAGAGATAGAGAGCATGAGTGGTGGGAGGGGCAGAGAGAGAGGGACAAGCAGACTCCCGCTGGGATCGTGACCCGAGCCAAAGTCAGACGCTCAACCGGCTGAGCCACCCAGGCGTCCCTTGAATATTGTTTGATATATGCTTTTAAAAATGTATTCTACAACACAAATACATGCTATTTTATCAACATTTTGTTGTCATATGCCTTAATTATTTCTAATATTCAGGTCTGATAAATAATGCTGTGATGAATATTCGATACTGTCTCCAAGGTTTTCTTCCAATGGATTCCTAGAAGTAGAACTGTTGGGTCAAAGCTACGAAAAAGGTTGAAATCCTTCTGAATAGATTCTGCCAATTTATGCGCCACCTTCGTCGCATGGTCACTAACATTTATGCAGCCAGCCACAGCAGTAGTCCCAGCAATTGGACAGGTGAAAACAGAATCTTGTTTTATTTTGCATTTCTTTGGCAAATAGTAAAATGAAACGTTTTTTCACACTTTAGCCATTTGTATGTCCTATTTTGTGAAGGTTCTTTACCAATTTTTCTACCGGGATGTTAGCACTTTTTCTTAAGTCTTTGTAAAAGCTCTTTATACACTAAGGCCATTAACCTTTTACCATATCTGTTGCAAATATTTTTCTCAATTTGTCGCTTCCTTTTTTATTTTTTGCAGTTTCTTTTTAAATACATATTGGGAGGTTTGAGGTAGGCAATTTCTTCTGTCATTTCTTAAATCCCTGTTATCTACTCTAATTTAAATGTCCACCTATGTTTTCTTCCATTGTTACGGGGTTTCTTTTGTTTCATGCTGTAATTATCTGAAATTTCCTTTAGAAAAAGGTAAAGATCTAAAAGGACTGTCTCCCAAGTAGTCAATTTTCTCAACACCAATTCTTAATCCAAGTCTTTCCTATTGATTTGTAATGCTTCCTTTGATCTCATGTTGCTTTTATGCCCATAGTAAAGTTGGTTTTAGAGATATCAGTTATGTGATCTTGACGCTTGCTGTTCCTGGAGCTGGTACCATGCTGCATGGTAGCCGTACCTTTAAAAGATAATTTCATATCACTAAAGCAAGCCACGCCTCTTGTTTTTAAAAGTACTTGAGCCATTTTTATTTTTTATTTTTTAAGATTTTATTTGCGAGAGAGAGAATGAGAGACAAAGAGCATGAAAGAGAGGAGGGTCAGAGGGAGAAGCAGACTCCCCGCCGAGCAGGGAGCCCGATGCAGGACTCGATCCCGGGACTCCAAGCTCATGACCTGAGCCGAAGGCAGATGCCTAACGGACTGAGCCACCCAGGTGCCCACTTGAGCTATTTTTAGTTTGTTATTCTTTCAGATTCATTTCAGAGTTGTCTTGTCAAGTTACCACAAGTTTCCATTGAGATTTTTATTATATTTTTGCCAGATCAACGTATTAATTCAGGAAAAACAAACGTCTTTTCATTGTTCCTTTTTCCCCAACCAAAAGCCAGTTGTGTTCTCCACTTACTCGAAAATTTTCTTAGACAAAACTAATAGTTTTGCGGCTTTCTTCATGAAAGTTCCACACAATTCTCATGGAGAATCATTCAGAGGTAGATTATGTTTTTGGTTTGTTTTTATCTTCCAACTGGTTATTCTGGGTTTACAAGAAATTGATTTTTGTATATTTATCCGGGGAGGATAATACTTTTGTATATTATCGGGGAGGAAAATACCCTCACCAGCAATGTTCCCAGTGATGAGTCACAGGAAACCCAGTGAGAGCAAAAGAAGAGCCATGACCCTCAGGGACTCAGTTCTTCCCTCACTCTGGATGGAGGGACAACCAGCAAGCACAGCGATGCCCAGGCCTCCGGCATCTGAAGTGCTGTACACACACCTTATTGTGCCTTTTAATCTCAGTACAAGGCCAAAGGAAGCTGTCGGTGTCTGTGTGTGAGCGGGGACTGGGGGCCACACTGCTGGCCAGGAAAGCCTGCCTCCACACAGGGGTTGCCTGTGTCCCACCCCGGCTGCCCTTGAACCACGCACTCTAAGAACAAGGAGATACACTCAAGGATCACGGGGCACATGGGCTGGCCAGACACTTGCTCCTGGGAAGGGCTGCAGGAGGGAAAGGGTTTTTACCCCTGTGTACCACCCACAGTGGAAATGTTGGGTGCCCACCTGGGCCCGGCCCTCCACTCCCTCCCACACCCCCTTTGGACTATGGAACTTTTGCATCTGTGTTTTGCTGAAGTACATATTTATATGCTCTCATGAAAGAGTGTATTGGGCAGAGGAAATGGAAAACTTGGGGCCTGATTCACACTTGCCAATACTCAGAAAGTCCCAAAACAGCCCCCATGATGGGGATCCACCCACCCACCCAGCTGCCTTGTGATGGACGTCCCAGTTTGCTAATGGTGGCCATGAGGAAGGCACAGCCATGGGGAGCCCTGTGGCGCAGCCCCCCCTTACTGTAGCCATGAAGGCTCAGATTTCAACAGAGCCTTGGACCCCAGATGTCAGCTACACAGAGGTTTCCAAGTGCTTTTTAAGCAATGGGAATCTTTTTTTGATTAGAAGCCCTTATGAGACCCTAGTCATTAGAACAGATATAAATGGAGCTGCTTTCAGTTGCACTGGGGTAAAAAGCCCTAAATCCCCCTACACAAGCACATGCGCACACACACACACACACACACACACACATTTGGAGTCAAGTGTGCCATCCTGCAAAGGCACTGGAGACATTTCTAGAAACTGCTAGGAAAGTGCCTGACACAGACCTCTTTTTAAGAGGCCCAAAGGAAAACAACTCTGGGTCAAGGTCAAGCAGCATCTTCAATGGTAGATGTAGGGCTGGAATCCTGGCTCTGTCCCAGCCCAAGACCAGTGCAGAGACAAAAGGGCTATGCTCATGGAATTCAACTTGGGCATTGGGGAGTGATGAAGAAGCACCAATAAGGGCTGTCAGGCTGTCTGCTTGGATGACGTGGGCTTGCCTCAAAACCTGCTCCTCATCACAACACTTGCAAGAGTGCATTGGAGTCCTGAGTTACTTAAGGAATCAATTAATCTATGCGAGCATGAGAGCCAGGGGTCGAGGTTCCAGCTTCTGCCCTTTGTCCCACTTGCCAGGGACCTTGGGCCAACGACTGTCTGACTTGAGTTTGACTCATGATCTCTGGGATACCTTCCAGCTTCTGTGCTCCACATCCAGGCAAAGCATGAAGCTTTATGACCTACGGCTGATGCCAGAACTCCTCTAAGGAGCAAAAGGTCTCTATCTGAGGAGCGACCTTAAAGAGCAGATGGGGACGTCCGAAGGCCTGGGTGTGTGCGGGGGCCAAGCCCATCCCGCTCTGCAGGAAATGAGGAAAGAAACTGCTCAAAGTGAGGAAAGGGAGAGAGAGAGAGAATCAGAGAAGGCAGGGGAGGGGTTGGGGAGCAGAAGATGGTCCAGAGCTGCAGCTCCCTGGAGGCGCGGGCCAGCAAGCGACAAGCGGGGCATTTTAAGAATGGAAACACCTGATGTTCAACTCGGAGTTGTTTGCATTGCTGTGATGTAAATCCTTCCTTCATTCCCACCCCCGTCCCACCCTGTATCTTCAAATCAGTCTGCCTCACCCACGAATGCTTTGTGCCAGTGAGCTCTTCCATGGAAAATGAGACAAGGCTGCGACGTCCGTCTGGGCCCATGTGCTCTGATATGAAGACAGTAGCTGTGAAGAGCCTGAGGCAGCAGGGGCCGGGAGGCTGTGTGTCCCCTAGAAAGTCTCAGAAACCTCAGGGTCCCTGGGTCTCCGCGGAGAAGGAACTTTGGGGGGGTCTAAGCCAATCTCATCTGGATCTCAAGAGGCAGAGAAGCCCCCACGTAACATGTAAGCTGATTTCAGTCTTACAAAATATTTATGTTGTACCTGTCACGTGTCCAACCACGAGCTCCGGGCTGTGGGAACTCCGAGATGTGGGAGGCAGGAGTCGTGACATGTCACTGTGTCTGATCAGGACCTCGGGAGCTGGTTACCCTGGCCTAATGCCATGCACTTTGATTCAGCAGGACTTTGACAGACCCTGGGATGTGCTGGTGACATGACCCCAGCCCTCAAGGAACTTACAGTGTCACTGGCAACTTTAGTAACAGGATTTGCTCCAGCCTTCCTCTGGCCACTGCTGGTCAAGAGTCCCCAGGCCCAGCAGAGAGCAACCAGTCTCAACTGAGAGCCCTAAGTCTTCACCTCGGGTGCCCAGATGGCCAATACCATTGGCAGAGCAGTTCTTCTCTGCCAACGAAAGCCCTTGGGAATGCTGTCCCTTCTAGATGGAAAAGCATCGACGAGCTCTAGAACCTGTAGTACACACCTAGTCTCCCGTCGCCAGTGTCCCAGCCTGTTTCCAAGACCTGACTCCTCTTCGACCTGGACCAATGATTCCACCTGCCCCTCTCTGCCTCAGCTGGCCCCTCTGGAACACCTTTGGCTAGCTTGGCCCACAGCCCTTCTTTTAGGACTCCCCCTTGAACACAGTTTAGTTGCGGGCAATACAACAGAGTGTTGGAAGACGGTGAGAAGGAATTCTTCAACATAGCCAAGCATAGCCTGGGATGCGGGAACCAGACAGGGATCACAGCATCAAGACGTACACCCAGGAAGTCAGCCCAGTGAAAAGGAGAGGGTTCTAGAGGCTGGGGTGGGGCAGGCTTCTGAGAAGGAGGTAAAATGGAATCGCAATGAAAAAAAGAAAGGAATCAGAGTTTCATTTGTTCATCTATTCACTCATTCATTTGGGCAACAGACATGTGCTGAGGCCCTTCTGTATCAGGATACAAGCCTAAGTGAGCTCAACCTTTTTCTTAAGGAGCATACCTTCTAATAGGAGATGGCATTGGTCCTTGGAGGTTGACAAGAACTCTGAGTATCAAAAGTTGATAGAAAGGCATTCCAGACTGGGTGAACAGCTGGAGCAAAAGCAGGAAAGCAAGGCTCAAGAGCCAGTGGGTTGGACAACCTGGGTAGACCAGAAGGACATGGAAATATGTTCTAATTTGAGATCTTTCCTGTGCTCTGAGCCGGGCCCAGGCCAGATCCTAGGGAGTTAAAGTGAACAAGGCAACCTCTGCCCTCCATTGCCAGAACTTATACCATCATTCTAGGAAGTGCGAGGGAGCCACACGACAGCCAGCCCCCTCACAAAGCATTGCAGGCAGTCAGCGTGGGTTACACAGCAGGCCCAGGCAGCCTCACCTCCCAGCCAGAGAACAGGACTGCCACCTCTATAGGGACAGCCGGCAGGAGGGTCCTAGCCACCTAACAGGAAATGAAATTTAGTGGGAGAGGAGATAACCTTCCTGCACTGCAATCAAGTCCCTGGCTCTGCCTGAGGAAGGCAGAACCTTAAGGAAAACAGCCCCAGAAAAACAAATAGAAGGGCTGGCGCTCTTGAAGACATGCTAACCTAAGTCTACAGACATAAAGCCCCTACAAAGGCAAGGTGGGGTAGAGTCCCAAAGTGTACTGCTTGCCCTTGCAAAATGACCCTGGTCAGAGCAGGTCGTGGGGTGGTGGGGTGGGGGGAACCTCTCTCTCAGATTTATGCAGTGAAGCCTTCTCAGGTCAGGGCTGGGGAATCATGGGCAATTTTATTTCTTTCTGGTTTTGTTACCTTTTTTGTTGTTGATGTTCTCAGTGAGGTCTGAAAAATCAAGGGGGTTCTAGATGGTGATGCTTTCTGCCAAGAAGGCAGGCAAAAAGGAAGCGAGGAACCAGCCAGCTTGTTGGTGGGGCATGGAGCTTGGGAGGAAAATGCCCTCACCTGGGAGTCAGGAAGTCTGGTCCCAGCTCTGCTCCCGCAAGCTGTGTGACCTTGGGCAAGTCCCTTCCCCTCTGTGGGCCCACTCGTCAGTTAGCCACTTTCCTCTCCATACTGGGCCAGGGCCCATAACTACAAGAATAAGAAATTATTACTTCTAAAAGAAGTAGCAGCGGAGGGACTGGGATAAGAGCTGGGGCTGAAGGCCAGGGAGTTTCCGGGAGTAGACCCTGATCTTTTGCCAGTGTAACCAGAGGCTGTTGGGAAATGGCCCTATGGCAGGAGGAAGTGCCAAGGATGGTTCTCCTAGAAACAAACTGTGTGGGGTGGTGTGTGCATTTCCTTTGGGTTGCAGGTAGGGTTGGCTTTCTAGCGCCCACCAACACAGCCTGAGGCTAACATATACCCTTTGCATGAGCTGGGAGCCTCCTAAGTGCTCTGGGAGGGGCTGACGAAGGGAAAATCAGAGGAGAGCCGTTACGTCCAGCCTGCCTTCTGTGCGGGGTGAGGGAAGAGAGAGGATCCCAGGACTTTCTCTCCAACTCTTTGCCGGTCGATAGCTTAAATAAAACTCCTTTGGGGGTCCCCAGGGTCATTTATAGCTAGTGGAGCAGAGCCTTCCCCAGGGGCTCTCCTAGCCCTGCCCAGCATGCAGGGCTCACTGACATTTACTGAGCCTGTCAACCTGCCTTCTCAGCCCCAAACCCCATTGTGTGAATTAGATTTTTCTCAAAACAAAACGTTCCCAGAGTCTGGACAAAGGTCAGGAATGCTTGCTTTTGAAAAGTCTCTCCATTGTTCCTCTCTGTTGCCTTGTTTTATGTCCTTGCCAGAGCCCGAAGCCTTGATCTCCTGCTCAGAGGGGGTCTGGGCGACGGCCAAGCCTGGTGGTGACCAACTGTCAAACCAGTGGGGCCAAGCCTGCACAAGTGACTTATTGCATGGTCTCTTCCCTGTGGTCAATGTAGCACTTTGGACGAGGGGTCCAGAGGTAGGTGGCAGGGAACTCAGCTGACTGTGAGGATGGAAGGTCTAGGAGAGAGGGAGGGGGACCAGAGAGGAGATGGAGAGAGAGGGGAGGGAGGGGGAGGGGAGGGGCAGGGGAAGGGAGGCGGAGGCATTATTTCCCAAAGGCTCAGTTTCTGCCCCTGTAAAAGGGAATACTGTCACCCTACATCAGCCTTGTGAGAGTTAGAAAGCATCACTTGGGTGAAAATCCCACTACAAAGCTGGTACTCCAGAATATCAAAGAGGGGAGAGGGAGCTGCCCGGGACCGGGATCCGTGGCTCATAACCGGCAGGGCCAAGAAGGGAGCCCAGAGAAGTCTGGCTTCTGGAGTCCAAAGTCAGTCCAGGTCACACCAAACCACTGCACCCCAACCTTCCTGGAGATATTGTCACTAAGTCTAAGACTTACTCACAGTCTTTCCAGGTAACTCGGTGACTTTCACCTCGGGGTGCTCAGAATTCCCCACAGACTCCAAATAACAACCCAGGGATAAACCAGCTCAGGCTGGGGATTCACCAGAGGAAATGAACTGGGGAGAGACTGGAGGAAGAGGAGGGGAGACCCGTGAACCCCAGGTCTCTCCTCAGGGTGACACCACGTCATAACGTCAGGCCCTGGAGGCTGCCCATTCTTCCTCACCTGCCTCACCGCAAGTACACGCAAGGTCTCACATGGTTTTCTTTCTTCTTGGAACCTTCTGGGTGCCAGCGCAGGAACCCCCAGGCCTCGCTCTTATCGTTAGCTGGCAAGCGGAACCTACTGTCACCTGCTAGGCAGGGAGGCAGGGAGCCCAGGGCCCAGCTCTGGGGAGGCTGGGAGGCAGGATCGGGCTTTAGAGTCGGTCCTTCTGCAGTTCTCAGTTCTCTGAATATATGCATGAGGAAACGAGAGATTTCCCAATCAAGGTAGAAATTTACCTAATTTATAGAACTCCCAAGACACAACTGTAGATTCTTTTAAAATGTGTGGTCCAGAAGATAAAGGCCCCTTTCCCCTCACTAAACAAAGAGATCAGAGGGACCCGGAAGCTTCTTGGGGTGGGGGTTGAGAGTATGTTTGCTGAGGGCGTCCGTGTCCCAGGCACTGGGTCTTCGGATCCATTCAATCTCACCCACAGCAGAGGCAGAACTTTTGTCTCTTGCCGGTGAGCAAACTGGAATTCCCAGAGTATAAATGACTTGTCCAAGGACACACCAGATTCCAGCTTAAGGTTGCTTACTGTGTAGTCCCATTACTCTCTTTCTGGGGTACCCCCCCCCGAAAAGAATCAATCTCTTCCCTCTCGGCCCAGGATCACGGTGCTCCTAAAATCTCCCAGATCCAAAGTCATCTGCCAGCTATGCACTTAATTAAACACAGATTGAACGCTCCTGCATCCGCGTTCAAGATCCCATTGAGGTGCAAATGTTAAGGGCGATGATCAGGGATGGAGAAATTTTCAATGTATCTATTAAAGTTGATCACAATTGATGTGCCAGTTAGCAACCAAACATCAGCCCGGGTCCCGCCGGGCAGCCTGTCTGGGCATTTAGACAAGACATAGGAAACAGCAGAGCACCGTGTGTGACAGATTCTAATCAAGCATACAGAAACATGGCTCCGCCGCTGCCTGACATCGGGCACGCGTTTTAAGTTCTCCAGGGCTTCATTTCCTCATCTGCAAAATGGGAACAATAATGCTGTCTTCCTACGGTTACTGTGAGAATTCTGTGAGGCAATCACTGTAAACTGTTGAGGACAGTGCAAGCTCTTAGTAAACGCTACTTATCATCACTGTTGTTGCAAGGGAGGCTGGGAACTGATATTTATTAAGCAGCTCCTGTGCATCCACGACCACTTAAGACAACTTTCAGCCCTCAGTGGAGCTAGTCCTCTCTTACTATCTTCATTTTTCGGACGAGAAAACTGAGGTTTGGGGACTCATCACACAATTATCCCTGGCAAAGTGAAGAGGCAGAGCTAGGTCTGTTTGATATTGGGACAGATAAGAACGGAGCAAGTCAAACAAATGGATGCTTTTTTAAAAAAGTTTTTTTCAAGATTTTATTTATTTATTTATTTTGAGAGAGAGAGAGAGTGACAGAGAGATAGGAAGGAGCAGGGGGAGGGGTAGAGGGAGAGGGAGAAGCAGACTCCCCACTGAGCCGAGACCCCCAATGTGGGGCTTGATCCAGGGACTCCAGGGTCATGATTTGAGCTGAAGGCAGATGCTTAACCGACTGAGCCACCCAGGTGCCCCCAAACAGGTGCTTTTGTTAAGACTGTTGGGACCCTAAAATCTCTAGGGTGTACTGGACCAGGCTGTACAATTGAACATTCTGTGATGATGGAAATGTTCTAACTTATGCTGGTCAAAACGGTAGGTCACTGGAAAGGCGGCTGGTGTGAACAAGGAACAGAATTTTTAATTTCGTTCAATTTTAGTTAATTTAAATAGCTGCCCATGGCTAGCGGCTGCTCTATCCAACAGCACAAGTCTACACTATAGCTCTGGTACCTTCCTTAACCTTGCGTCTAAGCCCCCTCCCTGCCCGTCCCCATGTCTCCCTGACAGTGACTCGCTGGCTCAGGTCCCAATGGCCCCGCGCTCCCCACCCACATCCCATGTCAATCCCTGTCTCTGGTCCCTTGGTTTTGGTGACTCTCCCTGCCTCCTACCCCAGCTCCTCCTCCTGAGTGTGACATCAGGTTCTCTGCTAAATCCTATGCTCATGTCTCCTCTTGCATCCGCTGAAAACTCCCCAAGCCAGCCCCAGGACCCTCAGAATCTTCACCCTTATGTTAGTATTCATCCCCCCCAAAAAATCTACCAACACTCCAGGTCCAGCTCCAGATGCCCTGGCATGGGGCAGAGTGGGTGGGAGGAGAGCAAAGGGACACACTCTTCCAAACAGGGACAGCCAAGAAACCCCAGGATATTTGGTTGTTTCCATATGGGAAATACAAAGAGAGTAGGGCACCTGCTTCAGGGAGCTTACACACTAAGCTGGGGGTTATGATACCCTGAGAAAACCGGAGAAAGAACCATGTCCTTACAGCACAACACTAAGAAACACTACAGCTTCTCAAGGCCAGGGGTCCTCCCGGGGCTCAGAGAAGAGAGAGACCTCTCTGGGCTGCACTCCCCATGAGGCAGAGGGCTGCCCACCCGGTCCAGGCTGCAGCCCCTCCACCCAGCTTGCACCTCGGAGGACTGCATGAAGGACATCTTTCCTCCATCTGCAAGTTGGAATTGGCCAAAGTGGAGTGGCAGGAGATGGGACAGCGGGAGGAGAGAGCTGGGCTCCGTGTTCCTCTGGTTCCGTCTCTGCCAGCTCCCCACACTGGCAGCCGCGGTTCCCTCACGGTTCTCTTGTGGTTCTAGAGACACCTCTCCAGGCCAAGCCCAGCCACTCCTTTAAACAGTCCCTTCCCTCATCCATTCCTATGCACCACCCTCGGCTTCTCACCAGGGCCCCGCAGATCCATGGTCTCTGCAGGGTCTTCCAGGATGAGTGGGATTGATGCAGGCAGAGAAGAGAAGAAACTCAGCAAAGTAGGAGAAACCCAGGGCAGAGAAGCAAGACAGAAGCACCAAAAATCTCAGAACAGAGACCAGCAGGCTGAAGAGGGGCTCTGGGTCGGGGTAGGTGGAGCTGAGGTTGGGGCCAGACTGTGGGTGCCTCCATCGTCAGGAGCTGGGACTGTGCGCCTGGGAAACCAAGAGACCCATGTCCAACTGGGACGCTGCATCGTTTCAGGGCCCTTGTGCACTGATCATTCCTATGGAACCAGCTGTGGCTCTCACATAGGCAACTGGTTTTTAAGAGTCTCATGAGCTAGGGGTGCCTGGGTGGCTCAGTCCGCTAAGCATCTGCCTTCAGCTCTGGTCCTGATCTCAGGGTCCGGGGATCGAGTCCTGCATCCCTGAACAGGGAGCCTACTTCTCCCTCTCCCTCTGCCCCTCTCTCCTGCTCATGCTGTCTTTCTCTCTCTCAAATGAATAAATAAAATCTTTTAAAAAAAAAGAGAGAGCGAGAGAGTCTCATGAGCTAGCTGGTGACCACAAAACTGTCTTTTAAACACACATGACACCACTGGTCAATAAACAAAGCTGCTCTTGAATAGACTTCCACTCTGGCTTTCATGACAATCAAGTGGGTAAACTTCACTCATTTTCAACTGTATCTAGCCTGTATCTGGTGACCTATGGAGTCATATTTCTGTTTATTAGACAGGAACGTTCAAATCCTGCCTCTTCATATCTTATTGGCTAAGCAAATGCAAGGACATATTACATAGTACGTGGTGCAGATATATTGCAGTGATCACTGTACTTGTCAGTTTCCCCCTGCATAATTAAGACCTACTTTAGTTTTGGGGGAAAAATGTTTCTAATACATATTTTATGCCAGATGCCATTTGAACAAAGTATGGCATGCCTCGAGGGCTATGTGCAATGAGACTGGGGCTATTCTTTGACAGTACTTGGCAACTCCTAGTAAAGTATATTGACTTCTGCTGCCTTTAGAGCTGAGAGAAAGTGGGCACCTTGGCTGGCTTCTTTACAAAGATGGGGCTGTCAGAGCGGCTCCCTTAGCTGAGAGGGATATAGAATTCTAGAATGGAATCATGCATCTAGAACTATGCTAATACCTTAAAAGATGGGTGGAAAAATTCTGACTATATTTCTCAGGAAAGGAAGGAAGGGAGGGAGGGAGGGAAGGAGGGAGGGAGGGAGGGAGGAAGGAAGAAGGAAGGAAGGAAGGAAGGAAGGAAGGAAGGAAGGAAGGAAGGAAGGAAGGAAGGAAGGAAGGAAGGACGGACTACTTTGGCTGCAATTTTACAAGATGCCCCGATAACAAAAAGATTGTGGCGTCATGTGCTCGCACCTGTTTATTTTCTGAGTGTTGGATGACAGTAATTGGATCTTTGGCAGTTTTTTTTAGAAAAGGATTTTATATTGTTTATCCTTTTTTCACGGGCCATTGATAACATTAATTACCTAAATAGACCCAAAATTTCAGGGTTAAGTGCAACTGCTGACTTGTTTGCACTTTTTTTTCTGCCATCCTAGTGAATTCATGTGGATGGAAAGTCCACTGTGAAAAACACACGGAAGGTCCCAGTGACACATTAGAAGCATCACCAGTTAAACTACTGCTTTGTGAAAATCATCAACAAGTGACAAAATTCAAAGTGTCCACGTATTTGCATGGAATGGGACAGCATGTCTATAATGTTTTTCTGCAGACTGTTATCTGTTAATTTTATTTTTGACAATTTCTGCCCCGGTATCTTAAGCAGAACAGTCTTTCTCCAAATTAAAACCAATTAAAAGCTATTTAAGGAACACTCTGTGACAACAACGTTTAACAGAATTAACACCACTCACTGCAGAAACAAGGCAGCAAAAGTTGCAAAACTTATTGATGATTTCACTCACATCAAATCACAATGGTGATGCTGGAAGTTTGCTTCTAATTTCCAAATTTGTCTGTGTTGACTGAGCATGGCTTGGTGCTGACATGTTTTACTTTAGAGTATAAGTTTTGAAGATTATTTATATAGTTTTTTTGTTATATCAGGAAAGAATGATAGTAATTAATATAGTTTCTTATTTTATTGTATATGGGGAAGACACTACACTAAATATCCACTTTGAACCTGTTTTTACAGATGATGCCATCGCATTGAAGGATACTCTAAAATGGTTGTATCTGTGTGGTGAAGAAAAAAAATGATACTGTTACAGTTGTTCTGAAGGGCAAAAGGGGGGAATTGAGTGCTCCATCTCTCTTAGGCACCAGACCGTGGATTTTACTCCATTATTAATTTTTATCTTCCCAGCAACTTTTAAAGGCAAGAATGTTTATCATCCTGTTTTTACAAGTGAGGGGGCCTTCACTCAAGGAACTGAAGTAACTCGCTCAAGGTCACATAATGTGGCCAGACTCCAACCTGGGTCTCTCCAGCTCCAAAACACTCATAAGGTCAAACACTCTTTCCCACGAACCTGGGATCACGGGATGTTGCCTGTCTGCCTAATGACCATCTGAAATGGTGGAGCCAGGAGTCACTGAGGCAGAACTTGGCCTTCTGACATGATCTGAGGGCATATTTGGCATCAGTCCAATCCCCTGGCGCAGCTCCATGGGCTGCCCCATTTGAGTTGAGGGGGCTCACAACATTAGCTCTCCCATTAGGCTTACAAATTAGGTGCCCAAAGGGCCAGCCTGGTGCGGGGAGAGCCTTGGATGTGAGTCTCAGCTCTGCCATATACAGCCCGTGGGCTAGGCACCAAAACCCCACTGCACCTGCAAAAAATTTTTTAAAAGTGGGTGGCAGGGGTTGGAAATAATCTATCCAAGATCAAAAGGTGGTCTGGAGGAATAAATTAAATGACCCATGAAAAATCCTTAGAAAAAAAAGCATATACACAGAAGGTGCTTGACAAACGGTGGTTGCACTGAAATGAAGCCTGGAGCACAGGAGCATTGCCTGGGTCCAGAGTGCTGCCTTAGATCCTTGCCGTTCAAAGTGCGCTTCATAGACCGACAGCACTGGCATCACGTGGGAGATTGTTAGAAATGCAGAATATGGGCTCTACCCCAGGCCTCCTGACTCAGAATCTGCATTTTCAACAAGGTTCAAGTGGGCACGGTCCAGTTTGAGAAGAGTACTGCCTTAGGCCTGCTGCTCTGGCTCTCCAGGGCTCAACGGTCAGAGCAAGAAGTTAGGGTGGTTCGCTTCTCAATTATTCTTTATCAAAACATAGAATCCAAAGGGCCTTTGAAGGTCATCCAATCCAGAAACTATCAATGCACGACACAGGGGCTGCCATTCCCTTCCCAGTGACCAGGGCAGACGTCGACAATTAATCATAATCATCGATAATCACTCACAATCAATCAGGGAACTTCCCTCCCCGAGCTCAGAGGTAGCAGCCTCACGCTCCACAATGCACTCCAGAAGTGCACTCCTTCTCTCAGAGTGAATTACGCACATGAAGCCTACTCACCACCCCCACCCTCGCCATGTGGCCTAACCCTTCTTTTTTCACAGGGGGACCCTATCTCCAGGGTAAGCCTGTTTTCCCAACATTCCGTCCCCTTTCTTATGATCCCCTACAAAAATGTTGAAAAAAATCACATGGCCTCACTGATTAGACAGAAACCAAATCCCATCAAGTTTAAATGACATCCCCCAAAGGGGAGAATCCTATTCCTCTGGCTCAGCTCTTCTCTTTCTGTCACGGTCCCCCTCCACCCCACCATCGGCGTTGGAGAGCGAGGGAGGAAAGACTTGAAACCTCACAAAGAACCCAGGATGCTGCCCTGGCGCGTTCCAAAGCCGAGGCAGAAAGACATGAGAATGTTTTTACAAAGGCCACAGGGCCTTGAATCGCACCCCTGTGGGTCCTGCCAGGCCCGCCCTGGCTCTTGCTGGGAGCTAGGGCTGGCTTCTTTGGAAAGGCCGGCCTGCTGGGCCAGCCTCACACTTGTGGCCCTCACCCAGTTTCCCAGCTGCCTGCCTCAAACACAATGCGCAGAGTTCCAAAATAGGAGTGATATTCTGAACTTAATTTTTGTTCGCATGTAATAGGAGACGGAGGCCCCCGCTAAGCTATTGTGCCAATTAGCCAGCGGGAAGCAGCCCATGTTTCTGGAAGGTAAATCATTAAGAACTGTAATACAGTGTAGGCCTATAGACCGGCTGGACCCAATTTTAAGTGAAAATTAATGGCAAATTCTTGTAACCACATTAAGGGCCATTGTCGTTCATCTGAAATCAGTTAAAGATGAAAACAGTATGAAAACCATCTTGAGTTTATGGAATATAAATATTTGTCCATATTTTTTTGCCAGTGCCCAGGAGAGGCTCAGAGATGTTGGCAGATGTGGTGTTCTATAAACATGCTCATGAAGGGGGGTTGGCAGAAGGAACCCAATCTTGTTGGGTCAAGCTACTTGTCAACTTTTCCATTTCCTCAGTCAGAAGATAATTAAATAGTAAGCAGATGTCAGGATCTAATTGGTTCATGGAAAGATCGCTTGATGACTTATGGTGCTTGTGATTTGTATGTACTGTCTGCACACAGCAGTCCGGTTAGTACAAGAAGCAGAGAGTTACCCAGTTAGTTTCTCTCGCAGGGAGGCAGAGGCTGTCCCAGCAAATCTGTCTATCTGCGGACACTCTCCATATCAAGAAGCAGGCAAGAAGGTTTCTGAAACCATGCTCTGGGCCTCTCAGAGGGGAGAGAGGCTTTGGCTTTTTAGAAGAAAAGAAAGGAAAAAAGAGAGAGAGAGAGAGTAGAGAGGATGGGGAGTCAGGAGAGGAATAAGGGAAGCCGGAGATGGGGAAGGGGTGCCCGGAAAGAAGGGGTGAGAAAGAAACGAAGATTCAGGGGAAGGTGGTGTCTGGGCAGGTGAGGGGAGGTGCGAATATGCTGCAGCCAAAAGGGCGTGATCTTCAGGGCCAAGCCCTTTGGTTCCGTCACCTTCTCCCTGCGGGACCCTGGACCATTTGGAGACTTCCCTGAATTCATTCCCTTATCTGACATTTGGATATCTTAATCCCTGCCCTGGCTCTGTCCCAGGCTTGTTGTGAGTGACCGTGAGAAACGTGAAGCTCCCCAAATCGTAAACCACTGTGCAACTGCTTTAACTTCTCACGAAAGAGCAGAGGGACATGGAGTGAAAGAGAGGGGAGACGAGGTGAGGTCTGAGGTGGGGCGAGGGAGGACGCTTCTCTGGTTGTTTGTGTCACGGGCTGTGATGAGGCGCCGCGTGGAGCCCGACACGTTGCAGTTTATTAAAGCGGCTCTTTCAGATTTTTCTACAGAACGCCCTCCAATGGCACGCCTGCGCCCACGCGCATACGCACGCACGCACGCACATGCGCACACATGCGCAGACACGCGCTGCTGTCTGTGGGCCTCCAGCAGGTGTCCAGGAGGCCAGGTGAGGACCAGGCTTGACAAACTCTCACCACGCTGTGTTCCGAACTTTGGCTCACTTACACTCGGGTGAACGCATCGGTAGTGGCGTCTCCCTTCAGGATGAATCTCTTCCCCGGAGGATTGTCGACTCCCCCTTGCAAACCGACCCCCCATTAGGGGACAAGCATGCCAGCACGGCCAGTTCGCCTTAAACCCATCCTTCTTGTGTGATAACGTAGGAGGTAGTCTGCTCCGAAGAACCCATTTACTAATGTGGGGTTCGCACGTACCCTGCTCTTACGTCTGAGACTGCTTTACTGGGTGGCCTCAGGCCAGCATGAAGCCGCTCCGGGCTTCCGTCTTCCAATCTGTGAAATGAAGTTGAACACCTTGATCCTAAGAAACTTTCTGCTCATGACTTTAGAAGTGCTCACCTTTTACCCACTGGAAATCTGGGGTATGAGTTGTCATCTCCCTCCCCTTCCTCTGCCCTCCCTCACTCTCTTGCCCGCCCTGGGGGGAACCTGCAGGGACTGGGTCAAGGGATCCTTTGCCCTCTGGCTTCCACAGGGCCTCAGCCGACCAGGAGATCAGAAATAGGAGGCTGAGGTCTGGGTGTGTTCTCCTGACTCCCTCCTGGGAGCTCTCACCAAGCTGACTGCATCCCCCCTGGAAGGTCCCAGCACCTGGATCTTCTCTTTGGACTCTCTCCTTGCGGGTTTCCTGATAGTTTCTTCCCCTTGTTTCTTCAGGACTGGGGGGTGGTAACAGCTCTACTGTAACTAACCCGGGAGACTGTGTCATCCCTTGTGGTTCTCCCACTCCCAGACAACACTTTGGCAAGTGGTCCTTTGTAAACAAACGCTCCTCAGTGGGGGTCAGTCATGGGAGAATGAACAGGTCCAGTGGGGCGGGGGGCGGGGCATGAGCAGAAGGATCAGGAAGACCTCCAAGTGAAGAGGGAGGCCTTTGCAAGTTTTGGCTGAAGCCTATCTGGAAGGACAAGAAGTTTAGATGGGCAACAAAGGAGTGGGAGAGGGCATTCTAGTGAAGAGTGGTGAAGAGGCCACCATGATGCCTGTCTGTCTGGAGGGAAGAATTTGGTGGAGAAGGAACGAGGTCACGGTTGGAAAAGCCAACGAAGCCTCAATCGCAGGGACTTGAAGGGGGGACTGAAGCCTGGGACTTTGTTCTAGGGTAAATGAGAGACTTGGGATGGTTCTGGAGCCGGGGGAATGGCCCGATCACACAGAGCCGTTTGAGAAATGTTTATCTAGCAGTGAGGAGCAGACAGTATGCCACCAGTGGGGTAGCCCTGTGCGAAGGGCATGGAGGGTGATGCCAAGTGGGACTCCCCCCGCCACTTCTCCTAGCAGGGGTGGGGGAGGGGCCGAGGCAGTGCCAGCATTACCCCTGAAGCCATCTCACACCCATGCCAGCCTCAAAAGAGCAGAGAGTGAAGTGCATCGCATCCTGGAGATGTAAGAGAAAACACATTCTTGGAAGAGATCTCCTCTCAAAGCCATCCGCCCACAACCCCCAGAATAAGGGGTAGGCAATCTGCTTCTCCTGGCATCTGATTCAAAATGCTCCTGAGGCCAAGAGGACCTAAAAGAATACCTCTGCTCATGTGTGCAAGAACAGCCCAACGGGGGACCATCTGTTTCAGGATGGGCTCAATGTGGGGGCAGAAACAGTAGCCCCCAAAGGGGTGCTATTTTGGTTTCCAGGAAAGCATCCTGTGAATATCCCTAGCCACCAACTGGAAATCTCTCTTTAGCTCTCTGCTTTGTTCTTTGCTAAATCGACCCCCCGCCCAGGTGGTGGGGGTCACTCTCTAGGGGGTTCTCTGTCACTGACATTGGGGTGTGCACATGTTTGGGGGTGGAAGGAGTCCAGGGGCTCTGATCACCTGAGACAATGCAGACCCATAAGCAACAGTAATGGTAAAGGGAAACAGATTCAAGAGACAGAGACCGCTCAAACTGCCTGCAAAAACTTCTGCTCAGGATTGGCCCTATATCTCCTCCTTGAAAAGATGGCTTTGAGTCCCAGATGGACCCGGAAAGGGAACCTCCTTCCCCCGGGGGCCACCCAGCCTGCCCTAAGGTCCATTTCTCTGACCATCCCCTGGTGATGTCAGGGTTTTTGCAGTGCTCCAAAGGAGGCACGGTGGTTGTGTGGATGAAGAAAGGGGGGGGACTGCGTCCAAGCTCTGGAATGTTCTAATGTTTAGAGGTCCACTAAAAGACAGCCAGCAAAGGAGGAGGGATCTGTGAGTTAGAAGGAGAACCAGAAGGTGAGTGTCACAAAAGCCAGGGGGGGAGAAAGGCAGAGGACGTGGTCAGATACCTCAGATGCTCTCAGCGAGGGGGAGACGAGTATCAAGATAACAATTATGGAGGTCATCAGTGATCTGGACGAGACTAGTTTCAGAGGAGTGGAGGAAACCGAAGACCGGTTTCAGCACCTCACCTACCTTCTGAGATAGATATGTTAACCTCCACTTTGTAGGTAAGGAAGCTGAAGCTGAGAGAGAATCTGACTTGCCCAAAGCCTAGTTACCTGTCAGACTGTTTCCCTACTGCCTATGATCACGGGGTCATGAAGGATGTTGCGGACACGGTTGACAGGGACACTGGTGGTGTTGACAGTGATGTCAGTGGTGATGCTGGTGTTGATGCTATTGGTAATGTAGATAGTGATGGTGACAGTGGTCTTGTTGGCGGTTGTGCAGACAGGGAAGTTGATAAAGACTGTGATGTAAAAATTAGTCGTGGACAGACAGATCCAGATCTATATCCCAGCTGGTCAGCGACAGGTAAGCTTTTCAACCTCTGAACCTGTGTCCCTAGCTGTAAAATGGAGATTATAGGGGCGCCTGGGTGGCTCAGTCGGTTAAGCGGCTGCCTTCGGCTCAGGTCATGATCCCAGGGTCCTGGGACCAAGCCCCACGTCTGGCTCCCTGCTCAGCAGAGAGTCTACTTCTTCCTCTGCCTGCCACTCTGCCTACTTGTGCTCTCTCTCTATCTCTCTGTCAAATAAATAAATAAAAATCTTTAAAAATAAAAAAAAAATTATAAAATGGAGATTATATTGCCCACCTCAGAGGGCTGTTGTAAGAATGATATGGGTGGGGAGAACCTGAGGCCCCTCCTAGTAGGCCTTCAGGAAATCTTTGTTTCATTCATTTGCCCTCCGGGCAAACTTAGGGAGTACAGTGGACCTCACTCTGTGAGATTAGCTTCTCTGGCTAGACTCATCCCTCCCAGTCTAACTGCACTCCCCAACCAGAGTTGACTCTATTCTCAAGATCAGTCATGGCTATCTTGGGAACCAGCTGTTCCCCAGGGTCACCCCTTGATGCCCACGCCCTGTGCTGGAAAAGCTGTCCTGCCAGGAGCGCCACTCTCGTGTTTGCCCCCCCATCCCGAGTGGATGAATGCCCAAGAGACCCTAAAAGGAAGAGGGTTGGAGAAGAGCGAACACTTACTGAGCGCTGTTATGTGCTCAGCTCTCTGATTGCATTCAGCTGGGAAAAAGGGAGTATAGGTTTGAGTTGGGCTCTGGAATCAGACGTGCCTGGAATGAAGCACCTCCCTTCCTTGAAGTCTACTCAAATCGAACCTTCTTCATGAGCCTACCCTGACCACCCATCCATACTGCACCCCCACCCATAAGACCATCTCTATCACCCTAATCCTGCTCGGGTTTTTCCATCTCCTTTTTAACCTGCTACAGTTTTTCCGTGTATCATGTTTATGTGTCTTCCACTGAAATGTAAGTTCCAAAGGGCAGAGACTATGACCTCTTTTGTTCACTGATATGTCCCTAACACCCAAAAGAGTGCTGACCCCTAGGAAGCTACTTGTTTGCAGAGTGAAGTAGTAGTAATGCAGACAGCAGGAGATTACCCAGCTCTGTCAGGCTCCAAAACCCGCGGGCCCCTTGCAGACAACAAATTCAAGTTTCTTCCCAGGGTCACAGCCCCTCACCTCACCCCACCCCGTCATCTCCAGAAACCTTTCATTTTGAAGTCTCCCTCTTAGATAAATTCATTTAAGCATGACAGGGCCGGGCGGCTATTTGAGGAAGACAGAATGTTCCCTGGACTCCAGAAGGTGCCAGGCCCAGCTCAGGCACCCCGTCCGAGGAGAGGAGCACCTGTTGTGAGGTGAAGCAAGCAGAGAGGCTGGCCTGGCCCACCCCAGCCTGGCTGGAAGGAAGCCCTTTCGGTTTAAACGCTCCTCAGTCAATATCAGGTCCAAGGGGCAGAAGGTAGATCTACCCCGTGTTTGCTCCGAGGGGTCCACCTACTGGGAAAAGGCAGGTAAGTCAAACAAGGCTATTTGTTCTCCCCGTACAGCAAACAAAAAAAAACAGGACGAATCCTTCTCCGAGGCCTCTCCACTGGACCCGAGAGGCATAACTCAAGTAATGGGAAGACAAATATTTTCCTGGAGAAAATGATAAAACTTGAGGCAGGAAAAGCAAACAGCGTCTTCAAAAGAGCAGCTGGGGAGTCGGTGTGGAGCTGCCCCAGGAGCCGTTAGGGAAGATTCCAGAAGTGGGAAGCACTTGGCTTGCAGGCTCCCAGTTTAGAGGGACAGGCTGAGGGAAGCGGGCACTTTGCTCAAAGACGCTAGCACATCAGGCTCAAGGGGTGCTGTTATTCATCCCCCCACTTAGACTTGTCATCATTATGAAGGCAGAGAGAATTCAGAAGACATGGTCCCGGACAGGCCAGAGCGTGAGCTGAGAGCCAGACATGCTTGGGCTTGAATTCTGTTATTCACTCACTCATTCATCCTTTCAGCCAGTCGGTCAGCCCTTTGACATGTGTGCCAAGCACCGACTGTGCACCAGACTCTGGCTGGTGCTATGTGGTTTGAGTAAACCCTTGAGCTCATCAGAGCCTCCATGTTCTCATCTGTACAATGGGCTGGTGCCAGATTACAGAGGAGGTAAAAGTGATGGAGGGTGGAGGCAACACAATTTGGTGATAGATTGTGTGTGGGAGCCAAGGGAGAGAGAGAGGTCGGTCAAGAACAGCCCTGTGAATGAGTGAATCCTTTCACCAAGGTCCAAGAGCTCTCAGCCAAGCCTCCCATGGTACTCTCTCACTTCCCCGCACCGAGACGAGACTTCAACCCCAGCCACTGATTGGCTAGGCTCTATCTTCCTCTGCCAAGAGCAGATCTTTCTACCAGGGGTCCCAACGGTCAGAAAGTTCTTCCTTTCACTGGAGTGATGGCCAACTTTCTGCTTCTGTGCCCTGGTCGCAGCCCTGCCCTAAAGCAGGGGAAATGAAGGGGGAAAAGCCGGGGGTGGGGGAGAGGTGGGCAGGACTGGCACTTATCACTTATCAAGCACTTACCAACAAAGGCATGAGACAGGAATGGCGAGGGGCACCGTACCTCTGAGCTTTCGTTCACTCTTGCGATCATCTGGGAAATAATAGATTTATCCTGCCTAATGGCTGAGTGTGGGACAGGCTGTGTGGTTTCCAATGTACCCCCCCAACCCTGATCTCTTGGTTCTGAGCAAATTACTTAACTATTCTGAATCTCTGGTGTTTTCCACCTGAAAAATGGGGATGTTAATTATCCCTAATTCACTGGGGTAGATAGGACACAGTTTCTAGTACAGGTTCAACACACACTACCTATGTGTATTGTCCCGTGTTACAGGTGAAGAAGCAGCAAGTGATCACGCGCTGGGCTTGGGATTCAGATCCAGATTTCTTGGCTCCAGGGCCAGGCCTCTTTCCTCTACCCCACCCTACCAGGAAGCCAGTCTACAGGAGTGGTTCAAACGGGGGGCGTTCGGTGCACCTGAGTCAGCGGCTGGTGGCGCTGTGACAGGCTGGTGTCAACAACAGGCAGAATTGGGACTGAGAAAAGCAGGAGTGGGGGACTGCGCATGGAACCTCAGATCCTGAGGCAGGCCGGAGGGAGACTGGCGGAGCACCTACCGCTTGCAGACCTTTGCCCCAGGAAGCACATCCCCTGCCCTCAAGGAGCTAGCAATCTACTCAGAAATCTGAGACACGAACATGAATCGGTTAACTGCCAATAAATGGCCATATAAGGAAATCAATACCTACTGCACTTCTTCTTCTTGTAGTCTTAGGCCAAATCTTGAAAAACAGAGTCCTAACAAATGTCAAGGTCTGCACTGGGGTTCAAAATGATTAACTGTATCAGGAGCATCTCGACCTGGCTCCGTCGGTGAGAAAAGGGCTCTCAGGGCTTTTCTCAGGTAACCCCAGAGTTTCATGTGAGCCCACACAGAGCGGTGGCTGCTTCAGAAGCAAACGTGATCTTGGGGCAGAAGGCAGAGGGGTAGGGTTCGGGCCAACAGAGGTAACCGACCCAAGGCTCAGACTTCATTCAGAAAGGTACCAGCCCGGGGGTGCCACGTG
The DNA here is from genome assembly GCF_003265705.2 of Callorhinus ursinus. Lineage (NCBI taxonomy): Eukaryota > Metazoa > Chordata > Mammalia > Carnivora > Otariidae > Callorhinus > Callorhinus ursinus. Next base: position 34,084,974 of record NW_027397087.1, on the reverse strand, counting down.
GCCTAGGAACACAGACCAAGAATGTCACCCAAGACGTGAGAGGTCAGAGAGCCAAGCCCCTTGAAGAATTAGCTAAAGAAAATTGGATCGCAGGCCTGGTCAGGGAAAGGAAAGGCATGGCTGGGCCGTGGGCACCATCTCCGACTACCTGTCATGTGTCTGAGTGAGCCCAGACAGGCAATAGACCCACAGCCAAGGGCCGGCTCCACCACATCCTGAGTTGGGGATCGCCGCGGATTACGTAACTCCCCTGAGCCTAGTTTTCTCATCTGAAAGATGGAGATAATGGAGGGGACATCAAAATTACATGATGGCAGAGCCAGACACAGGGCAGTGCTCAGTAAAGCTTGCTCCTTCCTTCGCCAAGGCCCTGAAGGCCTGTTCTGAAGTGCGAGGGCACAACCCGTGGGGGAGGGGAAGAGGGTAGCCACAGGCAACCAGGAGCACATTTGTTTGCCCAGGGAGCACAGAGCCCCCAGGAGATGGCCCACCAGGATTCAAGGACCCCGGAAAGAGGTTCTGCAGAAGGGACTCAGGAAACCGAGGGTCCTAATCTAAGAGCTAGAATGGACACTGCACCAGCGGGGCTTCGGGCTTCACCCAGGACAACATCCCCTCCTCCGGCACTCCCGCATCGCCCCCAGCTCATCCCCATGATTCCATCGAAACAGCCATCTCCAAAGTGTTGGTTTGGGTCACCCCAGAAACAGGGTGAGAATGAGGACATGGATACACACAGTATAACTGGGAGGCGATCCCAGGAAGTGAGGATGGGGCGGGGGCTGGTGGGCAGGGAGCCAGGGAAGGGAGGAAAGATGTCTCGGTGCAGCTACTAAGCAGGTCACCACTGTGGGCAACTAAGATCCACCTGTCAGTTCCTCGGAGGAACTGAGTACACAGAGCTTCCCTGAGGCTGGCGGGCTGGGGCATTGATCCCCCCAACTTGCATCCCCCTCTGGTGACGGTTAGCCCAAGGGCATTTCCAGGTGGTACCTGCCTTCAGCCAAGGTGAACTGGGGAAAGCCCATAGGCAGAGAAGCAGAGACCCGTAGGCGCTGTTACTGGGTTTCAGGAACAGTCTGCAGTTGCAGGACAACTCAGGTGAACCAGAGGGCGTGCAGTAGGAAGCCCACGAATTTGCTAAAGTCACCATTGGCCCCACATGGCCGATCAGTGGCTTCTTCCCTGTGTGTTTCTCACAGCTTCCCACTGCGCCCGTGCTGGCCCCCACCTGCCTCCTCTCAGTGCCTGGTGAGACCACCCAGGCCGGTCTTCTTCCCTCGGCTCTCTCTGTTCCTCCTTGGGCACCTTTGCTGACTTATTTCTGCTCTCACCCTTAAGTGCTGAGACCCTGGAGTCGGCTGCTGAGCCCTGTCCCTACCCCACTCTCCTTCAGTGTGTGCTACAGGTCTGACTGTGTGAGACCCAGATTCCCAGCCTTCGCCCCCAGACTGACGAACCAGAATCTCTAGGAATGGAGTCCACGGATGGGCCTTTTAACCAGCTCCCAGTGTGGGGTTGGTAGATAAAATTCCGATGCCCAGAGGTACGCCATATTTGAGACATACTAAAATACTACTTGTTTATCCCAAGGTGATTCGGATGTACCATACAATTCAAAAATTTTTTTAAAAGTTAATTGAGAGAGAGAGAGCATGAGCAGGGGGGAGAGTCAGGGAGAGGGACAAGCAGACTCCGCACTGAGCGCAGAGCCCGACATGGGGCTCGATCTCACAACCCCGAGATCATGACCTGAGCCAAAATCAAGAGTCGACCCCTTGACTGAGCCACCCAGGCGCCCCAATAATATTTTTGTGTACTCTCCCCAAGTTACTTTATCCATATCCCCAATTTTAATTGCCAACTATACATAAGTGGCTCAGATTTCTTTCTCACCCAGACCTCTCCCCTGAGTTCCAGAAATGGTGGCCCACTGGACATCTCAAATTCGATGTGTTCACTGTTTGCACTACCCCCCCCACTACTCCCCAAATCTGCTCTTCCTTCTTTCTCCAGGTCAGTTGGTAGCCCCACCTCCCCCTTGTTGCCCAGAGGGGTTATCTCAACACACTTTCCTCCCCACCACCCCCTCTTGATTTCGGCTCTGGTCACGATCTCGGCTCTGGTCATGATCTCGGCTCTGGTCATGATCTCAGGGCCATGAGATCAAGCCCCACTTCAGGCTCCACATTCAGCATAGAGTCTGCTTGTCCCTCTCCCTCTGCTCCTCCCCCCCCCCCCCCCGAGTGAATAAATAAAATCTTGTAAAAACTAATAAAAAAATAAAGATGAAGGAAGGGGCCATGAGCCAAGGACCAGAGACAGCCTCTAGAATCTAGAAAAGGCAGCCTGGGCACAGTTTCTCCCTGGAGCCTCCAGAAGGAACCAGCCCTGCCAACACCTTGACTTTAGCGCAGGGAAGCTGATCTGCGACTTCTGGCCTCCAGAACTGTAAAAAAATGAATCTGTGTTGTGTTAAGCCACTAAATCTGTAGCAATGTGTTACAGCAACAAAAAGAAACCAGTACGATCCATTAGCTCTTCTCCTTTGGCACTGCCCCCGCCTGGCGTCTATCCTCCATCCATGGCAGTCTCTCGCAAGGGTCTCCTGCTTTCAGACTTCAGTCCGCCACAGCATTACCAAAGTGGTTGTTCCCCTGCTTCGGGCCCTCAGATGCCCAGCCCCCCTTCCTTGAGGAAGAGTCCAGACTCGCCGTCAGCCCAGCTTTTAGAGTTGGCCTCCCCACCACCTTTCTGGCCTCATCTCCCTCCACTTTATTCCCTCAGACTGCTGGTTTCTGGTTTAATAAGTCCTTGTTCTTCTTTCTGACAAGAATGCCTTTCCCCGGGACGCCCGGGTGGCTCAGTTGGTTAAGTGTCTGCCTTCGGCTCAGGTCATGATCCCAGGGTCATGGGATCGAGTCCTACGTCATGTTCCTTGCTCAGTGGGGAGCCTGCTTCTCCCTTTCCCTCTGCCTGCCACTCCCCTGCTTGTGCTCTCTCTCTCTGACAAATAAATAAATAAAATCTTTAAAAAAAAAAAGAATGCCTTTCCCCAACTTTCTTTTTTTTGCCAAACTCCTATTCATACAGCAAAACCCGACTCAGGTATAACTTCCTCCAGCAAGCCTTCCCTAACTCTCTCCCCACTCCCCAAAAGAGAGCCTACTCTAACCTCATACAACCTTTATTCCTCAACCAACTTCTCATTGTTGCAGTGGACTGGGGACTCGTCGGTGCCCCTACCAGACTCTGAGCCCTTGAAGACCGGAACAGTGTGCTTTTGAATCCCCAAGACCTAGGAGATACTCCATATGTGTCTGTTAACTTGGAGCAAATAAAGGTTTCTCCCGTTCCAGCATTCTATGATTGTATGCTGCTGGTTGTTAGGGCTTTCTCCAAATCCACTGTGCTCTTACAAAGAAGCAGAAAGACAATTATTTTTCTTTTCCATTGCTAGTTCCTGTTAATTCAGTCAAGATAAATAAAAATTAATAGACACTCATTTGTCATGTGGATTTAATAATCCAAAATTGCATTTGTCTTGGCCCAGAGTATTACTACATCTTATAATATTTGCAATTTACTGAGAAAAATTTAGGATCCAGTGTCGTCTCTCTCACTTAAATGAATAAACACACACACACACAAATACTGGCCTGGGATCTGCAGGAACTAGGTAAGGAAGACAGAACAAAACTGTGGACTCTGAGAATCCCTGAAGAAGTGCCACCCAGACCAGGACAGTGCTCCTGGTCCACAAAGCGTCCCCCGACCTCCAGGCCAAAGCTACCCAGGGAAAAGATGATGAGGCTCATGGCACATTGTCATGGAAGGGATGTAACTTTCTCTTTAGCTCCATTCCCAGAGAGTTAAACCCCAAGCCCCACTGCCTTCTAGGGAGTCTGGTCATTGACCCAGAAAGCCACCCGCAAGAGTGGAAGGAAAGAGGTAGAGGTCCTTTGCTTAGCACTCCACTCCCACAGTCCTCGGACACTTGCCAAGATTCTCGGGGCTGATAAGAAGCTCGTCTCCCTCCTTCTGCCTGATGCTCTCTGGAGTCTCTTGTGACCCATCCCTGCCCAGCAGAGACAGAAGAGACACGGCCGGCGTGGTGCCTGGCAGGGTGATGGTGCCACCACGTACTGCACAGTTCCATGTCGTAGCTGAACAAAGCATTCCACTCCTAAAAACTCTTCAAGACCACAGGGTGGAAACTGACACCTTGAGCGTTGTGTTTACTTCTCAAGCAAGAAGTATTATTTCAGAAGGAAAGTGCCAACATGCGTAGTCTGTAGTCCATCCCTACAGCCCTCCGTGCCCACTGATGCTTGGCGGGATTTCTGTCAATTCTAGAGAGTGACCAGAGGCAGCAAGGACAAAAGTCCCTTATAAGGAAGCGGGACAGGAGTCAGCATGGTTTGGGAAACGGAGCGGAGGGAGATGCAGGTGTGAGCTCAGACCCCAGGTTTCGCCCACAGGGGCCAACCCCCGACCCTGGCATCCCCCCACCTTGGCATCCCCACAGCCTCTTCTGCAGACTCCACCAGGAACTGGGGTTCCCAGGCTCCCCTTCTGCACAGGGTCCCAGGCTAGAGTCTGCCCATGAGACACACACGTGATCTCTAGAAGGCTAAGGAGCAAGAGACCATTCTACTTCAGAATGAAGTTGGAGGCAGGCCCTCGGGCAGACGAGAAGTTTGTCGCCACCTCTGGCTGGCACCTGCCCTCACCTGTCACAGCCACTCGCTTCCTAGAGGTTCCACACAGTTCCAGGGGAGTTTCAGAGAACCATCCATTTTGGAAAGTGCAGGCTGACCTTCAGCAATGACTTCCTGACCTTCACTCACTCTCCACCATTCCTGCAGCTGCAAAGGCGCTAATTCCCTGAATTCACACCCTTTGTACTTGGAATACACAGCAGCTCTGCAACCTTAGGCAAGCCACCTTACCTCTCAAAGGCAAAATGGGGAGATTGACACCTGTCCCATGAAGTCGTTGTGCAGACTCCACCGGAGAACCCCTGGCAAGGGCCTGGTCCGGCCCCTTCTCCTCCACTACCGGGCCTCCGGGGTCTCTGCTCTCTTCTCTGCCACCCCCCACCCTCGATAGGCCATTTTATTGTATGGCCGGTTCTCTGTGAGTAATCCCGTCCATGAGACCTACCTGTGTCTCGCTCAGCGAACTGTTCAGATGATTACGGGTAGCAGAAGGGAAGAGCTGGACCTGGAAGGGAGGAGGAAGCAATACAGACAGGAGGGTGAGCGTGGGGGCGGGTCTCGGTGTCCAGGGTGGGGGAGTCAGAGCACAGAGCACGTAGTAGGTGCCCAAGGTGATGGGTGCTGGGGGGCGGGGGGGCGATGGGAGACAGGCTGCCAGCTCATGAGAGGAGGACCAGGCATCCCAACGAGCTCCCGGGAGTATGGGTTTCCTGCAGGTGGCAGCGATGCCGGGGGGTTAGCGGCAGGAGTGAAGAAGGCAGACCTCGGATTTCATCAGACCGCGGTAGTGGGAGGCAAGCAGGGCCGAAGGCCGAGGGTATGGCCCCGAGTGTCGAAGTGTGGCTCCTGCTATCTAGACTGAGACAGGAGGAAGCTGGTGGGCAGGAGGAAAAGAGAAGGGTTGAAAGCCTCAGGGACTTGATGAGGACACCCAGGTACAGCGTGGGAGGGGCCTGGAGGTGACAGGTTGTGGCCAGAGGGGAGGCTGCTGTCGGGTTGAATTCCAAAGAGAACCACAACCGAGGATGACAAGTTCCAGTGGTCCCCAACCTAGCCAATCAACAAAAACTCAGACTCAGTTCCTGCGGACCTGGGAAATCTCTGTTTTAAAGCTCCCCAAACAGCACCGATGATCAGCCAACTCTGCGAATCCCTAACATTTGGGGTAGAAGCAAGGTTATGACTGAAGCAGTGATGGTCATCGGATCCGAAAAGGTGTAAGAAGCACATGAGGTGTGGCTGAGGGATGTATCATTCACGAGGACACCGACGTCCCCTGGGATGGTGGCAGGCCTTTCGGAGGAGGAAGACTGTGAGCAGGTGCCAAGGCCCTCGATGAATATGGAGGTGTGATCTCACAGGGGTGGTGGTCATGAGGAGGTGTCCCGGCTGGCTGAGCCTCAGGCATCCCTGGGCAGCGCCACCTGTGCTAAGGTTGGAGCCGAGGAAAGGCTATGTCAGGGGAGGCTCGCGGAAGGCTCTGAAGGGGCTGAGCCATGCCCCAAGACACTCCTCCCAGGTTCCCCAACGACAGATCCCATTTCCCCACGTGGCTCCACAAACAGGGCAGCTTCGTAAGGAGTGTGTCCGACCTCTGGGCCTTTGAGCCTTGGGTCAGATCATTCAAAGCAGCCCCCAGCCAAGTCATTCAAGAAATCAGGCGGCAGGTCTGAAGAGTTTTGGAAGACTTCCATTGCTCTATGGGACTCCTTTGGGAAGGAGTATATGTGGCAGGTTTCTCAAATACCTTCTTTCAACCCTACCTAAGGGACAGAGGCATGAGGAAGGAGAAAGGGGGTGGGGGAGAGGCCAAATGGTGTAGGGCATGGAGAAGTGTCTGTTAACTCTGGAAAAAGGAAAAACAAAACAAAACCTTGCTGCCTTTCTGCAGCTGCTTAAACACACCCAAGCTGCCCACCTCCGCCTGCCCGTGCCCCTCCTTCCTGACAATAAACACATTTCCTTCCTTCTCAACATCTGAGCCCACAGGAGCCTTTCCTCCTCCTAAGATGCTACCTCCTGGGGCCAAAGCCAATGGCTACGATGGTCAGGACCCCACGTCATCACAGCTGCTCAGGGACGGGCTCCGCTTCTGGTCCCATTACAGCAAAAGGGATGAACATGCAGGCAGGGAAATGCACTTAAAGCCCATTTGTTCTCGGCGTCATCATTTTAATTGCTCATCCACCCCCGCCAGGGCATCTCGAGAGCCCGGACCGGAGAGCCCAGACTGGAGAGGAAGGCTCGAGGCATCAGGATGCGGCCGGAGCTGTTCAGGGTGGGCTCTCTGGCCATCGCCCAGTCCCAGCGTTGGGCCCAGCGGCGCAGACAGAGTTAGGACACGGAAGGCCCCTGCCACAAGCTGGGCCTGCCCCAGGCTATAAACACTTGCTCTCCAGCACTCTTTCACCAGCCACAAAGCACCCAACGTGAGCCTGGATGTGACCCTGCCAAGCTTGAGGTGGTGCAACCTGTCCCCAGAGAGGCTTCTGTGGCCGGCACGCCCTGCTGTCCTCCCTGGCACATGCCCTCCCATGGGGCCCAGGCTTGGCTGACCGCAGGACTTGAGAGAGCACAGGACAACCCTGGGTGACAAAGAGGAGGACGGAGAGCCAGGGACAGATTGTTATAAATAAGCATGTGTGACTGAGAAGGTCACCAGCCAGAGTGAAACATGCCAGAAATTCTCCAAGAGAAAGACAAATGAACATCATCTGAGCATCTCACAACCTCCCTGTCTCAGGAGTGCGTTCCAAGACAAGGCCAGGGTGAGAGGGTGGCCACAGACACCCCCCCTGCCCCCCGGGGCCAGCAGCCGAAAAGGCTCTGGGATTAAAGAGGCACTTTGATGTTGCGCTGATTTCTTTAAGAGGCTGGCTTTTCTTGGCACCCCCAAGACTGGCCAAGCCATCTGGAGAGCAAGAGGGTCAGGAGGCGTGAGGAGGCCCCTCGGGTCCCTCGGCCCTTCACACCCTCCTGCTCCCCAGCCTGGCCCGCATGGCGGCCGAGGGAGGTGCGCCCCACGGAATATCCGGCAATGTGGAGAGACGTCTTTGTCTGTCACGCCTGGTGAGGGGGTACGACTGGCATGTCATGGGTGGAGGCCAGGGATGCCGCCCCATGCTCGGCCACGCGCAGGCCAGCCGGCCACAACAAAAGATTATCGGGCCCCCACGGTTGATAGTGCTGAGGTGAGAAACGCTGGCCCAGGCCTCGCGCGCGTCCCCTCCACCTCCAGACACCACCTCCTTCCCCTCATTTCCAAGGGCCCTGTCGAGACAGCCGGAGCACACAAGTCCTCATAGCTACGCAAATAGCAACTCCTTATTTGCCATGTTTGCTCAGCCAATATTGACTCTGCGGCCTAACACTGGTGCTATTGAGCCGGGGTTATTCTCAATATTGTTTGAGCCGCATTAGAACAGCCTGCGATAACTGGCAGCAGAGCAGGAAACGGCACCTCCCTCCTAGGCACCCCCCTTCCCCCGGCCGCACCCCCTCCGTGGGACGCTCTGGGAAAGACAGAGGAACTTATGTGCTCATGGAGTCAAGCGGACCTAATGCCCACTCCTCCACTGAGCAAACACGCCGGGGTTAGAGAGGGAGCCGGCTCCCTGGCTAAGTCAACACTCCAGGGAAGCCGCAGCAACTGGAAAAGGTTACAGAGGGAGGCCGCCCCCTGGGGTGGGGCCCGGGAATAATGCTGGTGAGGCAGCCCCAGGCTGTAAGCCAAACCCCATGCTGGGGTCTGCAGTGGGGGGGGGGAGGCCCCCAGGGACTAGGGTTCATTGAGTCTGGGGGACAGAGCCGTGAATCCACCCATCACCCAAGCACCCGACAGGGGAGGGCCTAACATAGGTGCGAGCTGTCGCGCCCATCAGGACCAGAAGCTTAGAGAGGGAGGGCCTTTGTGGGCAAGCTCACGTAGCCACCCTGTTGTAATGATGAAGACCTAGAAAAGCAGCCTCCATGGTGGGGCTGGTCCTTGCTGTGAGGCGGTTCAGCCACTGGGCGAGAGTTCAGAGCAGAGAACAGCCCGCTCCTCAGAAAAGCAGTCTCCCTGCCAACTGGGCTCAAGTCCTTTTCACCGGAGCCAACATCGAACATGCCACAGTGAAAGGCTTTCACATGGAGTCCCGGAGAGGGACAGGGACCTCCATTCATGTCTGGGGCAAGCTGGGATGTCGCGATCGTCCTGAGAGCCATCCCGGAGGGGCAGAGGGGACAAGGGACAGAAATCAGCGGCCAGGCCTGCCCAAGCCACATGGGTGATGTAAGGAAAGCGGTACATCCCGCACTCCAGAGGGGGAGCCCCGAGGCGCAGAAGCACAGCCGTGAAGCGGGTGTGGAACGGAGGGTGCCGAAGAGCTCCGGTGAGGGCCACGAGCGCGGCCACCTCCCCCGGCCGTGCACTGCCTGCCCAGCACCGGCCAGCAGCCCCGCAGAGAGACCAGACAAGCCACGGAGCCTTCAGAGGCGGGAAATCCGCACGGAGTCCTGGGGCCGGCTTTCCCTTGCCCACAGTAAAGCAAACCGAGGCTTAGCTGTACGTCTGGATCTGGGCCCATCGCATGTCTCTAGGTCAACATTAAACAAGTTGCCAGAATCATCGAGGGGGCATTCTAAAAATTAGCTCTGGCCAGCCCTAGTGGCCTGGGAGCACCAAAATGGTCATTTGCTGAAATTGGTCATTAACATTTTCTACTAACTGCTCTCTCCAAAGGCTTAGAAAATGAGGGGGGAATCTCCTCAGAAATCAGCAATTACATAAGCCCTCATGACCTGGACTCTAAGCTTCAGAAGCCGTTCATTTTTTGAAGTACATGGTGGGCATTTTTTACACGTGGTTGAATGCTTTTATGCAACGCCAAGTCATCCCCGTCTTCCCCCAAAGGAGACATGTTAGCCAACGTGCCTGCCCCATCTGTGCCCCCTTCCCACCCGGACGAGCAGCCCCTGACGCCATGTTTATGCACCTGACTGCACCCTGTTGGAACCGAGACGGACACCTGACTGAGGGGAGGCACCCCATTGGCTGCCCATTGGCCAATCAGATTCCTTCTTCTGGGAATTCAGGTTTAGACTCTTGGTGTTGGGTCCGTGATCTGAGAGATCATGTCCCCAAGGAGGTGAACATTTTTGGACATGGAGAAGGCCAGGCTTCACAGAAAAGACTGAAACAGACCTCCTGAGAGAGGTTGAGATTTAAAAAAAAAATCGCAAGGCCCCAGAGAAGGAGGGACACAAAGCACAGGCAAGAGGCTGTCTGGGTCTCTGATAACTTTCCAGTAGTGTCACCTTGACCCTCTCAGGGACACTGGTTGTCACCCCTGCCCTTTGATTCCATGTGACCCTCATAGCCTTCCAACAAATTCATTATTATTATCATCAAGAGCTAAGTTTACAGTTCTGTTTCTTGCACCAGTTATTGACCAAGACACCTATTAAGAAATCGCCTGTTTTGGGACACCTGGGTGGCTCAGATGGTTAAGCGTCTGCCTTCAACTCAGGTCATGATCTCGGGGTCCTGGGATCGAACCCCATGTCAGGCTTCCAGCTCAGCGGGGAATCTGCTTCTCCCTCTCCCTCTGCCCCTACCCCCGCTTGTGCTCTCTCTGTCTCTCTCTCTCTCAAAAATGAATAAATGAAATCTTCAAAAAAAAATCACCTGTTTTCTGGACTGGATATCTCACCCCTTCTTCTTCCCCACCCTTAGATCTAACTTGACTCCTTCCTTCCTGGTATTTCCATGTCTTCCAAATTTAGAGCTTCTTTTTAGTGCTTCCATAATAATAACCAGAAGGGTGGCTCAGTGATCAGCAGATGAGTACACTGTGTAGCCTAGATTCCACATTCCACTCAGTGGTTTGCTTGCTCAGCCTACTTCAATGGAGGCCATGAGCCTATCAGTCAATAATTAGTCATTCAACAAACATCCATCAAGCTATGTCCCAACCGCAGCAAAGATATGTCAAAAAAAACAAACTTTAAAAGACCACAGAAGAGATGGAAGCACATTTTTCCAGGTTCCTGTCACAACAGAAGACAATTCTGACGTGCTACCAGCCCTAATGCAGGCAGGAGCCACCAGTTACACGAGCAACCCAGTCAGAAGAAGTGTCAAAACAGGCACAGCTTTTACTTTGCTAACCGTGGAGGGGTCGTAGCTAACTGTTGCTCATGAAGGAAAATAAACCACCCCCAGCTGATCCCCAAGAGAAATGGAAGGATAGCTGGACCACCTACAGCATCAGAGCTTCCTTGAAGGGCTCACAGCTGCCCTGACCCCAGGCACAGGAGACCTGGAGGGCATTCATCCTGTCCTGTTTTTATTGGGTGCCCTTCGGGCGCCTGGGTGGCCCAGTTGGTTAAGCAACTGCCTTCGGCTCAGGTCATGATCCTGGAGTCCCGGGATCGAGTCCCGCGTCGGGCTCCCCGCTCAGCGGGGGGTCTGCTTCTCCCTCTGACCCTCTTCCCTCTTGTGCTCTCTATCTCTCATTCTCTCTCTCTCAAATAAATAAAATCTTAAAAAAAAATTGGGTGCCCTTCTACTGTGTGATAAGGCACCTCAAGGCAATACCTCCCATCCTTATAGGCTGTAGTATTGTCCTGCTTCTCAATTTGATTATTGTTATAATAATAATAATAATAATAATCATACAACTAACTTAGTAAGATTAACTTAGTAAAACCATCTAATAAATCACTCTGCCTTGCCATTAATGCAATCAACAGTTCTCTTTATATATTTATATATGCACATATATATAATTTATATATATATTATGTTATATATATATATATAATCTTCACAGATATTTTCTCATTTGCATTTTATCTTCCACAGTTAGTATTTTTACATTGACATGACCCATGACCCTAGCATACGTATCCGGTTGTAATTTACTGTTTGAGCTTATCTGCCACTTTTCTACGTGTAAGCAATATCTCCCAGGCTCCCGCTCCCCATGCGTGACCTCCAACCCCACTCAAAGCTCTACCCAGTTGTTACGCATGGAATGCCCACTTTCCCCTGCCCTACTTCCCCTGCTCCCCCTTGGGGCCCCTGCAGCAAAGGCTTCTGCCTTCGCAGAAGGGCCTCACTGCAGCTCACAGGGCCCAACAGCAGCTGGGGAGGCCCCTTCCACGAGGCGTAGCCACCCCTGTTGTGGATCGCCACTCCCACCAGGGTGCCCCACACATCCCGGTCACCCACCCTGCCTGCCATCGCCCACTGCCTTCCTAGGTACCAACGTACCGGGTACCAGGCTTTCCAGGGGTCATCCTTGAGCAGCAGACCTAACATAAAACATAACAGACAGCAGATGTTGAAAATATTAGGTGAAAGAATGAGTGACACAACTAACACTTTGTGATGAACAAATGGGTCCTAAGGGCCCCAGCTTCCTCCTTCTGCACCTGCTTCCCCTCTACCCGTAGCTCTCCACCAGGAATCTGCAACCTGCACACACAAGGAGGACCGGGCTGCAGGGATTGGGGTCTGGTTCGGTTCGTGTTGCCTTGCCGGAGAAAAACAGCCCAGGACTTTCCCCCCAGTTTCCTGTTTCCTCCCACTCATTCCTATCCCAGCTCTGGCTTCGCTTCCCATCTTGCCCAGAATTTCTCCTACCACATTTGGGCATTTCCATTCTCTTGTTCACTTAAAATAGTATGGAGCATCCACTGTGACCCAAATGCAGAGACAAATCAGAGAGAATCCCTGCCCTCAAAGAGCTCACAGGCTGGTGGGGCACAGAATGGATATATAAAATAATACCATCTGGAGCAGTTAGGGACCCTCGTTAAAAGAGTACCAGCTGCACTTCTGGTCGTTCCCATGAGGGACTTGTGCTCTGTCCTATGCTCCGTTCCCTCAGGGGCTAGCAACAGGGTCTGACGTTCTGGTCCAGAGGGGTTCCTTCAGGTGAAGCATTGCCCTCTTCCTACATCTGCCTTCAAAGGTGAATCCTCAGCCCCCACAGGAGACCCCAGGCTGGCCCTCAGACTCGGTGGGGATCTGAAGCTCCCCTTCCTCTCTGGGATGGTTAGGAGTTGAGGAATTAGTGTTCAGGTGAGGGAGACACAGAAAGGGGGTCTGGAGGCTCCAGTGACTCACCTACAGGCAGGCTCATCTCCAGGGGAGGTCGGGGGTGGGGGGCGGGGACCAAGGTACTGGCTGACATACCTAGGTCTCCGCGCCCCTCCCTCACCTCATGACCTCATGCCCTGAAGCATGCCAGAGGCCCCATTCCCAGCCGTCAACCAAACTTCCCATCTGTAAGGAAACCTGGAGTCCCTCTAATCTGACCTGCTCAGTTTACAGCTAGAGAAACTGAGCCCAGAGAAAAGTGAAAGGACCGAGTCTTTCTTTCCCTTTAATTTTGCATTGACTTCTGTTTTGCAAAATGACATTGGGATACGTTTATCTCCTGTGATCAAATAACCCCATTTCTGAGAAGCTCCTCCAAGGAAATAACCCTTAGCCTAGGAAAAGCTTTGGGCACAAAGGTGCTCATTGCAGCATCATTCCAGCCAAGAGTGACAGAAGAAGGGGCAGGCTAAGTAATTCCCCTCAATGGAAAACAGGTTGCCACATATCCACTGAAAAATTGTAATTCAGTGCAGCCTTTAATAAATAGGAAAATTCTATTATGATATTGGAGGGAGGAAAAGACACAAATTTTTATATGAGCCTATATGTAAAAAGCAGCTGAGTGAAACCAAGACTGAAAGGAAAAAATTGGTTTGCTTGTGTGTTTGATTTTGTTCCTTGTGTATTTTTTAGTAGCTGTTATAGGCAGTGAGATAGAGGAGAATATTCTCTAAGAGACTTTCAGGCTGGAAAAAAAATTAAATTATATTTTTAAATGATGGTATTGGAGAGCCAATTTATAGGGAAAGGAAAAATAGTTCCTAGAAGCCTGGGCAGCTAAAGTTGCTTCTCATAATTATTACGAAGGCCATTGTCAGAGCCACCCTTTCCCTAAATGTCCTGTAGGACCCCTGCTAGACACCAGGTGCTCATTGGGAGGTACTCATTCATTCCAAAAAATTTACTAATACCATCACTGTACCAATCACTGAAAATACAGGAGTAAACAAGACAGAAGGGATCCCTGCCCTCATACTGTTTCATGAGGGAGGCATTAAAATGGTCTGCACACAGCTAGCATCAAGTATGATAAGAGCCACAAAGAATGTTCTATCAATTGGGATTGAGTTTGGCTGCCAGGAATAGAAATCCAACTATAGTAATGAAAACAAGTGAGAGTTCTATCTCTTACATAAAACAAGTCCAGATGTGGGCAGCCTGGCCTGGAGCAATGTCTCCCACAAAGCCTTCAGGGGCCCAGACTCTTGCTATGCTTCTGTTCAAACATAAAAGCATCCTTGACATCCTTTTTTTTTTTTTAAGATTTTATTTATTTATGAGAGAGACAGAGCACGAGCAGGGGGTGGGGGGAGAGGGCAGAGGCAGAGGGAGAAGCAGGCTCCCCACTGAGCAGGGAGCCCAATGCAGGACTCGATCCCAGGACCCTGGGATCATGACCTGAGCCGAAGGCAGACGCTCAACCGACTGAGCCGCCCAGGCGCCCCCATCCTTGATATCCTTAACAGAAAGGTCTAAGACAGCTGCTAGAGCTCCAGCCATCACACCTGTGTTCCAGGCAAAATGAAGGAAAGGTGCAAAGAGCAAAACGCAAAGAGAAAAAATAGTCAACTCTCTCTCAATTTCTCAGAAGACTTACTCAGCAACTTGCTAGCTGTCAGGAAGGCTGTAAGAGATAGTTTTTTAACTGTACACATTGCTTCCCTATTAAATTGGGATTTGACAAAAGAAGAAGGTAATCGTGTATATCAGGAAGGAATGAGCAGTCTCTACCCCAGACGATGTTATGAGAGCAGAACCCAGAGGGATCCCACCAGGTCGAGGCAGGGGCTCAAGGCCGTAACATTTAAGCCAGGACCTAAAGGACACACAGAAGCCAGATAAGCAAAGAGGCTGGGGAGGAACCCCAGCCAGAGGACCCAGAGCTCGACCCAGGAGGGTAACTCCGGTGAGAATTCAGTGAGTCCTCAGGGAGAACACTGAAGTGGGGTCAGGGGAAGTGACTTCAAGTCGTCACTCTGCAGGAACATCACATGCCCTCCCGAGCCTCTCGGGCTGTAAAGTGAGCCGTCTGCACTCAGATCCTGTGAAATATTTAGTAGGGCCTCTGCTAGGTTACACGGGGGCAGAGAGAGGGCACACCGCTCTGTGCTGTAGCCCCATCCTCTCAGAGCTTTGGGACAAGGCGGACGGAGGAAGCCCCTGCGGTTTGAAAGCTCTAAGGGGAGCCCTGCACAAGGCAAAGAAACCTGCCCCACCCCCACTCCCAACCCCCACCCCCACCCCCGGAGGGTTCAGAGGAGTTCCCATCCGTGCACCAGCAGCCTCCCATTGACCCTGGGACACTCGGCTGCAGAGGGACAGACTCCTGCAAGGGTGGACCGAGTGGTGGCAGGCGGCACCCAAGGCCTCTACTTGGACATGATCCTTGACGGTGGCATGGATCTGCATGCCAGGCGGGGCACGGCTTCGCAGGTATCATCTGGGGCCGTCCTCATGATCACCCCGTCGGATCCGTACTCATTATTCCCGCGTCGCAGATAAGAAAGCTGAGGCTCAGAGAGGTAAAGCAACTTGTGACATGAGTCTGCACAGTGATTGTCACCACGGGTGACCTACGCCGCTGAGGGTCCTCTGAAAACCCCCAGTCTCTGCTGGGGTCCATGTGACTTCAGTCAGGCCCCCCCCTTGGGGCTCAGTTTCCTCGTCTGCGCGATGAGGTCACGTGGCTCTGCCACAATCAGCCGTCCAGCTCCCACGCCCGGTGCCGGGGACTTGTTACATCTTCGCGACAGCCCGGCCAGGTGCCCACAGCCCCAGGTTAGGGACAGGGCTTGACCCAGGTCCCTCTCGGCTCTCCCCGCCGCAGCGGCCTGACTCGCAAAGATCCAGAAACGCCCATTCCCTGGGCCCCGGTGGACGCTGCTCCCCGCTTCACCTTTGTCCTTGCCGAGCCTGTGGAACAAGGTGGCAGGAGTGTAGCGCCCGGCCACGGCTCGTGGGCCGGTTGCGGGAAGACACCAAAGGAGGCCCTTCACGTTATTACTATTCAGGTCAAAACACCTCCCTGTGTTTAAACAATTACAATCCATAATTAGTCGCCATCACAGTGGAACAAGCCCGCTGTGGTTTCAAAATCACAGTGACTGCTTTATTTAGCTAAAACGACCGCAGCCAGGACCACTGGATCCTCCGTCCAACAAAACATCTCAGCTCTGATTTCCCAACATTCTCATAGCCAACCTCCCTCCCGGCCTGACATGCGCACACACACCCCCCCCACCACTGCCCGCTGGTCTCGACCCAGGCCCCTCAAACCCCCTGAACTCTTCTGTAGCTTGTCCTTCCTCCTCTGTGCTTCTCCAAACCCCGTCCATCCTTTAAAGCCCAGCTGGGGCCACCTCCTTCAGGAAGGCTGCCCTGACTACCGCAGCCCCATCAGATTCTCCGGCCTCTCCACTCCCACTGCTTCTCCATGCGATTGACTCACTAGCATGTGTGCGTGTGAGCTGAGAAGAGAGAAGGAAGGGAAAGTAGATCGTGGAACAGGAGGGAGAAAGATGGGCCACAACACGGACCCCGGTACCCGCTCCTGTGCTCTAGAGAAAAGGGAGCGACGGTGGGTGCGGGGAGAGGAGGATGGATCCGGGTCAGAGGGTCCTTCCTGTGTGGGTTTAGGGGGTCTCAGCACGACTAAAGCTCTAGTTTCCTAAGGCCTGGGGTGGGGGGAGGCTGGAGATGGAGCCTGGGACACAGCTAGGTTCTCTCTTAGTGACAGGGAACTATGGCAGTGCTCTCCTATCGGCTCTGCAAGGCCAGGGATTCCCGGACAAGAGGGTCCCAGGGTGCCGAGACACGCTCGGTAGCCCCCTCACCAAATGCGAGAGGAAATGTTGCATTTTTTCTTAAGAAAGCACAACTCAGCATGTTTCCATCCAAAAGGCTTTTTAAAGAAGAATCTAGCGATGAAGTTGGGCATTCGGGGGCTGGACTCCTCGTTCCTCTGAGTGACAGTCAGCCTGACCTAGGGAGGCTGGGGACAGGTGGCCCTTCAGAAAGGGGGCCCAAGACATGCTGATATCTTTCCCCTCTGTCTAGCGAGTACCCTGGAGCTTCTCCTTACTTCCAGCCCAGGCTCCAAGACAGACCCTCAAATGATGGGTGACTTCAGAAATCAAGAAGGCCAGCTTCGAGGCCGCCATGAAACCCTTCACAGCCTCCCTGGTGAGCAGCAGCTCAAGGACAAGCGCCAGGGTGTCATCGGAGGTGTGCTCTCAGTTCTTGGGGTCACGGCTGTCCCATCTTTGGGTGCTTCGTTCACACCCCATTCCCATGGGGCCCAGCTCTCAGCTCTTTGTCCGCGGACACACACCCCCAAATATGGCTCAAGGCATTAGTGTCCAGCATTCTGAATGGAAGGCACGTGCCACTAAAGTGTGGCAGGGGGGTCAGGGGGTCTTGGTCCTCCTCCTGGTGCCCAAGCCTCCTCTTCTGACAAAAGTCAGGTTGAGCTAGCTTCTCTTCAACTCCAATGTTCTCTGGTTCCCTAAAACATCTTTAAGACGGCGGGGGTGGGGGGGTGGGGACACAAGTCCATACCTTGTCCATTTACTTTTTATAGGTTTTGTTTCTTATATTTTTATGTCCAGTGTCATAGAAGCAGGAGGGAGGGGTCAGTGCAGAAGTAGCTTCAGGCCAGGAAGTGGGTGACGGGGAGTGCTATGAGAAACCAGAGGACTAGGGCCCCCCCCTCCCCGGCCAGCCCAGACGGCTGCCAGGGCCCCAGTCTGTCCCACCCCACTTATGCTGGGCAAGCCGGAGAAAGAAGGTACGGGCAGGAGCTTGCCCAGGTTCGAGCAGTCCTGCTTCCTGAGGGGCCAGGGAAACTCGGGGCCCTGCCAGGACAAGGGGGTTTGCTGACCCACACTGCCCGTTCCTGAGACAGCCACAGCCCCGACAGCAGACAGGGCTGGCTGAGGTCCTCCTGGGGTTGCCGACAGCTGGCCAGGCCTCCTTGCAACCTTCGTTTGCTTGGGCTGTAAATCCCACCCTCTCCACGCAGCCCCCCTACCTACCCCACTCCCCAGAGCTATTGCTGTTCTCGGAAAGCCTACACACCTGACATCCGTTGTCACCCAGGCTGCCCTCCGTCTCACCTCAAAGGACGTTTGCTGATTGATGTACTCCAGCCCGGAGCAGAGGCAAAGACCTGAACTGAGGACAGACCCAAGAGGAAAGGGAATCAGGCTCTATTGAGGAGTGCCAGAATGAGTGAAAAAGCGAGGAGTCCGGCAGACATTCATTCTTCCCTACCCTGCTGCCTCACTGCCCCTCATTCATCCGTTCAGAGAGTCCTTACCCAGCGTCCAGCCATGTGCCAGGCACAGTGCTAAATCTGGCCCACAGCAGTGAACACAATGCAATCTTTGACTTCATAGTGTTTATAGACCAGTCAAAAGGGCAGACATTGAACAAATAATTACACAATGAATTCATTAACTGTTGTTATAACTGATGCTGTGAAAAATTAATAAGCACAGGTGTTAAGAGAGAATAATTTCCAGGAGGATCTTACCTGTGGGAAGGTCACAGGAGCTTCACAGAAGTGATATTTCAGCTAAGACCTAAAGATGGTCTTTGGTGGGGAGGTAGGGAAGTGCAAACAGCCTGTGCAAAGGTCCTGAGGCAGGAAGGAGCATGGAATGTTCCAGAAATCTAGGGAGTCAGTGTGGTTGGAGCTCAGAGCCATTCAGGGAAGATGGGGTATAATGAGGCCGGAGCAGCCACTGGACTTCCCAGGCCGGCAAAGAATCTAGCCTGGGCACGTAGGGGAGCCCATGAGAAACTTCAGCAAAGACAGAGTTCTATACTTTTCACCTTGACCATGGCAATTTCTTTCCCACCATCTGTCTTCTGAAGGACTACAAATATCAGGACTTGCTCTTCCTATCCAGAATTCATGCCATATTAACGTCCTACATCTGCACAACTCCAAGAGTGATTACAGCATTCTCCTGCGCACTATCTCTTTTCCCGCCCACTATCTCATCAGCTAGGTGTTTTTAGCCCCGCTTTGCAAATGAAGTCATTAAGACACAGTGAAATTAATTAACCTGCCCAGAGGTCATCTGCACAGTGTTCTGTTCAGGATACTACGGCAGCCTGATGAAAAGGCAAAGAAGAAGAAAAATTAGCATTCGCTAGGCACAAGTATGCAAATGGGTGCAGATTTAAGCGAAGCCTACTAAGAAGGACAATCTAGCAGTAAAGAATATCAGGCATCCCAAAGCCTGTAAAAATATTTGGGATGAATCTGCTTTTTAAAATTGCCTGCTGATGGCTACAGGTGTAGGTACGGGTATAAGTAAAGATACAGTAGATACAGATGACATACATAGGAAATCAAGAGTTGGAATAACTGGTTTTCCCCCCATAACTCGAGATCTTAAACGGCTCGTTTTGGATAACTGGCAAATTTTATGGCCGTATGCGCTGGCAACAGGATGGTTCTAAACTATAACTCGGATTCTACAATTCCATAAATAAGGAAAAAAGTTCGTTCTTTCACTTGGAAATGCTCACTATTTCCATGTCTATTACAACTTCAATTAAAATGGTAAATAATAACAATAAGGGCATGAATCCTAGATCTCAAACTCAGGCTTGGAAAAATATCACTTCCTTCCGTTTCTCGAATGACCCCCTGCGAGGTCCGGAGCCCCCTCCGGGGAAGGGGCCCCAACTACAATGGGGATCCACTCTCATCGCACACGTCCAAGGGCAGACACGGGATAAGCTTGCATGAGGAGAGTAGACAGAAACTACATTCGAAGAGAACAGCCCCCTAGAAAGCAGAGCAGGAGAGTTGGGGCAGGAGTGGGGGCTGGGCAAGCCTAGCCTTTCCATATAAAATATTGAGTGCTGGAGTCAGGCTCAGCATCAGAAATTTGACACCCAGGCAGATTTCTGTTGCCAGACTGCAATGCAAAGCCACAGGGAAAGTGAAGTCTAAAAAACGAATCCTCAGTCCTACGGCAAATTAGTCATTCAGCGAATTGATCATTTGGCAAATTGGCTTTTAGCAAATTGATTTCGGGCATCTAGGCCTTCTCCCAGAAGGCTGTCCACCAGCCAGTGGAGTGTGGGGAGCCTGGTGGGTGAGAACCCAGCTCCCAGGGAGCAGGCCTCTCCCCTTTGCTCCCCAGGAGAGAGACCCCCAGGCCCGGCGAAGTCCCGGCAAGGAGATGCCATGTCAGGGGATGTCGGGAAGCCTGGCTGCCTTTTGGGCAGGCTTAGGTCTGGGTCCGTGGGAAACCCCTTTGCCGCCGGAGTCAGCTGTGCACGAAGACCCTCAGGGTGGAGGAGGGGAGCGAACGCATGGTCCGATCCAGAAGCTGCGATGGGGTCTCCACACTGAGGAAGTGAGATACGACTCACCTCTGATCCTACGAGCAGAGTGGCAGCCAAGACCTCCCAGACTCCGGAGGCCTCCTTACCTCCCCAGCCTCACCTCAAGCAAACCGCTACTGTTCCCATGAGGCTCTGGGGCTGGCACAAGACTATCCTCTCAGAGGCTGACCCCCCCAGGAGCTGCCCTCACATGTCAGGATATGGGATTGTAAGAGTCCGCATCCAGATGGGGAAAGTGAGGCTCGGGGAGCTGATGTGAGGTTTCCATAAGATAGCCCTCGTGAGCAGATACCCATGTACCTTCCAGAAAAAAATAAAATAAAAAACAAGGTCTCTCCTGGGATATCGATGCGTAGGCTTTTTAAAAAAAAAAAAAAACGACACCTTGCTTTTTTCATTTATTAAACCATTCCTTCTTCCTTTTTTAACAACTGCACTACATCCCATAACATGAAGGCTCCATAATCGATGTAGCCAGTCTCCTACTGAGGGTTACAGCGGTTGCTCCCAGTTTCTGCTAGTGCATTCAGCACTCTGTATCGTTTCCAAAGAACATAGCCCGAGGATTTTGTGGATCCCTCCGTGCGCTAGTATTAGGACAGTGCATACCATTTCCCATATGATAAAATAAAATAATAACTTAAAATTTTAAGTTACGGGAAGTTTCTATTTTCTGGCTTTAAATCCTCACTTTCTTAAGCCCCCTGACCTCCCCCTCACTGCATCTCCAGCCCCAGCAGTTGCCTTTCTTTGTCATCACTTCCTGAGTTCAAGCGTTTGATGACAGGTGAAGAACAGTCAATCCACACTGAGATGAGAGGCTGGACCGTGGGCAGGACCCTCCCCAGACGGAATCTCTTTCTCTCCCACGAGCCTTTAGTGCCAATGATTCGCATTCGGCCTCAGCCAATTTACAAATGGTGGCACTCAGTGGACCTTCAAGTCATTTATAGGTAGTTAAACCTCAAAGCTTAGCCTGTAAAACCCAACGATCCCCTGCACCTCGGTCATCTTCTGCCAGGCTGCCCAAATCTGGACGTCTGCATGGATGCCAGTTGAGGGATGAGGTGCACCTGTGTGGGGCCGTGCACTTGAACCAATACCCACCTTGGTCCTCCAGATTCACAGCAGGGCGGAGGGCTGGCAGGATTGCCAAAAAAGACACTCATACTTGAGGAGCACCATCCAAACAATTTCTTGTCCACCTGTTCTTTTCAGCCAGAGAACACACTCTCCAACGCTTCCTCCTACACTCACGTTTCGTGGTTCTGATGCCCAGAATCCTCTGGGTTATGACCTCCGTAAGTTGTAACAGAATAGTCATGACAAGAGATCAGTCGATCCTGACTGGCAAGCCAGACGTTCAGTGGTCACTTTGATCCACAGAAGCGTAAGTTGGGGGACACACTTCTCTGGCTGTCACACTGAGTAGACATGGCACCGAGGGGTCCACGAGAAGAAGGGGGGAATAGGAAGGAGCCCAGAAAGGCAGTCTGATGATTTTGATGGTAATGAATCAGTGTCTGGGGAAGAGGAGGAGGAGGAGGAGCAAGAGTCTTTACAATATTTTAAAGTTCACAGCTTCACTTCATCGTCATAAAGCACAGAGGACAGGAACTAAGAATCCCATGTTGCAGGTGGGGAAGTTGAGTCTCATTAAGGTTAAGCACCTCATCCCAGTTCACTCACCTGATCTGAACACAGATCTTGCATATCCAGGAGCCAGCTGATGGCCACGTGCTGCCCTGGGACTCTCTCCCATGCACATCTTTGCCCCCACCAGTGGCCACTAAATAACAGAGTCCAGAGTACAAAGCAGAAAAACAAGCCTTGACCCTGCTCAGTATAACCTTCCCCACCAGAACGGAGAGAGAGGGAGTTCCCAGCACCACCGCGTCTATGCTGCTAGTGTGTTGTCAGGACTGGTGGCCCCCCTCCCAGCCTGGGCACCAATGCCCACCAACCCATCAGGCCCACCTTTTCCTTTCCCCTATAGGTAGTGCAGGGCAGGGATCACTAGGCTCAAAGGCAGGCTCGTCTCACAAGGTCCGCCCACTTGTTCTGTCCCAGGCACTCAGTCTTTTGGAATCACAGCCTCTAGTGAGTACTTCGTCACTTCTTGCTGAATTAAGGCATGTGAGCACAAAGGAGTGACCGACTGAAGAAAACTCTGGCATTTATATATATATGGCACATTCTACTTTCCACATCACCTCCGTAACCACTATTCCATCTTAGCTTTGGGATACCCCTGTGAATGCAGTATTGGAATCCCTGCTTCACAGCTGGAGAAACTAAGGCCCAGAGAGATGACTGCCTCGCATGAGGTAATGGCAGAGCTTAGATCAGAATCCTAGCCCTGGGCTCCTACTTCAGTGCTCCTACTTGAGTGCTCCTGCTGGCCTGGGTAGGCTCTCCAGGAGAGGAGCTTTGCCCCCAGAGCCCAGCAAGTGAGAGGCTCCCCGAATGCCCAGCTAACCACTGGAGGTGTGTACAAGACTGGAGCTACAGGAAAGCCCCCAGAGGAAAGAGTTCTCAACCCTTGGGCAGGGAGCACTCATGACTTTCCAAACGGGCCTCCACATTTCTCCCGGGTTAGCTCATCATTTCCAGATCTGGATAAGGCCTGGAAACCCCCCTCTAGTACCTTTCTGATTGTGACTCACTCTGGGGGCAGGGAGGTGACAGAGGTGAGGCACTCAAATCTCAAATCTCACCAGTCTTAGTGACAAACAAGTGTCTTCTTCAACCCCACAATCATTCATTCAACACACTTTCCCGACCACATGTTATTTGGAGCACTGAGTACCCAATGCCACACTCAGAGCTGTGCAGGCAGGAGAGGACACAGCTGCCTGCCCCACGCGGGTCAGCACATAGCCCATGACCTTGCCCCTCACTCCACCATCATCCCTGGGGCCGAGGGTGCCAGTGACCTTCCTGCTGATGTCCAACCCCAGGCTTATGCACCTCGTCTGGGCAGCCCTTGGAAATATCAACCACTGGTTCTTCACTGCTGTGTCCTTGACCTCCGCCATGCCTCTCCCCCTCCACTGCCCACTCCTTTCCCTGCCTCTCCCACCCACTCTTGAAACGCAGGCACTCTTGGGAGTTCTCTCCTAGGCCTTTTTCTCTGTCTTCCTCTATTTACCCCCCTTTAATCACCCCATCTACAGCACAGGGGTGCAAATACTACCCAACCGTTGTGGACGCTCAGCTTAATTCTCCAAAGTACACAAACTGCTTATTGGACACCTTCTTCTGGAGTGGCCATGGGCCTCCAAAACCCGGCATGTTCACCCCTGATTCACACTCACGGCACACGCCCCTGACTCTGGTGAGGGGTGAGTGGCTGCAAGCAGGCAGCCCCCAAAGCCAGGACCCTGGGAGTCAGCCTCACCTCCTCCCTCTCCTCATCTCCACATCCAAATGGTCATCCCATCAGATCACTCCTCCCACGAAGTGTCTCAGAACTGTTCCCCTACTCCTGCCACCACCCACCGTAATGGGCCCCCTCATCCTCTTCTCCTGAACTAGACCAATGACCCAAGGCCCTCCGCGGCCAGCTCCCCCCCCCCACAGATGTACCCATGAGGGCCAGCGCGGGCCACTGTCACAGCACTCACCGCCCTGAATTACAACCTTATTTATAAGTCTCACACCCACTAAACTCGGGTCCTTCAGGGACTGTCTTCTGTTGCTTTATCTCTGTGCGTCCAGCCCCTGGCAATATCCCACCCTGGGCCGGCCTCGGAGAATGACTGAAGGACTGGATAGTGCAGGTCAGTGAACTTGATGGAATAACGGGGTGGAACCTGACCGTACCAACAAGTCAGGAGGAGGAAAAACACCAAGCATGCCTCTACCAGGCCCTAAGGAGTTTACAACCAGCTCGAGAGAGACGGGACTCTCATAACAGGTCACAAACCAGAATGGCTGACAGTGAGCTCCGTGATGCCCTTACTCCCTCCGGAGCTCAGAGGGGCAGGGGCAGAGGGGGAGTTGAAGAAGGTTTCAGAAGTGGCCCACCTCCGCGCTCCCACCCAACCTCCGAGCAGAACAAAGGTCAAAGGGTTGAGGGAGACTCTGCTTCTCCAGCGAGACCACACCTTCCAGAGCCCCTGGGATCTTGCTGGAGAAAGCTTGGTGCCACCTTTTCGCCAAGGAGCCTGGCTCACTGGTGAGGGTGTGCGAAGTGGCAGCAAAGCATTCCAAGCAGAGGGTGGACATCCCCAACCCCTGACCCCACCGCCCAAGGTGCCAGCTCAGAGTCCACCTGCTAGATGTTCTGGAAGACTTTCTGACTAGGGATCCAGACCCCAGGTCAGACCTCCTGCCCAAGTGGGAAGGACCAGCACCCAGAGGCCAGGAACAGCACCAAGAGAAGCCAGGGAGGGCGGGAGGGAGACTCAGGCACCATTACCTCTTCTGTTTGACTCTGGGCCAACTGAGGCTACGTGGACCATCTTGACCTGACCTTGGTCTTTATATGATCCAGGGAAGTGTAAATACTAAGGCATTTGCCAACACTAAAGGAAAGCAAGCACACGCAAGCAGTCCAGCCACTCCTGGCAAAACTGCACATCCAGCCAGCGACTCCTGGGGGCCCCTTCTCCTCACTCCTGCCCCTGCCCCAGGGCCAGACAGCCTCCTGGGTCCTGAGCAGTGAAACCTATTCCTAAAAGCACAGGTTTTAGGGGGCTCCAAGCTCAGTCGGCCCCAACTCCCTTTCGACAGAAAAAGCTGAGGCCCAGGGAGGGAAAGGGACCTGTAGGGGATCACACAGCTGCCCGACTCCCAGGACAAAGGTCTCGGAGCTGATGAGGCTTTCAGACCCCACACCTGCCCTGTCCTGTCAATCTAGGAAACACTGCTGTTGGCCCCATCCCCTCCAGCCTCCACCCCACCCCCCACCAAAGAAAGAAACACGGCTGCATTTCAACAAGTCCAAGCAGCATGCTGAACGGCCAGTGTGTAACGGTGGAGTTTGAGGCCTCAGCAGCTCTTGGGGAAGGCCCGAGGTCCCCCGGCTCTGTGCCGGGGTGGCTGGGCGGGGGGGCGGGCGGGCCCTGTGTAGCAGTGCCATTACACTCAGTGCTGGCTCCTGGCCTCCCCTCCCAGCCTTACTCTGGGTCTGACCATGACACCTAAGACAGAGCCAGGCCGAGAGGGAAAGAGCGAGAGGAACACCTGCTCTTCAGATGCCCCGGTGGGGCCCCGGCTCCCGGCCCCGGTCTCTCAGAAGCCAACTGAGGGGTCAGTCTGCATCCTACAAACACTCGCCCACAACCACAGTGACATGGCGGGGGGACAGGCCCTGAGCTCTGTCCCTGCTTGAGGCCCCAGCACCCCTGCTGCAGGGCCAGCTCTTCCAATGTGGCGGGATGGCACCATGATGGGGAGAGTGGAGACAGGCCTCTGGTGCCCTCTGCTGTTCCGCACTCCTGTCCCACAGCCCGAGGCACGGCACTGAGGCTGGTGGGGGAGACCCAAGGAATGCCACGGTGCCTGGGTTTGCCCCACTGTGTCTGTGCCTCCACCTACTTTCCAGAAGGATCTAGAACAAACGTCATGCTCATACCCTAGGATGGGCAGTCAGCATGCACTAGGGTGTGTCATGGTAACAAACAACCACCAGAGTGAAGTGGCTCGCAACAGGGAAGGTTAATGTCCTGGCCATGACTTGTCTGGGGCTCGTTTCCTCTCCGCGGGGTCCAGGCTGAAGGAGCAGCGCCATCCTGAACGTGACTCTTTCAGGGTGAGAGCCTGAAGGATCTCAGATAGGCCATGAAAACTTGCACTCACAGCTCACTGGCCCCACCCAGCACAAGGGGCATGCAGGTGCAATCCGCCCAGGGCCCGGCATTCAGGGAGGGGGACATAATTTAAAGAACAGCATTCATGATCGCTAATGGTTAGTTGGCTCTTGGGGTCACCAAACAGGCAGCTCATTCTCCCTCCTGCAAGCAAAGTACCCTCACCCCTCCCCAAGGAATACAGCCCCAGGAACCCCCACACAGAGCCTCACGCTCAGGATCTCAGGTGGTGTGTGGGGCTCTCCAAATCACTAATGAGGGGCAGTGATCCCTTTATCATGTACAGATGCGGCTCCTCTTGATCCAGAGACCAACAACCTAGGGATTAAAGTTATCTACCTCCCGAATATCCTATATTTGATGATATAACAAGCACAAGACAACATCAATGAATACTCATGGAGTTGCTTCTGAACAACTCTGAAGAAGACACACAATTTGGGGTGAGAAAGTAAGGTTTGGCCTGCTCCCACCACAGACCCATTTCTTTCTTCATTGGTCTAAGTCTGTTTCTTCATCTGTAAAGGGAGGCTGAATCTCTGTCCCTACCCGCCCTCTCCTGTACCCACCCCTTTTGGCCCCTCAGGCCCCCAGTGGAACTCATCCCAGGTCCCGGTTACCTGAGTTGGATCCCACTCCACATTCCAGGCTTACCTGCTGCCTCTCCCAGGAACTTTTGCATTTGTATGAAGAACTCTTGGAAACTGGGTAACCAAAGGAATAAATTTCTAGTGGTGAAATGTAAAGCAGTAAGAGAGAGCAAAGGGGAAATATTTCAGTAGAAGGAAGGCGACATAGGGCACTCAAGATCCACCTAGATATGAATACTGCTCTCTATGCTGACTTTTTCTTTCCTCCTTCATGGGAGAAATGACTCAAGGCCTATCTTGAATGACAACTCTTGTTACCAGAATCCTCAGGTCATTTTTAGTGGTAAATTCGCTTTTGAGAGATGGGTATGGGTGTGCTGCCCACATAGGTACGCACCCCTGTCCCCATGCCCTATGTTCTCTCACTTCTGCCCAGAGGGGACTCAGGCCTAGTTTTGATGATGGCAAAACTATTACAGCCCACATTTCTTGACCTCAGAGAATGAGAGTCTGGGTTTTCCCTTGGAAAGCTCTGCCCTCCTCCCCACCCATGCCCCACCTCTTTAGCCCCTGGTCCGTGATGGTCTGAAGATGCCCTGGGTTGGATGTGTGTTTTGGCCTGTTTCTGAACCAGAAGTCACCCGTCAGGAGTGATTTGCACTATCCGTGTGTCCTTGCACTAGCAGCCCCTACATGGGTTTTGGTAAAAAGCTGACGTTCCCCCTCGCCCCCAGGTGACAGCACGGACAACTCAGCCCAGCCTTGAAGCTGCTGCTTACCGGGCCTCCCTCCAACCTCGCTGCCCACGGCCCCTAGCACCCTCCTCCTGGGACCCCCATCTGCCCCAGCATGGTGGGACATGGGCCAGTCCCTGGGCCTTAAGCAGACACCCCGCCTTGTTCCCACCCATCCTCACTGCCTAACCCTAATCCTGCTTTCTCGCCCTCTGCAATTCGGGGCAGACTGCTTAAACTCTCTGGACTGTGACCTCCCTCTAACATGAGATCAGAGAAGGCAAAATTCTCCAACTCTAGCTCCCTCCTTTCCCCCATCCCCTTTAGGGCGCGTCAAAAGCAACAAAGGCTAGGGGCGCCTGGGTGGCTCAGTCAGTTGTGTCCGACTCTTGATTTCAGGTCAGGTCGTGATCTCAGGGTCGTGAGATAGAACCCCGGGCTCCGGGCTGGGCATGGAGTCTGCTTAGATTCTCTCTCTCCCTCTCCCTTTGCCCCTCCCCCAACTCATGCACACACCCTCCCTCAAATGAATAAAATCTTTATTAAAAAAATAGCTAATTTAGGTACAGTGCTTTACAGTCTATACAACATGGCTACATTTGTTATTTCGTTTAAAACCACTGATAGCCCCCTAAGGGGCAGTTATTTTACAGAAGTAGAAACTGAGGCTCAGAGGGGTTAAGTGACTTGTCTAAGGTCACACAGCTAGTTTAAAAAAAGGGGGGGGATTAAAATCCCGGTATCCAGACCGTGTGTTCCTTCCACTTCATCCAACGACGTCTCTCCCACCCCCTGTGGCTGATGGTTACAATCCTTATATCCCGGGCAGAGCACTTTCCATGCCAGAGTCAGCAAGAATAGACTCAGGGTGGATGTCTTCCCTGGGCCCAGGAACGGAGGGACACAGGGCATCAGCACAAAATGGGCTGCCTTGGATCTGAGTGGACTGTAGAACAGAAAAAGATCATGATTCTAGAGCTCACCCATGTGCTCTCCTTTCAGGGGCCTGGACCTCTTTGGAGCAGCAGAGCTGGTTCTAATTTGCAAGGCCAGGCGAAATGGGGCTTCCCTGAGGCCAGCACCTGCGAGTCTCCTCCCCACGTGCGCCACAGCGGCTGCCCAGGATCAGAAGTTAGTCACATCCTTTCTTCACCTCAGTTTCTCTTTCCATAAAATGGGAATGATCTCCACTGTCCTGCCGCCACTTTCTAGGAGGGATGGAGGGGAGGACAAAAGGGTATGAGCCAGTCTCTTTAGAGAGGTGATATTTGAATAAGGGGCACCTGAGTGGCTCAGTCGGTTAAGCATCCAACTCCTGATTTCAGCTCAGGTCATGGTCTCAGGGTCGTGGGATGGAGCCCTGCGTCAGGCTCCACACTCAGCAGGAGTCTGCTTGAGATTCTCTCTCCCTCTCCCTCTGCCCCTTCCCCTGCTCTCTCTCTCCCTCTCTCTCAAATAAAATAAATAAATCTTAAAAAAAAAAAAAGATAAGAGTAAGAGTGTCCTCAATGCTACATGATAAAAGGACTCCAGGGAAGAAGTCAATTCCCTGGCAATTCTGGAGAATTGAATTTTCTAGATAATTAGAATCCCCTGTGATTTCAAGTCTTGTGGCCACGAACCCATCTACTATTCCTGAGAGAGAGCCTCACTGGGACCGAGTCTGGAGATGACTTCGCTGGTGTGCGTCATGCCAGGCTGCAGAGCCCCACTGCCCAGGGCCTGGACCAGGGACGACCGCAGCAGGGGGTGTCAGGCAGACACGGAGCCCAGATGGACTCAGAAGTGGCATCTTCAAACAAATCCCTGAGAGTAGTTTGCTTTAGTTTCTTTGGTTCTTTCTCAAAGGGGTCAGGTATGTAAAAATCCCAGTTATGTAGGAGCTGTAATTCATTTTATCATGGCATGGAAAGGTGCACTGAAATAAAATATATATGAATAACAGCTATTATGTGTGTGGGGGTGTGTGTATCTATATCTATCTATCTATCTATCTATCTATCGAGAGAGAGAGAGAGAGAGAGAGAGAGATTTTAAGGAATTGCTGACAAGTCCAAAATCTGTAGGGCATATTAGCAAGCTGGAAACGTATGTAAGAGTTAATGTTGCAATCATAAGTTCAAGTTCCACAGGGAAGCAGGATGGGAACTCAGGCAGCATTCCTACCAGGCAGTCCTGCCGAGGATTCCCTCTGCTTTGGGAAACTCAAATTTTGCTCTTATGGCCTTCGACTGACTGGATGAGGCCCACCCACATCAGAGAGACTAATCTGCTTTTCTCAAAGTCTACAGATCTAAATATTCCACACATCTAATACATACCTTCACAGCAACATCTAGCCTGGTTGGTATTTGGCCAGCCCCCTGGCCATAGCCTAGCCAAGTTGACATAAATTAACCATCATGCCACACTCACCTTTACGTGTCCACCTGGCCCTCAGAGGTGGTCATCCCGAGCAGAGAAACAGTGAGGAGTCCTGCTAGTGCCTCGATGTGTCTTGATTTCTCTCTTCTCTTATTTCTCTTACCTTCCCATTTTTATTAACCCCGGTCTTCCGGGCGAAGACGCAGCCTCATTCAGCACCACCCAAACTCACACCTCGACCATGTTTGGCAAGTGTTAGAGAAAGAGGGGACAAGCCTGTGCTTGACTCCTGGCTCCACCACTCATTCGCCCAGGGTCCCTGGGCAAGAGGTGGGATCCCTCCGAGTATGAGTTCTGTGTCTGCAAAGGAGGGGCGCATGGTGCCCCCGTTGTAGGATGTCATCAGGCTGAACGGGACGACGCGTGTGTCTGCCATAAAAGAAACACCCATCATCTTAGTAATGATTATTTTATTGCTTCTTTGCACATAATTAAAACTCACTAATTCAGACCTTTCAGAGAGGGCAGTCAATGGCTGGAAAGTCCACATTAAAAAATAATTTAAAAATAATGTCATTTTATTACTTTAAAATATATTACTCAATCCAGGCTAATAAAGTGTTGCACAGCGAGCCCTTGGGGGCCTTACGTTAATGAACAAATAAGAACAATTTGAGGTTAGTCTATCAATTATTGGTGTGGAAAAGGGAGTTTTCAAAAGTACTTGAAAATGCCTCCAAAGAGTGTATTATCCTCTGTAGATTGTTTCCCCTGCAATCATCTTAATGCATTTTATTAATTCAATAGCTTCTCGCCACCTTGAGAGTGCTCCAGGCAATTCGGCACAGCGCTGACCAGACATCCTACAAATTCTGCCGTGCTGGTAACTGAGTGTAAGACGTTCCATTGAGTTAGGTGAAGTTAGGCTTTCTTTTATGTTATCTCCTTTCTTAGAAGCCTGCCTCAGGGCAGCCATCTTGTCCTGTAGCTCTCAGAAGTGGGACTGTTTCGGTCCAGCAACAGAGGCTGGACTTAGGAGCTTGGGCTCTGGACTGAGACAGACCTGGATTCAAATCCCACCTCTGGTTCTTTTAAGCTGCATGACCTTGGGCAAGCCACTGACCTTCTCCGAGGCACAGTAAAGACAAATTGACCCTCATCACAGGGTAGCTGTGAGATTAAATTAGTGACATATCAAAAGTAGCTAAAACATGTGACCTGGTACCTGAGCACAGCCTCGTACAGGTGACCAATCTAGAGATGAGTCAGGAGGTCACAGGCACGGTCCCAGAGAGGCTCCGGGGGGAAGGAAGCCTGGAAGTATTATTCTGGGTGCTGGGCCAGTCCTCGGGAGAGTAATGAAAGTTGCCTGCAGACAGACGATGATCTGAGGACACGAGCCCAGGAATTGTCGTTACTATTATTAGCAACAAAAATGACAATTTATGTTTTACGAGAGCTCTCCAGCTTCTCTCAAAAGCTCCTCTGAGACAATTTATATTTGAGGGAGGCTGTGCAAGGGCACGGTATTTGTCTGCTCCTTCCAGGCCTTCCAAGGCTGGGTTGGGTTCGTTCACCAGAAGCCCATGCGCAAAATGAGCTCAGCCCCTGCGGAAAAGCCTTCCCTGAGTGTGGGTGCAAGTGAAGCCCTGGATTCCACTGTGCCTCTGGGTAGAGAACCCCCGAGAGAGGGGACGTCTCACGGGAGCCCCTGGGAGCTCATCATCCACCATTTATCAAGTAGTTCCTCTGCGGAGGGCCTAGAGCTTCACTGTGGCCTTACTTTGCCCTCAGTGACACCTGCCAGGGAGGCTAGACTATTGCCCCCACCCCAGTTTCTCAGAGGAGGGAGCCAAGTCCCAGGAGGCCGGGAGGGCGATCTTGCTGGAGGTCACAGAGCTGGTAAGTGCTGGTGCTAGGATAGGGTCGTAGCACGCCGCCTCTGAAGACAGCCTCACCCTCGGTTTCTGCAGCTCAAATTCCACAAAGGCTCCTGCCCTCCCCCAATTCACAATAGGGGTGAATTTTGTCACCCTGCTTTGAACACCCCTGACAACTCTCCTACAGCTCTTAGAAGCTGCCTCCACAGCCCTTCCTTGAATTCCAGCCACAGGGGGACTCGCGTAGTTCCCCCAGAGGGCAGACGCTGGGACTGGTCTGAGTCTGTCGACCCCGTGCGGGCCGGCACAAGGCCTATGCCTAAAGAAGGCACTTAACACCTAGTCCTGTTGACAGAATTACGAAGAATGTCCCAGAGGGCCGTTGGAGAAACTTTGTACCTATCTGTTTTAGATGACCCCATTCTAAACACAGCTACTTATAAGTAGATGGAGGGGCTGCTACCAGCTGGGGCAACCCCAGAGACTGGTGACATTGCCCCAGTCTCCCTCCAGGCTTGGTGCCACGCCTCGGGAAAGGATGAGACAGGAGCTGAGCAGCCCAACATGGCAGCCCAAGTGAGCTCCCGGCAACAAGTGAGCCCATATACAGGCCCCTTCCCAAGGGAGAGGGAGCTGGTTGAGCAAGAGGGTGTGATGCTAACTGACTTTGCCACACCTCTGCCCCTGACCCCAGCCCCCGACTGGGGCATCCAGCCCATGCAGCCCGAACCACAGATGGCAGATCAGCGGTGTAAGGAGACAGCCTGACACCCAGGCGGACCATTTTTGAACTCAGTCCTCCTCCAAGCAACAAAATTATTTTCTGTAAAAACCATGAAATGCAATGAATAACAATATTACAGGTGCACTAGATAGGCCCATTGACATTTCTTCAGAATTCTCCTTAATCACCCCTGATTTCGAAAGCGTTACATACTTTTAATTCATCCAGACATTGTTTCAATTGCCTCCTCTTCTGTTCTTCTCCGGTTTCTTTGCTGAGCTCCACTGATTTCAGGTCATTTCAGGTTGGTACAGGTGCCCACTTGAAATTTCTTTAAAATCTCAGAATGACTACGAACCAGTTGCCAGTTTCATAAGATGACAAGACGTTGCAAGTCACTCCAAGTTCTGTACAGGACAAAAAAAGCACAACTATTTATACAATGGTGTTTAGACTTGCCCAGCGGCTTAAACATTGATCCTTTGGTTACAGTCTGATATAATAATAATTTATGTAAATAATTATCCGGTAACTCACAAGAGGGTTTTAATCAGACTAAAACCTCAGCAAAGAATACCATTTATTGATAAAAACCATTTTCTGGATTTTGTTCTTTTTAAAACAATTAAAAAATAAGTTTCCATTCGAAACAGATTATTCAGATTCAGTTAATTATTTCAAGCATGAACTAAGATATGCACTCACCATGGGACATCTGGGTGGCTCAGTCGGTTAGGCGTCTGCCTTCGGCTTGGGTCATGATCCCGGGGTCCCGGGATCGAGCCCCACATCGGGCTCCCTGCTCCACGGGAAGCCTGCTTCTCCCTCTCCCACTCCCCCTGCTTGTGTTCCCTCTCTCGCTGTGTTTCTCTCTGTCAAATAAATAAACTATTTGGGAAAAAAAAAAAAAAAAACACCTCAACTCCAGTGGTTAGCCAGCATGGCTGCATTCAAGAAGTCAGGTTACATGTTGCATCTTCACGATCGTTATGCTATCATTGGCATCAAATCTACTTTTTTAAGCTCAAGAACGCCGTGCTACCGCAGGGCGGGTGGGAACACAAACTGTAGCAAAGAGAAAGTAAACAATCCTGCCGCCTGACAAAACAACTCTCAAAACGAATGCACACGGGTGGGTCCTCATCTGGGGAGCCAACTCTGTAACTGGAAGTTCTCCAAATTAACACCGCTGTACAATAAAATGTGTATTAAAGGAGAGGTAATAAAACCCTCCTCATGGGAAGCTTATACGCTCAAACTTGTTATTACTGTCATGAAGCCCCACTTGCTTACACCTTAGGCCAAGGAAAGATTTTTCGCAGAGGAGAATTTTATCGCTGACATTGTTTATAATTGCCAGTGCATAGTGGCGATCAAAGCAGACCGAATTTCGGTCAAACTTGTTGGTTTTTTTTTAATTCCTCTGTACCTGTTGATTCCCTGCACTAGAGGCCTGTGCCCATCACCCCACCCTTCGTACACAGGCCAAGATACCCTAGCAGTCCCCGGAGGTGTCTTTCAGGGCTGGATCCCAGGACGTGCTATCCACTTCTCCCGCGCAGACGATGAGAAGCACGTGACTGACTATGTTGCCTTTGGCACCAGGAGCCACATTTATAGCTTACCATGTAGGGCCTTATGGCATTTTAAGTTCTCCCCTCGGTGTCAATATAATGTCCCAGTTTTCAACTTATTGTTTAGAAGTTCTCAAAGTGGCCTCCCTCCCCACCTAATGAACTGGCAGCACCCTACTCTTTAAATTTGGTCTTCGGATTTTGGTGGCGTTAGGTAGGGCATCAAACCACCGGTTTACCACAGTCCCCACCACTCCCTAAGCCTTGCCTCTGGGCCCTGCCTCCTTCATATCTACTTTCCACTTAGCCTCTGAAAGCATTTGAGTTTTCAGTCCACGTATGTGTTTTCTTGTCAGCCAACTCAAGTCCAACTGAGAGGGGGCTCAGTCCCGCTTGGCCTGGAGAAGAGGTGCCGTGATCTGTGATCTGGGAAGAGGGACACTGTGTATCCAGCACCGTGCCAGGCCCTTTGGTATCCTCCCATTCTTTTTTAAGAGTGTATTTTTAAGGCATCTCTGCACCCAACATGGGGCTCAAACTCACAACCCCGAGATCAAGAGTCATATGCTCTACTGACTGAGCCAGCCAGGCGCCCCAGCATCCTCTCACTGAACCCCGCAATAACCTGATGAGAAAAGCAACAACAGCATAACCGAGGAGCCAGTGGCTCTGAGGGGTTCAGTGTCCCATCCCACACCACAGAGCTTCTAGGTGGCAGCACCAGGGTGGAAACCCAGGTGGGTCTGGAGGCTGCTCTGATCCTGGAGCAAGGGAGAAGCATGCTGGAGTTCTCCCCAGGGGAAAGGGGGATACGCTAGCAAAGAGATGGCTTCTACGCCTCCTGCCCTCCCCCACTTCCTGGCTCCATACACAGCCCCCCACCCCCCAAGCTACCCACCTGGAAGCCGAGCAATGCCCGCCCCGGGGCCACATTGCAGAGACCTGTGTAGTCTCTCAGACCCTGTCCTCAGAGCACCGTCTGCTGGGTTTCCTGCTCAGTGGTCATGGTCTTGAAATTCTTCATAATTTTTGCACAAGGGGCCATACTACCACCACTGAGACCAAGAAGTGACAGCGGCAAGATGGCCCAGCCACCACCAGGCTCCCCCACCCACTGTACCATTGGTGCCATGTGCCCAGAGGACACCTTGCACCCAGCAAAGGCTTCTGGGAGTCCCCACCCACAGACCCCAGCTCCCCCTTCCAGACACTTAGCGGCCAGAGTCCTTTGGCTTCACTGATACCCTAGTCTGCCCGAGCTTTGCTCTGGACAGTCACTGAAGCAACCAGAGGTTGGTCTCTGCCACTGAGTGAGTCAACAAATATTTATCAAGCACTGTGCTAGGAACTCTGACGGAGAATAAGTGGCTTTGCTGGACGATCCAGTCTTCCAGTATTTTTAGTAATCAATACCCTAAAAGAAGGGGAAAGTAATATTTGCTAAGATTCTATTTCTCTCCCATCCTGGTAGTCGTGAGGTAGACACAACAGTGAGGCTGTACACAGACCTTGAAGCCAGAGACTTTTGGGTTTGATCCCAGCACCACCCCAACTAGCCCTGTGCCATTATGCAAACCACTCTCCTCTCTTGGCCTCAGTTTCTCCTTTACAACACAACAATACTCCCCACCCCCCGCCGCCACCCAGCTCATAGGGCTCTTTAAGGATGAAATGAGCTAATGTATAACAAAGAGCTTTGTTGACTGTGCAAATGTTAGATTGTTCTTTCAATAAACATTTATTAAGCATTTACTGTGAGCCAAAGCCTGAGTTAGGCATCAGAGTCTCTCAAATGTAAACGTCCTGGGCTCCCTGGGACTCATTCTTTTTTTTCTTTTCCAACTGAGGTGATATTCACATGACATAAAATTAACCGTCTGAAAGAGAACAATTGAGTAGCACTTAGTGCATTCACAATATTGTGAACCAACAAGTTGGTTGGAAACTGTGAAAAGACCGTACCCACTGAACATCACCCTCCTTTGGGGTGTGTTTTCCCTCACTAGCATGTCGTCCTTCTTTGGAGCTGATTTCCTGGGTTTGATAATAGCCTAATCTCCCTCTGGTCACCTGCGATGCCAAGCCAATCCCCAGATCCAACCTCAAGCTTGGCAAGTTGAGACCCACTTTCCTCTGCCTGCGCCGGGGAAACCGAACCCCGAGCCTGCCATTGTTAATAACACCAGGGCTGGATGAGCAGGTAATCACTGTGTATTTTAGTAAATCACCTCTCATAAAGGAGTGATCATGTTTGTTTGTGTGTCCTTTCCTGGAATCAACTCCCTGTCCGCCAACCTTGCCTCTTCCCAGCAGCCTGTGCGCTTGGTGAATGTCCGCCTGGTGAAGCTGGGGGAGAGTCAGGTGCAGGGGGAGGGGGCGGCGTTTGGGCAAATATTGGACTTGGCCACACTTGCTGTCCATATCAGGAGCCCGATTGGCGTTATTGATTGACAGATGTGGGGACCAACTGTTTGGAGAGCTGAGCCCCCTCGGATTGGGGTAGGTGTTTCGGCAAACAGCCCTAATACTGGGCAAACAGGCCTGTTGGAAGAAGTGCCTGGCATGTTAGCAGAGCAAACCAAGCGCTGAGCAAACAGCTTAAAAGAATGTGGCCACCTCCATGTAACCTCAACCGAGGTATTGATCCCACCGGAGGCGGGAGAGGGGCTGAGCTGGGAACAGAGAGATACACACCCCGGCAGAATGTAAATGTTATCTTTAAGCTGCGGCTGTCAGGGCCCTAATGGGCATCTGTTTGGAATTTGTCTTCTTGCAAATCTTTAAATCCAGGTCAGGGCCACGCACAGAATTCAATAACAACTTTTCAGAGAGATCTGGGCCTGGGACTGATCTCATTTTTCCTAAGTCCCCCTGGGACTTTCTGTTCCTCCTGGAGATAGCAGCCTCAGATGGAAACTTTCTAGGTGCAAGGCCCAAGCTAGACAGAGGCAAGTCTTCTGAACATGAGTCAGAGGAGAAGAAAATCTGAAATCAAGGTGCTTTCTTTGATCCCAGAGCTGTCTCTACAGGAGAGCTTGTCAGTGGAAAGAATCCCAGAATCGGGGCCAAGTAACCCAGTCTCGCTGCAGCTATTGGCGCCACTTGGCTGACCGTCCGTCCCTCACCTCCTTGGGCCTCGGCTTCTGCCTCTTCCAAGTGGAGCGCACAGACCCTGCTGGCCACATGCAAAAGCTCGGGCTCACGAAAGCTCACTCGGGACAGGAGTACGTTCTGTAGCCAGAAAACGCCGCCCCTGGGTCAGCAGTTGGGTATGCTGGGATGCCCCTTTTGGGCCCAAGGCCCTCCGACATTACCACGTGGCAGTGGCGTGGACCACGGCCACGGCTATCCACCATTGTTCCAGGCAAGTGACTGGACCTTGGAAGATGGAGAGGGGAGGGAATATGTGATGTTTGCAAATTCCTTGAAAAGTCTAAAAACCATGCTTGCTCGCCTTTTGGTATTTCTGGAAAAGAACAGAGTGAACCGTACTTGCTCCTCAGCTTTACAAATGAGGTAAGAGGACCGTGGTCGGACAGCACCCCTGCTCTACAGCTTCTCCTCAAGAAAAGCCACAGGAGGGCGCCTGGGTGGCTCAGTCGGTTAAGCGACGGCCTTCGGCTCAGGTCATGATCCTGGAGTCCCGGGATCGAGTCCCGCATCGGGCTCCCTGCTCAGCGGGGAGTCTGCTTCTCCCTCTGACCCTCCCCCTCTCATGTGCGCTCTCTCTCTCTCTCTCTCTCATTCTCACTCTCTCAAATAAATAAATAAATAAAATCTTCTAAAAAAAAAGCCACAGGAAAAATAAGACCTTCTCCCTTGGCCTCCCGCCGCCTTCCCCAGCCTGGCCTGGTCCCCTGATTGTGCCGGTAAGAGGCCAAGCACAGGATGTAGTAACTCAGCCGTGCAGTCCCCCCGCCCCAAACAAGGAGGGGGCAAACCCATGCTGAATGCTGGCCCATTCGAAGACTGATTCCTGTCTCCACCAGGGACCCTGAGCAGTGAGGGTAATCACAGACTATTAGTTGGCACTGCAACTTATAAGAATAGAGAGGGTACATAAACCATTTTGGTCATCTCCGACTTTTGGTGTCTGGTTTCACAGTGATAAGAAGAATCAAAGAAAGTTGTGGCTCAAAGAAGGAGCATTCCCAATTTTAATGGATCTTTAAACAGGCACTGAATGGAAGGATGTCGGCAAGTGGTTAAGAGCGTGGGCTATAGTCACAGAGCATGGGATAGAAATCCCAGCCCTGCCACTTGCTAGCTGTGTGAGTGTGAACAAGTTACCTGCATTCTTTGAGCTCCAACACTCCTCCCTGTAAAATGGAAATAATAGTACAAGGGATTGTTATAAGGATGAAACGGGCTACTCTGTCTCGGCCCTTCAGTGCTGCCCTTCACCCAGGGTAAGCCCTCAGTAAATTGTAAGGACTCATTATTATCTCTGTGACATGGGCAGGACGGACCCTAGCATGAGCTGTCATTGCCATTATGAGGCTGTGGGAGATGTTCCTGTCCCCAGTGAGGAAGTCCACCGGCCTGGCCTAGAAAACCTACCACCAGACCGAGGTCAGCATGGAGG
Source organism: Callorhinus ursinus (assembly GCF_003265705.2). Taxonomy (NCBI): domain Eukaryota; kingdom Metazoa; phylum Chordata; class Mammalia; order Carnivora; family Otariidae; genus Callorhinus; species Callorhinus ursinus. The sequence goes on along the minus strand of NW_027397087.1, from coordinate 34,046,466 downwards.
TTTTGCCATGAAGTAGAGAAAAGCACTATGTTCCTAAAAGTGTGGCCCCTGAGGTTTCTCAGGCTCACTTCCTCCATAGACACTTCAAGACTCTCTGTTCCTGCAGGCTGGACGGACAAAGCTCCCCATCCCAGAGATGGTCTGTTGCCCTCTGCTTACAGATGGGGCAGACGAAGCCCCAGGACAGGGAAGGACTTGCCCAAGGTTGCATGGTCAGATAGGAAGCGAGCAAGTCACCTGTGATGCTAAGGAAATGGGCAGAGGAGGCTGAGTCTTCCGAGGCAGAACCACTGACAAGTGAAAGCTGGCCTTCAAAGAGGAGGTAGTGACCTATTCCACCCGCACTCCCCAGAAAGTTATTAATCCATTAGGGCTCTGCTACTGCAATTAGAAACACCTAGGTCAATTGTACCTGTGGTGACATCCTTGCTCTCAACCTCATGATTAACAAACACGCCCTCGATGGAACTGCTATCTCAACAAAGAGCGTCTCAAAACCGTCCGCTCTGGGGACGGGAGAATAAACATGAGGACGCGCTGACATGGGGGCAATCGAGGAGGGTGGTTAAGGAGAGATAACTCTATTTCCCCAATCCCCACGGCCTAACATCTGGACAAATGCAGAATATCCCCTCCCCCCCTTAAGGAAAAGGCTCTTAGCCAGGGTCATGCGTTTGGCCTGAGTCCCCCAGGGCTGTCCCGCCTCCTGGGCCTCCAGGTGGCCCACTGATCTCACCACCCCACAGAGCACAAGCAGAGCACCCCCACCTCCCCGGCTCTCCCCTCAGCTCCAAGGGACAGTGACGCGGAGGCTCCTGGTCATGAACCAAAAGGAATAAAAAGTGAAAAGGAGGAAACTTGTTCAATAAAACCACTGCTTTTCTCAAGGGTCCAGAGAGGATGCCCTCAGTGGCCTGAAGGCAAGAAAATAGGGCACATGCGCACCGCCGCCGCCTCCCCTGGTCACTCTTGGGTTCCAGACCTGGCCCCCATGGCTGTCAGACCACTTCCCCCTTTCCTGCAAGTGAAGATGGGGCCGCTCTGCAGACCTGGAGGAGATTCTGTCTGGGGCAGGAGTAGGTGCCACACCTGCTACTGGACCAGGCTTCCCGGGTGGAAAGCACAGGAGGCAGAAGCCCGGTGAGTATGAACTTGGTAAGGGGTGTCTGGGGGCCTCAGCTCAGAGCGGCTCAGAGTGCACCTCTAACCCTCCCTGAATCCACATTGGAGCCCAGGAGCCCAGAAACCCCTTTATCAAAAGCACCTGCTTTGCCTTATCCACTGAGATTCCCCACCCCCCCCACTCCCTGCACTTGAAAGGCTAAGTCATGAAGCAGTGAAAGGACTGGCCCCCACTCTGCTGCCGTGAGGTCCCCCCACCCATGCCACGCTCCCGATGCTGCTGGAAATGCAGGCCCTCAGGACAGGAGAAGCCGTTCCCTCCTGGGCTCCCGCCTTGTCGCCCCATTGCTAGGCTCATAATTACCAACTGCTTACAGGGAAGACAATGAGACCGAGTCCCCTGATAGAAGAGTTCATTATGACAAGGCGGGGAAAGGGGGAGTTGTTGTATGCTGACACCATCCACCCGGGCCCGTGGTAACTAGCACTGTTTTGGAAACACCCAGGTTGGAGCAGTGTTCGCACTGGAGGAGCACCAGCTGATTACAATGATAATGTGAACGACACAGCCCCACTGATGAATCATGGAATACGCTGAGGGACCCTAAGAAAGCTCCATGACCCGTCCGCCCCGCGAAGGCTCCTCCACGTGGTACCCAGATGTGGCCCATTATGCTAAGATCACAGCCCTCTCCTAAACCGCTGGATCTTCCACACCGACTTTACAGGTCCTTCAGAACCTTGAACTCTGAAACGAGTAAATGAGTAAACACAAATATGCACCGGACCGCAACTGGCCTCCTGGGCAGTCACTGAGGCCCCGACCTCAGAAGGGACCCCCACGTGGTTTCATGCTCGGCTGTCACTCCCTTGACATAATTTCTGAACAGGGGCCCCCAGCATTTTCATTTTACACAGGGACCTGAAATTATGTCACCAGTCTTGCACTGAACTCAAAGAAAAAAACAAGACGATGCTAATAGAAAGTGAGACTCAGGAATCCGTATGTCAACCCACTTTGCCCTCATTTGAGTCAAAATACCCCGTTCTTTTAAAATTCTGAGGAAGAGAAAGTCTGAGGTGCAGAACTTTTTTTTTTTTTTTTTAGGAAAGGATTTTATTACATGAGAACCCCCGTATGAGTAGGCCTGACCCTGTCCTCGCCCCTCAACCAGTCCCTGCTGGAAAAGCACCTTTCTGACCTGCTGTGTCTGCAATCCCAGGTTGGGGAGAGTCCCAGCTCAGTCCTGAGACAGCAGAAAGATTGGAGTCCTTGCCCCAGGTAGCTGCTTCATAAAGGGAAATGGGATTGAGAAGGGCTGAGGAGGGGAGGTGGGCAAAGTCAGCCATTCCCAGCCTGCTTCTCAGTTGTTTGAAAATATTTGCCCAGGGCGCCTGGGTGGCTCAGTTGGTTGAGCGACTGTCTCCGGCTCAGGTCATGGTCCTGGAGTCCCGGGATCGAGTCCCACATCGGGCTCCCTGCTCAGCGGGGAGTCTGCTTCTCCCTCTGACCCTCTTCCCTCTCGTGCTTTCTATCTGTCATTCTCTCTCTCTCAAATAAATAAAATCTTTAAAAAAAAAAAAAAGAAAAAGAAAATATTTGCCCAGAGAGGGTCTCTATGGCAGGTACAAGTTTCAGAAACTCTGGATCAAATAATATTCTGAACTGCAGGACTTGTCAGAACCTTTAAAAAAAATGACTCTCCAACACTGCACTCACAGGGCTTCCCAAGTTTATTTTGACTCCATGGATCTAACAACCCAGTCACTTAGGGGAGTGTTCACTATCAGGCCCATGGAACCTAAACTTCAGAGCCTCCCACCTGCCTAGGTCATTGTAAGGCTCTGGAAATACGCTAACAAAATGTTCACCGGTTATATTGATCCACCTGTAAGTTTGCAGAATGTGTCACATTTACAGAAGTAAGATACTGCCCTATATCCATATCCTTAAAGAGAGTCCCTAAAATTCTATGACTTTTGGACCCCACAAAATGTACATCCTCCTCAGCACCCATCCCTGCACCTGGAGGCCCCACCCCTACATCATGCCCAACGTCTTAAAATGTACTCGCGTCCCCGTTTAATACAATTTATAAACTAACTCTAAGAACGGAGTCGGAGACAGCATGTCATTTGTTTAGTAGACTTTTAATTAAACGTTCTTTCATATTGGTTTTGCTCGGTTGCAAGGAATGTTAATTTTGGAGGCAACGTTTACAATTTCCATGTCGTCGTGATCACTTTCTTAGACCCTGGGGATGCTTGCGGTCCCTGAGCACCAGGTCTAGACGGCAAAATGCACGAATCGGGTGCCGTGCTTGCCGGCGTCCACAGTTCGAGAAACGCTACACCAGGGTATTTGCGTGGGCGTCTCCGCTTCCGGGGAAACGTCTATCTGATGTCTAATTCAGACTAAAGAGAGATCGGCGTGGTGGGGAGAGAAAGAGTCTGGGTTATGGAAATTGAACTTTTATTATTGTTGAGAAACAGCAGGTTTCCTTGAACTAGGTTAACAAGGGGTTATCTAATGAGACCTGAGGGGCTGCTTTAATTTAGGACAAGATTGTTGTGCAATTAGCTTATCAACTCTGTATATGTAAATGAAGGCTTTTAAAGTCCTTGCAAACGGCTCCTGCTCTTAAGTAATTGAACTGTTTCCCAGGATGCTCTTCACTCTCCCCTGCTTGGACACTTCTTTTAATTAAGCATTAGTGTGCAAAGCGCTATGCCTAAGGGTTGGAATGTAAGAGCCTGTCCCTGCCCTCCATCTGCCTGTTGTCTAATTAGGAGTCAGCCACCTTTCCCCGCAGAGGGCCGGATAGCAAGTATCTTCGGCTTTGCAGACAACCTCTGTTCCAAGAACCCACCTCTGCCCTTCTGGCATTAAAGGAGCCAGAGACCACGCGCAGATGAATGAGTGTGACCGTGTTCTAATAAACCTTTACTTACAAGAACTACCCGGGCTATAGTGTGCCGATCCCGGGTCTAGTGAGAGAGACAAATGTATAATTAACTATGTGAAGGTATAAACCCAGGTCTGTGCTAGCCAAGGGCTGTGGAGTGCAGAGGGAGGGAAGAAGCAATTGGTTGCCAAGGGGAAGACAGAGGCTTCCCCGATGAGGTGTCTGAGCTTATGGAGCCATTGCCTTTTGGTTGAGCCCATTATGCTTCCCCAGCTGCTTTGTTCTTACCTGATTTCCGCCCCGCCCCCCCCCCAACAAGACTGGAGCGCCCGAGGCCTGGTGTTTTCTTATATCATTCGTGGGGCTGAGCTAAAACGGGTGCATACGTCCTGCCTACAAATTCTGAGTCAGCATCTAGACAAATAAGGTTAATGTTGTAAAGAGCGAAACACTGACTCCAGGCTCCCCCCCCAACCCCACCCCTTCATATAACCATTTCTTGTTTGGGAAACCACCTTGCCTTTGAGGGGAATTAAACAATGTAATCTCCAGCAGGCTCCCGCACCCCTACCCTCTGCTCTGACTCCTTTATTGTTCTTCCAGACACTTTCTCTTTGCATTTCCAATATACAAATGCCGTGTAGTTTATTGTGACTTGTTTGCTCAAGGCTGGGCAAATAAAAGAACAAAGGAGGCTGTGAGCATCAGCAGGGCCTTTGCCACCACCTGCTCTCATCCTGAGCTTAGCAGCCTTCAGCACCCCATCCCCTAAACAGGCTGGAGGCCAAGGTTACTTGAGATGCGGGGCTATAAAGATTGGACAGGAGACAAGGCGCTTTCTGAAAGGACTCCTGATAGCTTATCTCTAACTCCACCAGGAACTGGGTAATGATGACACACTGGCAGGAGTAGCAGGTAAATGAATTACTCACCCCAGAAAATGGATGGAGCTGATAACAAGAAGACCTAGGGATTTTCGAGTCAGATGACTCACCAAGAGATAGATCTTAAGGGGATTAGCCCCTGCAGCAGCTCCATTAGCCTGTCTCCGAAGCCTCTCCAAATTCATATGGAATCTACGTGTGAGTGCCTCATACTGACCGTGCTACAGGACCACACTTTGAATCCCCCACTGCCTGGTTATTCCTGGTATCCCCCCAGTGGGAGGCAATGCTCATGAATCCCCCTAACATGACTATGACTCTCCAGGAAGCTAGAGGGAGTCAAACCAGAGAACACTGGATCCAAAACGTAACCCCTCTCAGTATACCCAATGCGGTTAGCACCTGCAAGCACTCTGCTCTGCCCTAACCAGTTACAGACCCCAGCTGCAGGTTTCTCATCTGCAAATGAGAAACTATCTCTGAGCCGCCACACACACACCCCCCCCTCACCTTCTTACCCAGCACAGCTCCTGACTGAAGGGGAGTCTCTCTGTGGTCTAAACCCTCGGCAGGACGATCAGCATTCTGCAGAGAAATCTCATGCCTGGATTACCCTCCTGCTTCGTCTTCCCCTACCCAGGGCTTACCCAGCCTTCAAGGTCTGGCTCCAGGCTGCCTCTTCCAGGAAGCCTTCTTCTATCAACCGAGCTCTGCCAGCCACCACCCCCCGCCCCAGAGCCTCTACCCTGCTTTCAGGCAGGCTCACACAAAGTCAAATTTAATAACACCCTGCCCAGTCTTGCAGTCTCAGTACTCCACATGTGTTCATTATCTCCCCAGAGTGTTTAAGTTCCTTGGCTGGAAACCACGCCTTCACTTTTAACCCCCTAAGCTCATTGCACAAGGCTAGACAAACAGCAGGTGATACAAATTGCTGTTGCTGATATAAATTCCAAGGATATAAAAAGGGTGCAAGCCCGGCTGCCTCCTCTTTTAAAAGGAGACAGAGCCATCGTAGCAACCAATACCTGTGAGGCATTGCATGTCTGAGGAAGGCTGGCTACCTTAGTGATCTCAGTTAATCAGCAACCCAGGGTGGGAAGTGGGATCACGCCCACAATGCAGATGTGGACCCGGAGGGCCAGTGAGGGGCTTTGATTTGCCTGAGAGCACAGCTAGTAAGGGGCAGAGTCATGACTGGAGCCCAGGTCTTAGGACATCAAGCCCCCCCGCCTTTTTTTTTTCCCATCATGTGGTCTGTGAGCCTTAAAAGCCAAGAGCCAGTCCAAGGGGTGGCTGACAGCTTTGCTAAAGAGAAAACTGCCACCATCGGAAAATACTTAACTCGTTTATACGGAGATGCGGGGACCACAGAGAAGGTAAGTTTCCACCGGACCTCGAAGAAGCCATGGAATTTGGACAAAAAGAGAGGCAGGAGAGAAAAGGTGCGTGAAGGGGAGCAAGCAAAAGGCACTGGGGGCAGATGGGGTGGGGGGGGTGTGACAGAAGGTAGAGTCTGAGGAGAGTAATATCGGGCCAAACTAGAAGGGAGTCTTAAGCCTCAAGCGGGAGATGGCGAAGGCAGTGTAAGCAGAGATGGGGGCAGGGGGATGTTCGTGAGACCCGCCCTCCCGCCGCAGGACTCCACGAGAGGCCAGACGGGGATGGAGAGCGAATAAGAATAAGTCAAGGCTGGTCCGAGCTCCCAAGCCAGAGAGACTGCTAAAATGTAGGTGTCATTAATCGACATGGGGTTGGGGGGGGCGAAAATGCCACTGATTTAAACTGGGAAGGAAACGGGCAGTATCACACAATGTCAAATTTAATAATATCCTGTCGCTGCGCACTATCTCATTATCCCACACATGTTCATTATCTCCCCAGATTGTGTGCTAGCTGGCTTTTGGAGACTATGTCTTCTTTTTTAGCCTCTGCAGCTCCTCATGCAGGGCTGAGCAGAGAGCAGGGGCCTGAGAAATACCGGAGGCTGTAAATTTCAATGCCATGAACGGGGGCCTGAACCCCAGGGTCAGTGCAGAGGCATTTCAGGGGACACAGACATCCACACAGTGTTTTCTTAAAAGTATTTTTGTAGTAGCAGCTAGATGTGTCCAACAATGCCCAGTGACAAACCGCTGCCCCTTGAGGTAGAGAGCATCCTGTCACTCAAGGTATCCAAGCAGAAACCAGACAATCGTTAGAGGCTCCATGGAAGGAATCCCTGCCTTGGTCGAGGGGTGGGGGTGGGGGATGGGGGGGCCAGACAGAAGAGCTCATACAGCCCCGCTCCATCTCTCAGACGCTATGATTCTAAAATGCTGTGAATTCGATCTCCCGTTTCCTTGGCATGTCCCATTCAGAAATAGCCAGACTGACTTAAAAAAAGAAAGCTCCATGCCTCTTTCTATTTCTTTCAAACCCTTTAAATGTCAAGTTCCAGACCACTGTTCTGCCTTGCCGGGCGGTTGGATACCAAACCCATGAGTGCTGGGTTTAGAATAGCATGCCTGGCGTGGCCGGAGGAGGGGTCTGACTTCATGCATTCCTAATGCACGTCTATTTTTACAGCCATGAGACACAACGCCTCCCTTCGCTGTTCACATCAATATCACACAGGGACGCTGACACAGGGCCATCTGTCCCCGCAGACGTGTTCTTTTGGGAGGGAAGGCAGAGAGAACCGGAGAGAAATAGATATGCATTTTTGTTCTAAGTCTGAAAATTGATTTGGGATATGAGAGCTCCCAGACTTGAGCTGGCCAGAGATGCCTTTTGCCAATCCATGTTGGGAATAGAGCATCTTATTTTTTTCACCTTCTGAAGTTTAGTGCCGTCTGTCAGTCCACCCACACACTCATTCATTCATTCACTCCCTCATTCATTTGCCTGAGGTGTGTCAGCTCTGGGCCACACATCCTTTCACCATGCTGGACTCTTCCGGAAGCCCCCTGATGCAAGAGGGCACGGAGGTGAGGAGGAATCGTGACTGGGAGGGTGAAGAGATGAGGCAAGTCCTTTCTGAGCACCTCCATTACATCCAGGGCTGTGCCCAAACTGAAGTCTGGCCAGGCGGAGCTTTTCCCCCAAAACAAGAGTCGCTGCACTGAGGCACAAGATGAGGCCAGACTTGGGAGCCAAAGAAAGAAGCATGTCCTGTGTGCCTGAGCACAGCCAAAGTAGGGACTCGAGATCAGTGCAGCTATGGACCCCAAAATCTGGCCTGAGTCAGCTCTTCTGGAAGAGCCCCACACTCTAGGGGAGTAGATGTAGGAATTAATCTAAAGAGCTGGGGCACCTGGGTGTCTCAGTCGGTTGAGCATCCCACTCTTGATTTCAGCTCAGGTCATGATCTTGGGATGGTGGGATTGAGCCCCGTGTCAGGCTCTGCCCTCAGCAGGGAGTCTGCTGGAGATTCTCTCCCTCTCCCTCTCCCCCTCCCTCTCAAATAAATAAATCAGTCTTTAAAAAAATATATTAAAGAGCCACAATGGAAGCCTGTCCATCTGGGGCTTGTTATGGACTCTGGTTCCCAAAGTCTTTGAGGGCCCACTGCACTTTCCTATCTCCCTCATCTGATAACACATCCACTTTTCCTGTTGCCCCATCCCGGTTGGTCCTGATATCACCTGTCAATCATGCGACTCCACCTTCTCTAGGTAATGGTGCAGTCCAGGCCCCCGCTAATCAAATTACCCCTCTGAAACTTCCTGCAGTGATTAATTCAGGGAGGCGCAAATGATTTTGACATGGCCAACCACAGGCAGTCCTAGGACTTTTCTGCCAGAACTAACAAGGAAAATGACCTCTCTCAATTGCTTTTGCTAGTTTGAGAGAATATGAATCTGAAACTGCCAGTTGCCATTTTGCCTCCTCCTTGGAAAGGACCCGTGCAAAGGACAAAGCCAGTCAGAGACCACACAAGCCAAGAAGAAGAAGAGAGACAGTCGTGATGCCTTCAAAAAACCCCTGGTTCTACCAGGTGAAGCCAACCCCTGGACTGCCCATTTATGAGAGCCAATACTTTCTTTTTTTCCCCCTTTCCTCAAACTAATTTTGATTTGAACCCTATCCTCCAGTCCTCCTGGATTTCTGAATTTTTTACATGCCAACAAATTGGACAAAAGAAATAGATAAATTCTTAGAAACATACAATCTTCCAAGACCGAATCAGGAAGAAACAGAAAATCTGAACAGGCCAATCACTAATAATGAAACTGAATCAGTAGGTACAACACTCCCAACAAACAAAAGTCCAGGACCAGATGGCTGCATGGGTGAATTCTACCAAACATTCAAAGAAGAGTTAATTCCTATCCTTCACAAACTATTACAAAAAATGGAAGGGGAAGGAATGCTTCCAAGCTCATTCTACAAGACCAGCATTACTGTGATACCTAAACCAGACAAAGATACTACAAAAAAAGAAAAGAAAATTACAAGCCAATATCCCTAATGAACATAGTTGCAAAAATCCTTAACAAAATATTAGCTAACCAAGTTCAACAATACATGAAAAGGATCATACACCATGATTAAGCGGGATTTATTCTAGAGATGTAAGAATGGTTCAATATCTAAGTCAACATGATAAAGCACATTAACAAAATTAAAAATCGTATGATCATCTCAATAAATGCCAAAAAAGCATTTGACAAAATTCAACATCCATTCATGATAAAAACTCTCAAGAAAGTAGGTATAGAGGGAAGTACCTTAATACAATAAAGGCCATATATAACAGACTCACAGCCATCATAGTCAATGGTGAAAAGCTGAAAGCTTTTCCCCTAAGGTCAGGAGCAAGACAAGGATGCCCACTCTCACCACTTTTATTCAGCATAATACTGAAACTCCTAGCCACAGCAATCAGACAAGAAAAAGAAACAAAAGTCATCCAAATTGGAAAGAAAGAAGTAAAACTGTCACTATTCAAGATGACATGATACCATATGTAGAAAACCATAAAACCTCCACTCAAAAACTATTAGAACTAATAAATTAATTCAGTAAAGTTTTAGGATACAAAATCAGTATACAGAGAAATCTGTGTTTCTATACATTAATAACGAACAATCAGAAAGAGCAAATAAGACAGCAATCCCATTTATAGTTACATCAAAAAGAATAGAATATCTAGGGGATGCCTGGGTGTCTCAGTTGGTTAAGCATCTGTCTTCAGTTCAGGTCATGATCCCAGAGTCCCAGGATCAAGGCCCACATCGGGCTCCCTCCTCAGCAGGGAGTCTGCTTCTTCTGCTCCTCACCCTGCTCGTGTTCTCTCTCCCTCAAATAAATAAATAAAATCTTTTAAAAAAATAAAATTTAATTTAAAAAAAGGAATAGGAATAAATTCAACAGAAGGTGAAAGACGTGTACCCTGCGAACTATAAGGCAGAGATGAAAGAAACTGAAAATGACACAAATAGAAAGATATTCTATGCTCATGGATTGGAAAAATTAATGTTGTTAAAATGTCCATACTACATATAGCAATCTACAGATTCGATACAATCTCTATGAAAATTCCAATAGCATTTTCCACAGAACTAGAAATAGTTCTTATCCTAAAATTTGTATGGAACCGAAAAGACCCCAAATAGCCAAAGCAATCTTGAGAAAGAAAAACAAAGCTGGAGGTATCATACGCCCAGATTTCAAACTATACTACAAAGCTGTAGTAATCAAAACAGTATGGTACTGGCACAAAACCAGGTACATAGATCACTGGAGCAGAAATAAACCCACACTTATATGGAACCAAGGAGGCAAGAATCTACCACAGGGAAAAGACAGTCTCTTCAATAAATTGTGTTGAAACAACTGGACAACTAATTCCGAAAGAATGAACCTGGACCACTTTTTTACACCACATACAATAACAAACTCAAAATGGATTAAAGACTTAAGTTTAAGACTTGAAACTGTAAGCTTTTAGAAAAAAAAAACATGGGCAGTAGGGTCTTTGACATTGGTCTTAGGGATATTTTTTTGGATCTGTCTCCTCAGGCAAGGACCACAAAAGCAAAAATAAAACAATGGGACTACATTAAATTTAAAGAGTTTCTGCACAGTGAAGGAAACCATCAACAAAACAAAAAGCAATCTAAGTAATGGGAAAAGATATTTGCAAATGACATTATCTGAGAAGGGGTTAACATCCAAGATATATATAAAGAACTCATAAAACTCAATATCAAGAAAACAATTTGATTAAATGGGCAGAGGACCTGAATGAACATTTTTTCAAAGAAGACATATAGATGGCCAACGGGCACATGGGAATATTACTCAGCCATAAACAAGAATGAGTTCTTGCCATTTCCAACGATATGGATGGGCCTAGAGGGTGTTATGTGAAGTGAAATAAGTCCAGCAGAGAAAGACAAATACCATCCGGTTTCACTTATATGTGGAATTAAAACAAAAACAAAACGAAGAAACAAAACAGAAACAGACTCACGAATGGATGGTTGCCAGAGGGGAGGCGGATGGGGGATGAACAAAATAGGTGAAGGGGATTAAGAAGTACAAACTCTCAGCTACAAAATAAATAACACATGGATATAATACACAGCATAAAGAACATAGTCAATAATATTTTAACAACTTTGGGGCGCCTGGGTGGCTCAGTTGGTTAACCATCTGCCTTCAGCTCAGGTCATGATCTCAGGGTCCTGACATCGAGCCCCACATTGGGCTCCCTGCTCAGTGGGGAGTCTGCTTCTCCCTCTCCCTCGGCCTGTCTCCCCTCCCCGCTTGTGCACTCTCTCTCTGAAATAAATAACATCTTAAAAACATATATGTAGCAACTTTGGTGACAGATGGTATCTAGACTCACTGTGGTGACCATTTCTTAATGTGTATACATATCAAATACACTATCTTGTACACCTGAAACTAACATAATATTGTCTGTCAATTATTCTTCAATTGAAAAAAAGAAAATACCATAAAAAATAATTTATAAATAAAAAGGAAAAATCCTTGGCCAGAGCAATTCAATATCCCATGGTCCAGAACATCCAAGTGGCCCCCATATCTGGGGATTGCTAAAGGACTCTGAATAAAACAGACATCCAGCTCCAGCAGTTCATTTTCTTAAAGATTGGAGTGAGCAGAGAAATGACACTGCAGAAATCTATTTTACAGACAAAGGTTGGAAAAAAATAAGAGAAAATGAATTTCTGTCACTTCAGTTGACAAATTGAAGCTCTTCAGTGGCCTGGTTAAATGCAATTGCATGTCTGGCAGCGGATCATGCAGCCAGGTCAGGGTAGCAGAACTCCCCTCTGGAGGAGGGGTCAGCTCGTGCCTGGGGTCTCCAGGCACTTGCTGGCCCCCAGCCAGGGTCTAGGGTACTCTGACTCACCATAGACAGTACTCTGGGGAAATCCTCTGGAAATGCTGGATGCTGGTGCAGACGATCTTCTCCCAACAGCACTGAGTGGAGTCGGACCCCATTCTAGGGCCTATGACAAGGGGAATCCACTCACCTCTTTATCTACTACCCAGATGGAGAAGTGGTCAGATAAATTATAACCAACTCCATCATGGATGTATAAATACTCTCTAAACTACACACACGATCAAAACTTGTACAAGCACATTCTATGATGTGGCAACTTCCCTCTGGGGTTGTATGAGTTATCTCTCACAGTGGAACAAACTGCCTCAAAAGGTGGTGGCTTAGAACAACAACAGACATTCATTGGGTCCATTTCTGTGGTCCAGGAACTTAGCGGCATCACAGCATGCTTCTGGCTGACATGAGTTTTCAGTCAAGATGTCAGCTGGGACTCAGTCATCCGAAGGCTTGACTGAGGCCGGAGAGACCCACGTGCAAGGTGGCTCACTCACCTGGAGAGCCGAGTCGGTGCCAGGTGCTGACAGGAAGCCCACTTTCCACCACCCAGACCTGGAGCCCAAGGACTGGCTGAGCATCCTCACAACATGGCAGCTGTCAGCCCCCAGAGTGAGGGAGTGATCCAGGAGCACTCCTGTTTGGAATCTCATCTATGACCTTGCCCTTCTGCGGTATCCTCCCAGGTATGCAGGCCCGTTCGATGTGGCGTGGGAGGGCACGACTTCCAGGAGGCGGGAAACACTGGGCTATCCTGCAGGCTGGCAGCTACCCGGGCCTCTTTCCCACAGAACTTCTCACTGGGATCTGAGGCTGACGTGCAAGGATTTCACTGCAGCGACACACAGGGAGGCAGGGAATGGGAGCGCTCCGAGCAGAGGGGGTGACATGGAGGACACATCCCCCTCTCTGACAGAGTAGTGTGCAGCAGGTAAAAGAATTAAATGTACTCATGGCCACATGGATGCATCTGAAAACATGGTGCCATGTAAAAACAAACAAACAAAAAAGTGAACTACCGAATGAGTTCTCTCGTATCATCCCATTTACAACAGTTAACGATACACACATAAAACAACAAAGCGCAATATGCAAGAACACATACAAACAACAAAATACATGTTAAACCTATTGGAATGGCTGCCCGTGGGGGCGGGATGGGGATGGAGAGAGGAATGGGGATCACAGGGAATACATAAATAAACATATAGGGCCTTCTGGAGACCTGTAATACTGGAGTGCCATGACCTGGGCAATGAATTAGCTCAACCCCTCTGCACCTGACATCCACACACCCTTGTCCAAGGAAACAGACCCTCCCTCTACAGCTGGGTCTCCTGCAGGGACACCACCTACCACACAGCTCCCTTTGGAGTAGATGATTTGCTATTTCTTAGTGGTGGTGATGGTGGGTGGTTGGTTTGATTTTGCAGCCAAACCTGTGTCTCCAACCCACCTTCTCTCTAGAATTCCAGACTTCCTTGCTACCTACCTGGGCGTTGCATAAACTGAATTCATCAGCCCTCCTATACCTTCTCTCTTGGAAGAGGCTCCACCGTCCACTCAGCCATTCCACCGGAAACCATATTTCGTCCATCCCTCTACCCTTCCTCTCAGCCCCATGTCTGTCGGGACACCCTGAGCTTAATAAAGCAAGCTCTCCTGTCTGCAAATGGGAGCATGAATGATACTTGCCTCTGTATCCACAAAGACACGTTCAGTGGCAAGTAACAAACAGTGTGAAGTGCTTCAAGCAAAACCTAGCAAACATGTCACCAGGCCCTGATTTCTTTCTTTTTTTTTTTTTTTAAGATTTTATTTATTTGAGAGAGAGAGAAAGAAAGCACGAGTTGGGGGCAGAGGGAGAGGGAGAATCAAACTCTCTGCTGAGCAGGGAGCCTGACTCTGGGCCTGATCCCAGGACGCTGGGATCATGACCTGAGTCGAAGGTAGACGCTTAACTTACTGAGCCACCCAGGTGCCCCACCAGGTCCTGATTTCTATCTTTAGATTCAGTGCTGCCCTCCACCTTAGGAAGGCATCATCTATCCACAGCTCCCAGAGAGGCTCTCCTTCCAGGGTCACAAGCTGAGGTAGAAACTCCTGGTCCTACATCCGGTCAGCTTCACATCCTTGAGGAAAAGGTAGGAGCTTATCCCCAGGCATCACTGGCTCCCCTTGGGTCCCGTGACCATCCCTGATCTCAAACACCATGGCCAGGGAAATGCTGTGAGTGGCTGGGCACGTGTCACACCTCCGCACTGGGGGCAGAGTGACCCTATAGAAGCACAAGGATGAGGGTTGCTGGGGATGATGGGGGGCCCCCAGGGGAATCAGGACACAGTGACCAGATGAAGGGCAAATGGAACTGGTTGGCTCTGTAGCTGATGACCACGACTTCCTTATGGAGTGTCATGAGCGTGCAGTAAGATTATGTGCCCGGCACAGAGAATATTCTCAGAAAATGTAGCTACCACCGGCATCTGCATCGGCATCACCATTATTAACTTTTGGGTAAGCCCTTGAGCAGATTGATACTTTAAAAGGCAAGAAATGCCAAACATTAGAGCACCAGGTAATGTAGACCCTTATAATCCTCAGGAGTTCTTAGCAACTTTAGAGAATGGTCAGTGCATACCACCCATGATTTTACCTTGCTTCCGTAAATTAAAAAGCTATTACATGTCACAAATTTCTAATGAGTACATACAGAGCGCATCCCCGTTTTAAATTTAAAACACTGTTAATCCAAGTCTCTAGGAGAGGAAATATTCCAGTTTGTGAGAATTCCTGCGCTCTTCCAGTTGGTTCCACAGACACAACCCCAGGTTTTTACCCAGGGTCTTATCTTACTCTTCAAATCCCTTTGATGTCAAATCTTCCCACCTCAACTAAAACGTGAGCTCCTAGAGAGCGGAGAGCCTGTCTACACTTCCCCAAGTCCCCTCTAACAGCGTCTTAGGGTGAAGGCTCTGAGCCGGCCAGCCCGCCGTCTGACTCACAGTGCGGCCTGGATCCCGGTAGTTGGCAGAATTCCCATCTGTCTGCGCAGCCCACACACCCCCAGCCCCGCTGCCAACCAGGGCTTAGGCCCCAGCCGTTAGAGACTCCATTTGTGCCATTAACAGGAACGTCAGCAACAGCTGCCGGCAGCAGGTGCAAAGCCCAACAGAGCCCAGCTCTGGAGAGAAATCTTTTGCTCATTCAAGCCAGCTGTAGAGACAGTGAAGACAAGTGGGAGGGGGAACCGTTCTTTCTGAAAGGCAAGACAGGACAGGGAAAGTTTGGTCCAGGCCGTTTTCATCATTGACTCAATCAGTCAGATGGGCCAGCTGGTTGGCCACCCAGTCACACGGAGCCAAATGCCCCTCGTTGTGGGGACTGGGATTGTCCCACCTGCTCCTCTAACTTCCAAGAGCCCTGGCCCTACCTCCAAACCCAGACTTCCCTCCTTCCTGGGGAGGGGAAGAGACAAATGGGAGAGAAGAAAAGGGACCAGCATTTAGAGCCTCCAGCCATGCATGGAGTAGCCAAATCCCCAGCACCTGGAGCTTTCAGACACTCAGAAGCTCAGCCTCCACCCCAGACCTCCTGAGTCAGCATCTGCAGAGTAACAGTCTCCCCCAGGGGATTCATGTGCACATGCAAGTCTGAGAAGCACTGGTTTGGAGACTCAGGCATTCATTAAATCATTCAGAAATTTTTTTTTACGACGCATCTGTGATATATCTGGCGCTGTCGTAGGCACTGGGGGGCAGGCGGGGGGTACATCAGTGACAAGAGAGAACATCCCAGCTCTTGTGGAGCTTGCTTCCTCGTGGAGAGAAACACACAACAAATATGATGAACACATAAAACAGTATGCTAGTGGGTGACAACTTCTAAGGCTAAAAACTAAGTGGAAAGAGGACAGAGCCCATGGGGGGCGGGGGAGGGGCAGGTGTAAAACAGAACTTTCCCTGAGAGGTGGCCTGGGAGTGAGGACCCAAGGAGGAAGTTAGGCCGAGGGGAGGGCCGGAGGGGGGAGGCCCCACAGCCCCAGGTTGCCCAGGACAGAGGGAATTCCTGGGGCATAGGACTTCCAGTTTGACACCCAAGACAATCCACTGCAAATAGGAAGAGTTGGTGACCATGGAAGGGGAGCAAGGGTAGGTAGTAGGTGAGCCCAGGAGAGGGGACACCATCCTGGGGCTTCATCATTCATGGTGTGGTTCTCGGCCCAGAGGCATCAAATCACCTGCGGGGGTGGGGGGTGGGGGGTGTTAGAAATGCAGAGGCTCAGGCCCCACCCCCAGACCTCCTCAATCAAAATCCACAATCTCATCAGGTCCCCGGGGGTCCTGGTGCATATAAGCTCCTTCCAGACCTTTGTGAGGGCTTCGACACTTCCTCTGAGCAAGACGGAAGACCACACAGATAGCACGATCTAACACTTAACAGGCTGCTGGCTTGAAAAGGGATGGAGAGCAGAGGGGGCCAGTAAGGAGGGCCTGCAGTAACCCTGCCGAGCAAGGAGAGTGGCTGCAGGCCAGGCTGGCTCTGACCGAGGCCATGAAAGCCATCAGGTTTTAGATAGAGTTCTAAAGGGGAGCAGGGGGTAGAAACCAAGTCTCAGAGGAGGTAAATCCACGAGATGCTTTCTACAGCTTGCTTTCTCTTAACCCCACCTTCCTTGTATTTCTTGCACAAATCTCCTTCCTTGCACCAACATTTCTGGGGGCCTGGTTAATGGCAGTCCCCATGCTGAAGGAATGCAACCCAGTTGCTGAGACCAGCCATTGCCAGCACATCTCTCTGACCAAGCAAACCCCAGGGACTCCAGGAGTCCAGGGTAAGAACCATTCCATCTGGGTGGGGGTGGGGGTTCAGGGAAAGGGTCCCCCGAAGGCCGCATCCTCCCAGCAAAGCTAAATCTCAAAGAGTCTGAGGAGAAGGATGGTGCACAGGCCTCCCCACCCCCCAGGTCATTCCCCCTAAAGGCGAATAGGGTCAGTATGCACACCCCAGGCCAGCTATTTATACGGGCTCTGTTCAGAGCTTGGGTGCGTGCGCACTAAGGTGTCGACTGGGCGTGGGATGGAGTCAGGGGTGGGATGAGATGTTCTCTCTCTTTCTGGTGTGAAATTCCAAGGATTCTGACAATTTTGAATAGGAACCTGCCTTCGGGTCATTATGGTCCAGATCATACACGCGTCCAGATAGGCAGAGAAACCTATTTTATTTAACAGCTCATTAGTGTGAGTTATGACTTTTTAATATTTAGACATATGGTCGGTGGCCTCCATCTGTGTGTGCTCTTGCCCTGGGCCTCACAAACCTTCTGACTAGGCCTGCAGCAGATCGCGGACCCTGCACTTCTCCTGGGAATGTTCCTCCCCTCCCCCACCTTTTCTATCTGAACCTGAAATGCATACAAGACCCACGTGGAGATCTGTCATTTTTTTTTTTTTTTTTTTTTTTTTTTTTTTGCCTGCTCTCTATCCTATCCCTTCAGCTGATACCTGAAGCCTTCTTTTCTGGAAGAAAGTAGTTCTCTGTGGTTTAGGTGGGACTGAGCTCCTAGGAGCTAGCCTGTTGGAAAGACTGTCTCCTTATGATGGCAAGACAAGCCAGCCCAGAGAGAAGAAAGCATCACCAGGGTATGATGTGGGAGGGAGACAGAGCCCAAGGAATCCTTTGCCAGCTCCTGGATCCAGCCGTGCCTGATCCTAGCCCACCTTTACACTTTACAATTACCTAAGCCTTTTTTGGAGTAAGCTGGTTGGAGCTGGATTTCTGTTACTAGCAACTGAAAGAACCTTTACAGTAATTCCAATTCACAGGATCATAGGTGTCAAAGCCTGCAGAGGCCTTAGAAACCACTTGATTGACTTCTACTCTTCCACGTGTGACGAATCTGACACTCAGCGGGGAGAAATGGTTTGTACTATTCACAGAGTGAATTGGGGCCAGAGCTGAGACTAAAACACAGATCTCCTTGCTCCTGGGCCATGACCCCAGTTTTCCTCTTTATGTCACCTTCCCCAGCCCGTGCAGACCAGACCTGCACCCAACCTTCCCCTCTGTGTCCCCACACACCTCTGGTTCTTGTCCAGCTTTTGTATTATCACTTCACTGGCCCCGGTAAGTGCTGATCCAAACTGAACCAGTAAACCCCTTGACAGAAGGACACCGGCCTCCCCTCACCGTGAAGTACCACTGGGCCGAGCCCCACTCCTGGCATATGGCAGGGGCTGAACCAGCCCTGCTAACCTACCAACCAGAGGCCTTGAAGCCCGGTTGGCTAAATCGAGACCCCTTTTCCAGCCAATGCGCCCATTCAGAGTGAATGTTTCTCGAAGGCCAGGCGTTTTCTACCCAGCAGGCTATTTCCCAGGCCATTAGCAGGAGCTGCAACCAGAGGCGGGAAGACTATGTTGCTTTTTTTCTCCATTTCCTTTTGTTTTCAATTTGCTGCCCGTGGTGGATTTTCCCCCCTCCCTTCTTTAACAGCCCAAGTTGCTAAATTGCACATCGACAGCAACTCCTGTGAGTTTAGTCCTTAAGTGTTACATTTCTGTAACAGATACTCCACACGCGGCACTTATCTGCGGGAGGGGGCTGCAGAGGCACACTAAAATTACATTTCCATTTCGGTTCCTATGTTTTTAAGCTGTTATTTTAGCATTTCTGACTAGTTCACAGTTGACACCTACTGATGGAAAATTAAATGAAACTTGGCCAAGAACGAGCCTCCCTCTCCTCCCCAGGCTGAGAACTAGCTCCTTTTTATAACGAGCCGCAGCTGTGGAGGACAGAAAGCCGCCCCGATTTGGAAATGCGAGATCAGCTCCACAGCCCCAGCTCTGCACTTCCCCAGCCCCTTGGACCCTGGAGTGAATCACTGAGCCTTCTGACCCTCATTTGTCTCATCTGTAAAATGGGAATCATACCTACAGAAGCCAGAGCTATTGTGAGGTTTTAGATTATGTAAAAATACTGGGCCATCCATGACAACTTGAAAACTGTACCGTGAAAATTCTTGGCACATAGTAGGTGCTCAGTAAATGTTAGTTATTTCTTGGTCTTAGTCCTTTTAGCCATCTGATATCCTTCGGATCAGTTTATAGTGGCTCACTACGCGATTTAATATGAGAATTACGGGTTAACACTCCCTCCCAGTTAACAGATCAGGCCACGCCCCCAAATAGAGGCTACACCAAGGCCACGGGGTCAATCTCAGTTAAACCCTTCCAGCAGCACCCTACTGTCCTGGGGATCAGGCTGACACTCCAGGACACCACATGTGGTGTGAAGCAGCTCCCACCTTCCTCTTCCCCTCCGGCCATATCCCCACCTGGAACCTTTGGTAATGTACTTCTGTCTGCCCGATAGACCCTTCCCCTGGCTAAGTCCTCTTCAAACTGCCAGACAGAGTTTCCCAGATCCTGCCTCTGGGCTCCCACCGCGCCCTGTGCCTTCCCCTTCAGGCCACCGTCAATGGTCTTGTCCCCCTAGACTGTGAGCCAGGAGGGCACGGACTGTTTCCTGTTTATCTTTTATCCTGGGCACCAGCACAATGCTTGACATAGAGTAGGAGCTCAGACAATAGTTCCTAAAATTCTAAGAGGATTAATCAACACATAAAAAATAAATAAGAGGAAGATTCCATAGGTAAAGACAAATTTTCCTCCAGTTAATATACAAATTCAATGCAATTGCAAACCCATATTCTAATAGGGTTTTTACAAAACCTGAAATGCTAATTCTAAAATTTGTCTAAAGAGTAAATTCATGAGAATAAACAAGATAAGCTTGAGAGCCTGCTCTGAAAAATATCAAGATCTATTATGAAGCTTTATCAATTAAAACAGTTAATGGTGGTAGAAGAATAGGCAGACAGAAGGGTCAGACTGAACAGGCCAGATATATACCTGTGTATATATATATATGAGAATTGGGGGCATGATAACATGGCATTTTATAACATCAGGGGAAAGATGAGCCATTTAAAAAAAATGGAAAGCCAACAATCAACTATCCCGTTGGGAGAAAAGCAAGTTAGATCCCTTCTGAAATCAGCCAGGATGGGCTATGCTGTGCTGTGGTGATAAACGGCCCCCAGATCTCAGTGATTTAACACAGTAAAAGCTGATTTCTGGCTCAGGGCACACATCCATTGCACGACAGTCGGGAGGCTCTGTTCATGGAAATCACACGAGAGCCAGCTGACGGAGCAGTCACCACCTCAAACATTGCCATAGAAGGTCTGGACTCAGACTGAAAAGTCTTGCATTCGCTATTACAGGCTTGGTCCTGAAGTGACCCCATCCCTTCTGCTGACAGCTCAGGCTAGAACTAGTCCCGTGGCCCCACCCAACCCCAAGCAGTACAGAGAGAGTGAAATCCTGCCATATGCCATGAAGTGAAGAGAACTAAAAGGGCATTGTGGGGAAGGACGCAAGGACCACACACTACTTTCACCCGTTAATTCACGCCCCTGCGCCCTGAAAAAGTCTTTCTAAGTATTAAAAAAAAGAAAATACAGAGAAAAAATTTTTACAGTCTTGAGGAAGATGGCTTCCTCTTCAAGGCATTAAACTCAGAAGCCATAAGAGCAAAGAATGACAGATTTAATCGCATAAAAAATATGAAATTTTTGCATGGCAAAATAATCTATAAATGAGGACAAAGGGTAAGTGACAGACCAGAGGAAATATTTGTGCCATCATACATAACTGACAGAGGGTTAATAGCCATAGTATACAAAGAGCTCTTGGAAATCAATAAGAGGAATCAATATGTAGAATACAGGTCATATGATCGTCTTGTTTAGAGGGTTGGGGGAAATAGACATGCTCATATATTTATTGTTAGAAGTATAAACTGACTCTTCTTTTTTCTTTTTGGAGAAAATTTTGAATATACCTATCAACATGTTAAATGTACATACATTTCATGCCGCAGTTCTTCTAGTCCTCATATAAAATACCTGTAAATGTATTTGCACAATGTCATCTCATACAAAATGTCATTTACAAACGTGTATGTATCATGTTGCTCATTACAGAATATTGGTAACGGTTAAAAAAAAGTATTGCTTTTAAAAAGGAAAAAAAAGACGGCAGAAAAGATGTCCATGATACATTTGTTGTGTGGGGTTTGAGGTACTCATTGATCACTCCTCCTGCCCTCTGATTTCTCACATATTTATAATGAATCCTAGGAAACGAGTAAGATCAGTTTTATTGATGAAGTGGGGTAAGAGGACTCAGTGGAGTGTCCCACCACATCCCATGAATCCAGACCTGACTTTTCACCAGTAAGAAATCAACACCAGGTTTTTTTTTAAATCCTATAATTATAATACTAATTCTTCTGGAATCTTTAAGCATGGACAGAACAGGGCTCCAGAGGGGCGCCTGGGTGGCTCAGTCGTTAAGCATCTGCCTTCGGCTCAGGTCATGGTCCCAGGGTCCTGGGTTCGAGCCCCGCATCGGGCTCCCTGCTCAGCGGGAAGCCTGCTTCTCCCTCTCCCACTCCCCCTGCTTGTGTTCCCTCTCTCGCTGTGCCTCTCTCGGTCAAATAAATAAATAAAACCTTAAAAAAAAAAAAAAAAAAACAGGAACAGGGCTCCAGAGGCCACTTAGCCCTGGTATGAAATCACATAATTGATGAGCTGCCTAGTGTCACCACCGAGCAGGTGGCAGAGCCGGGATTAAAAATCCAATCTGACAATAAGACTCACCGCAAGCCCTTCTTCGGTAACCCAGATCAGATCCCTGCAGTAAGCCCAACCTCCAGGGAACCCCATTCCTGGGATCAAGTCCTCGGTATCGCCTCTCCAAACTAACCTCTGACTTAAACCTTACCATTTGGACTTGCCCAATGTCACCTTTCTCTAAGAACTGAAGCCAAAGAGGTCCCTCCGGCTGCTCTTTTTGCCCTTTAGGGAAATGGCACCATGTTCCCGGAGCTGTCCTATTGCACAAGGCAGGCACTTCCCTGGAGGCAGTGAGGATGCTATGACTCCGCCCCATGCTCCTGTCCCCCACCTGCCCCTCTCTTAGGAAGCTCAGAATTTCCTTTTGCCTTCAACAGCCGAACTTTCCCTCAGTCAGAATATAGGATTCCATTTTCCACCTCCAAACCACCTCCCAACCACCTCCCGACATTTTTGTCTTTCCTCTGCTTAGTGGGCTTCAAACCCCTGGTGCCTTGCGTTTCATGGTACCTCCATGTAGCGCAGGCAGCCCGGCCAGCACGCCCAGCTCCTTAAGACCTGGGAAGTTCAGTTCTTTTGCCTCAATTTTCCAGTCTGTACAGTGGGAGTGGTAGTCACAGTGTCTCTCCTGTGGATTCATCCGGAAGATTAAATGAGATAATGCACATCCTGTACCCATACACAGAAAGCCCTCCCAGGAGGTTAAAATCACCATTCTATTCCAGAATTGCTATATATGGCAGTTTCGTATGGGTCTACCTCGTGGGTTTCTTGACAAAAGTGGGAAAGCTGTACATAAACGTGATACACTTTCTCACCCCATCCTCATAGTTGGACACTTGCAGTTTTCTGTTTGGTAACTTTAGAACCCTGGCACACTTTGTAGCGTCCTGAGGGGGGCGGGAGGAGGGGAGGCAGCCAGGAGGCAACTGGGACCCCCCAGGGCAGGAGAGGAGTTGCTGGAGGGAGATCAGAAAATGGCAAAGGAGAACTTCCTGGGCTCCAATATTGCCTAATCACATCCCAAACCCTGCTCCCCAAAGTTGTTCCCCGCAGCCTGCCCAAATCCTGCCACGTGCCAAAAGGCAGTCTACCTGGCCAGTTAGCCTCGTCCGCCCAGCTGATGGATGCCCCCTCCCCACACCCCACAGCATGGCTTTGTGAGAAGCTGGGGTCTCAGGTCCCTGAAAACTGCCTGCCTCCCCCTAAGTGGTGAGCATCTTACTGCCTCTGTAGCCCCATCTGGCTTAGCTTGGTGCCTGGGACAGAGCAAAACCTGAAAACGTTTGCTGAAATGAGACTTCACTGAGCTCACGGCTTTCCTGGGGGGCTGGCTGGTCCTAGGGTCCCATGGAGAAGTGGGATAACAATCGAATAAAGCTGCTTGCTCCACTCAAGACGAAGAGGAGAGAGGGGTAGGCCCGGGACCATAGGCAGCTCAGGAATTCCTACCCAGAAGGGCTGAGGGGCACTCCGGGTTGGGAAGGGGGTTGCTTAGAACTCATCTTAGAGCCGCATGATATAGCAAGCTCATGGCTTTGACTTAGATGGCATGTTTATTCGGGGTGGCTTAGAGGGCAATGGACAGAGTGGGGGAGGCTGGAGTCTCCAAGCCTTCCCCCAGCCACCCAGGTTCACCCACGTGCAATGCACCCCTTCCCTGCTAAATGTAAAAACAGTCTCTCCCTAGCAGGGACCCTCGCTTTATTTCCAACAACGAGCATCGGCCCACGATGGCAAACTGAGCCTCGCCTTGGCCCCATCCGTGCAGGGTGACCTTGGCAAACCCACTTAACCCCCTGGGCTTCAATTTCCCCAGCCATAAATTGAGCTCGACCTCGGTGCCCCATTTCTCAGCATCTTGAGCGAAGGCCCAGAACCCTGCCGCCCACCTCCTTGGAGACATCTGCATGAAACGGAGCAATTTAGAACTGGAGCCCTAGTCTAAGGTATGAGGGACCCAGGACAGCACTGTCCCCGCTGTCCCGATGCGCTGCGCCGGCTGCAGCCGGAGATTACAGGCCCACCTCCAGAGGCTGCCGCCGGGGGCACCGCCTGCCCGGAAGGCCCCACTCTTGTCAGAATATTAACACTCTGGATGCATTTGTGTGTTACTCATGATTGCGACCATGGCTCCAAAAGGATTATGCAGCATGCATATTTATGAGACAAGCCCAGACAAAGACTACCACATTTTAAAAGATGCAATTATCTCTAAAAAGTTCAGCTTTATTTTCATGCTAATGAATACAATATTTTTAAGCAAACCTAATTGGTTTGCCTGGGCTCCCATAAAAGCTCTCAACTCATTAGAGCTCCGAGGCCCCCTTCAAAAGGGGCTTTAGAGGGAGCTGGGGGGCTAAGGAGGGACTGGCGCTCGGAACTTTTCAGTGGTGCCTGCTGAGGTCCTCTGGCCCCCTCCTCTTCCCGAGCCCTCAGGCTGGGTGAGAGGTAAGGCCTTTCAGGAGGGGCCCCCGCGAGACCCTGGGCCCTGGGAATGTGAGAGCATCAGGGGAAACTGAAGGCCAAAGGGAATGTCTTCTCTTCTCTGTGCAGAGGAAATGAGGCAGTGTCCCCCTCACCTGCCCTCGTGGCCCCCCGACACTCATACGCCACTGTCACAAAACCTTTGGCTCCCCGGTGGATGCTGGAATTCTACCCAGAAACAGGATCTTCTGGCAGGTCACCAGCCAGGGCTTTGGAGAGGGGCTTCCCTATGCCCCCGTCCCAGATGCCCCCTGTGCTCTGATACCTGCCCATTTGCTTTGATTTCACCTTCTATGTGTAATGCACTCTCCCATTGAATTTTTTTGCGTGACTTGCCTTTGTAAAGTACATTTTACAAAGGAGAAACTGAGGCTCAAAGCCGCAAAGTGAGGTTGTGCCAGCCTGCAGGCTCCAGATGTTCTCCATGGCAAGCCGGACACGGGGCATTCTGTGACAAGGGGCTGTCCTCCTTCCTGCCTGAGTCTGGGGCCCAATGTGAGCTGCGTCTTCTCCTTACATGCCTAGGCTCCTCCCATCCCCCTGATTCTCGGCGCCCTGGGCACTGGGTACAGCTGTGTGACCCGTGCACTGTGCAACACCAGAGGCTGATGTCGTCTATGAATGGCACCCCCTGGAGTTGTGCAGCACTAGGCCCTGCTCAGCATCCTTATCCTCCACCAGCTTCCTGCAGGGTCATTTGGAGATCTTGGGCCTACAAGTTGCACAGGAAAGATTTACCTTCCCCTCAACCACCTCCTGGAGCCTGAAATCTAGGCGCCTGGTCAAAAGACAGCAGGGTTCAGGAAATGACCAGCAGACTCAGAGAGGGGCCAGGAGGCGTGTTAGCGCACAGCAGAAGCGGTAGAAAATGCGGCCAGGGCCAAGGAGGTGAGGAGACGAGGGAACCAGGCCTGGCAGAGCCACCAGGTGGCTTTGTGCCTCCATTTTCCTGTCTGTAAACAGGGGAAGTGAGGCCTGCTTACCTCTGAGGCCTCTTTTGATTCTACTGCAGATTTTCCCAGAGAGTCGATGAAAGAAACAGAAACTAGAATCCAACTGAAAAGTCAGAAGGAGGGGGCGCCTGGGTGGCTCAGTCTGTTGAGCTTTGGCTCAGGTCATGATCTCAGGGTTGTGAGATCAAGCCCTGTGTTGGGCTCCATGCTGGGCATGGAGCCTGCTTGCGATTCTCTCTCCTTCTCCCTCTGCCTCTCCCCAGCTTGTGCTAGCGCTCTGTCTCTCTCTCAAAAGGAAGGAAGGAAGGAAGGAAG
>NW_027397087.1:33657685-34020726 GCF_003265705.2 Callorhinus ursinus | reverse complement strand
AAGGAAGGAAGGAAGGAAGGAAGGAAGGAAGGAAGGAAGGAAGGAAGGAAGGAAGGAAGGAAGGAAGGAAGGAAGGAAGGAAGAGAAAAGGCAGAGGGAGGGTCTAATGAATTTCCTATCTGGGGCGTGATTCCATACACTCATCTCCACTCCCGGCTGAGAACACACACTCAGAGTCAGGCTCTAAGGTCGCAGGGAGAAGGCTCAGGGGCCAGCAGAGCAAAGCAGGAGAAGCATATGGAGCGAGGAGGTTATTGACCGAAACTTAAAACCTAAGCCAGCTAACCAGAGAGGAGGGGATAGGTATTCCAGAAAGGGCTGGGTGGCCCTAGCAACAAGGGGTCCCTGGAAGTAACAGGGACCGGAGTGGCCAGGCCCGGAAAACAGGCCAGCCGCTGAGAAGGGGAGAGCAAAAGGGAGGCCTCACTGGGGGCCTGTGGTTTATAAAGCACCAGAGCTTGATCCCTTGTCATCCTCACACCACCCGAGGAGGGAACGACTGTGTTTCTTCTTGTGTAGGGGAGTAAAAGATGCCTGAACAAAAGGTTGCCGGTCTGAAGATGTCCAGCGTGGGCTGGGGCCCAAGACCTCCATCCCCTGATGCCCAATCTGGTTTTCATTGTCACTGAACTACCATGAGGCCTTGAATAATAAGATCAAGACTTGGAATAGCAGCTTATGGGCAATGGGGGCCCCCAAAAGTCTTTGAGCGGAGGAATAACCGGGAATGAGCCTAGGAGGCTGGAGGGTGGTGAGAGAAATGGAGGCAGGACCTCCTTAGGAGGAATATTTGGATTTAGTGAAAGGGTCAATCCGGGGCCCTCTGAAGGTTTGTCTTGGAGAAGCCGAGTTACAACCATGGTTGTCCACTGGGCCTCCGGGGGGTCCCGGGGGCATGCCCCAGGGCTATGGGAACTGAGCTCCGGCCGGGGGATGACACTGCAGGGACCCAACCTAAGCTCAGAGCCAAACCCCCACCCCCTAGGCTTTACTCCTGCCTAATTGGCTTAGATTTATCAAAGTAATTTTTAAGGGGGAATTTTATATGAAGGTAATTACGCTCAGCTGAACTAATTTTATTAAACAATGCTGCCTTAATGACAAACAAATCTGTTATTAATTTGTAACCGAGCAGCTATTCCATTCAATTTGCGGCATCAGTAATGAGCCCTGTGGCCGGAACAGGCAAGAAGCGCCCCCTTTCCAAGGAAGGCAGCCCGGCCAGGAGGCCAGGAGCCGGGCCCTTGCCCCCGCTCCCCCATGGACACATGCGGGACTCCCACCGCACCTCCTCTCCCTGGGCCTTGACTCTCTGCAGAATAAGAGCTCGGGGAAGCGCCCAGAGGGCCTGCCTTCTCAGCAGCTCGGGGATGGGGCGTCTGGATGGACTCCTGTGCTTCCTGAGTTTTCCTCATCTGTAAAATGGGGAGGACAGTGCCTCCCTCTTAGGGCGACTGTGAGAGTTCATTAGTACATGCAGAGCCGCTTGCAGGCACGTGGGAGATAGTCCATAAACACTGCTTATTTTTATTAATATTCCCCATTCCAGAAACGTGGGCTGGGAAGAGCGGGGGGCCCATAGCCGTGGATGGAACGGGTAAGAGTCCCTGCTTCCCCTAATCATCATCACCCCTTGATTCTGGGCTCCCTCGGACCCCCTTCTAGGAGGATGAGACATGACAGCAGCCCATGGAAAGCGCCCAGAGAATGAGACTCTAGTTCTGACCCCGCCCTCGGGTGACCCTCGAGGGTCTGCCTTGGCTTCTTTAGCTCTCCAGCGTGGGTTGGCCACACTGCCCTGCCGAGTTGCCAGGCCATCCTAGGGACCAGACAGGGTCACCAGGTGGCTCTCCCATATCCAGCAGGGGTCAGGATAAGCTGGACAGCTTACGGTAAAAGGCTGGTTCCTGGGCCCTGCCCCAGGAGACTAGCTGCCACAGATATCTCCCCAAATCTGTGTGCTCCAGGCTCCCTCTCGGGGAACGCTGCACATCTGACATCACTTGCTCATCTGCAGGGCACTCTATACCACTGCCTTTGCAGTCACAGTGGCCAGTGTCCAAGCGAAGAAGGTATAGTTTCTCGAAGTAAAGGAACGTGCACAGTTAACGGTGAGTGGGAGGCAATGTCCAGCACCAGATCCACCAGTCCCTTCTCCTTCACGACGCTCGGGGCGGGGCGGGGCGGGGCTGGGGCAGGCCGGTCTGTGCTGCTTGCTGTCACCTGGGAGCCGTGTTGACATGATGCCTCGGAGCCCACCTGCTCTGGGGCCCACTGTGCTGAGAGTCAGCCTTTCAGCGAGAGGCTACTAATGTACCCTCCGTGCACGGCACAGAGACCATTGCCCTCCCAAGGTCAAGAGCCCCTGAGCCCATCATAGTGCCTGGCTTTCTGCAGTGAGGGAGAGGACTACTGTGTCTCCAGAAGGTCTTTCTGAAATCCCAGCCTATTCATGTACATGCACCATTCAGCCCCTTAGCAAGGCCTGAATTTTGTCCAGAAATTTCTCCGGAGGTTGATTCTCCAGGGCTGCAGACCCGCAGGCCCAGCTCCTCACAGCCCCCTTTACTCATCCAGCAAAGGAGCGTGGCTCCCGGCAAAGAGGACAGGCTGAGGTAGAAAGAACCACCAAGACTCCCACCAGACCCTGCCTTGTCTAAAAACAAGAAGCCAACCCTAAGGAGTCGCCCTGAGGAAGGGGGTGATGAAATAGTACTGGCCAGCCCCCCAAAGGGCCGAGCAGGGAGGAGGGAGAACTCCCCTCCACACCCGTACTCAGGCCAATATCCCCTGCTTTCCTGGCCGGTTCATCTAAAATGCCCTCTCTCCCTCTTTTCTCTGAGTCCCCCCGCCATAGGGACCGCTGTCCTGGCTTCTTTGCTTCTACCCACCCTTCGTGCCCACCTCAATCCCCACCTCCTCCTCCTAGAAGACTCCATGTTCTTCTCGGCACTTCCCCTCGCCCCTCTCGTTCAGCCTCTGATGGCCAGTGAAATGTGACTGGAAGCATCCGTGTCTCTTCTAGGCAAGGCAGCAAGCAGCTGATGGGTTTCCTCCGTTTGTAACAAATAACCAAGCCCCTAACAGTGAATTAAGAGCTCTTACTATCTCGTGGAACAAGAAATCTCAAAAAGGTAACCCTGTGTCATCTCATGGTTCCAAGGTGGCCATACAACCACATGTATTCATCAGCTATGGCTGTGTAACAGTGGGCCCCAAAACTTAGTGGCTTAAAACAACGATAAACAGTTCTGATCTCACACCGTTCCTATAGATTAGAAATTCTGGAGCAAGCTGGCATTGGAGGGTTGGGGGAAGGAGTACTGTCATGAGGTCTGTCATGAGGGGGCAGTGAACACGCTGGCCAGGGCTGCAGCCATCTGAAAGCCTTGGCTGGAGCTAGAGAGTGAGCTTACAGAGCAGCTCCGTCACACGCCTGGCAAGTTGGTGCTGGCTGTTGGCAGGAAGCCTCCGTTCCTCCCCAAGGGGGCCCCTGCACAGGCTGCTTGAGTGTCCTCAGAGCATGGCAGCTGGCTTCCACCAGCGTGAGCCATCCCTGAGAACAAAGCTGAAGGATCCGCGTCTTTTTTTGACCTATCTTTGAAAGGCACACAACTTCACTTCTGTCACATTCTCTTCCTTAGAATCAGGCCCGTGGTCAAGGAGAGAAGAATGGAAGCTCCAGCTTTGGGAGGGAGGGAGGTTGAGGCATTGGTGGACATATTTAAAACAAAACAAAACAAAACAAAACAAAAAACCACCACAAACAGTGTCCATACTGGAAGACAGGGAAGAAAGCAAAAACAGAAGGAAAAATTAGACCCTGAGACAGTGAGTAATCCACAAATAGGACACCCGATCACTTTATTAAGTGCTTTTCATACCTTCAATCTGGAGTGAATCTCTTCCAGGGTCTGCCCTGAGGAAGGTGTTTGCTCACTGTGACGTGAGCTTTGTCTCCTGGGGTGGCATGGGTTCAGGGACAGGGACCTGACACTGCGTCCCCGATCAGCCACACCTGCTCCGCTGCCCTCAGCCACGGGGTTTGCCTGTGCGACCCTGAGCAAGGTCAGTCGCCCTCTCTGAGCCTCCGTTTCGGGCTCTGGATGAAAGGAATGCCTGCTTCCCAGCTTCCCGGGACTGACTGCACACACTCTGCAATCTAGGAAGTGTGGGGCCCTTGTGCATTCTGCTCATTGCCATTTGCCCTGGGTTTTGGGTGAGGCCAGATCCCACCAGAGGCTTTTTGTCCTCCCGTTCTGCCCGTCTAATTTCCAACACACGGTGCTCAGGCACGGGGAGGAGAACCGGGCACAGAGGCCAAATCCCCAGCCTAGAAACAGGGGTGCATATTGTCAATGCCTCCGGCAATGGCACCCCACCCAGCCGAGGGAGCCTCGTTCCCAGCCCCGCTTAACAACACGCAGCCTGATTTAATATGAGCAGCTGATCTCATTGCTTCCATAGCAAGTTTAATTTGCTGGGAAAGCGAGTTGGTGAAGTTCTAATAATGCAAAGCCGCAAATAATACCAAAGAGAGTTTGCATTATGATAACTTTCCAATTAAAATGGATTAATGGAGGAGAAACGGCAGCAGTGGTGTCTAGACAACATATTACTAAATCCTTGGAGAGGGAGATGGAAGGGAGTTGGGGGTGACAAGAGGAAGCAAAAGGAACGGGGCACATCTTGAGTTGGAGGCGCCCGGGGCCGTGTGTCGGGAGGTATCAGGCATGAGCTCCTTGGCCCCATCTGCTACAGAGCGCACGCTTTCCGGCATTTGGGAGAACCAGTCTTGTAGGACCCAAAGGCCTTTGGTCTCTGGACCTCTTTAATTAAAATGCAAATAGTGCCTTCAGGTTCCCGGGGCTGGCCTGTGTCGGGGATTCGCCCGCAGGTAACTGAGAGCCCTGGAAAGCCCTGGCTAGGAGTCAGGAGACCAGCACGGACAGACGGACGCATCTGGGCTTCGCTGCAGGACGCGGAACAGTTCCTCCACATCCAAGCCGGTGACCCTGCACCCTGACCACTGCCCAGTGATCCAGGTGAGTCCATTCAGAACCTCTCTCCCGGGAACCTGAGCGTGAGACCCAAGAGAGCCAGGACCGTCATGGCATGGGAGCTGGGGTTCGTTCCTGCAGGCACTTCTCGCGAAGAAAGCCTACAAGCTGGGGCTCTGGTCTTGAGCAGCCCCGGGGCCCCGCCCTTCAGAGCCAAGCCAGGCAAGTGTCTTGCCATTCTGCGAGGCGCCCCAGGATCCATGTCCTTCCCCTTTGCTTAAGCTGACTGGCCATTTTCTGTTGTCTACAAACAAAAGAACTTTAACAATCTATCTTTTCTTCTCTGTGGGACCAAGGGAAAGTCACTTCATCCCTCTGAGCCTGCTTTCTCTAAGATGCGGATGCACACATAGCTAGCTACCTTGTGAGGTCGGTTGCTGCCCACGTTGGTAAAATGATGTTTTAGGGGTAGATCTCCATTTAGGTCTCTCTCGGGTCTGGAGTGGGGGGGGGCGGTTATAAGTGGTCCTTAAGAGGTTGGCTGGACCCCAGGGGCAGGTAGATCTGGAAGCCCAAGGACCGTAATTTTACCAGCATCACTACCTTGCAGGGCATAATAACGAGCATCTCAACACCACACTGAGGCTCCTTCCAGAAATCCCTAATGTCCCCCCTCTGCCTGGGAAGGCTCTGATTTCTTGCAAAGCCCATGAGGCCCTGAGCCAGGCCCTGGTGGACCAAGTTCTAGCCATGTGCTGCCCCCTGCAGGCCTTCACTTCTTAGCAAATAGGCAAAGAAAAAGCCCATGTGAGCAGATACAACCCCACGTGCAGTATTCAGCAAACACAGTCACCCCATTTGATCTCATTCTCCCAGGTCCCTTGCTGTCTGCAGATGGATATGAAACTACGACTGAAAACACATAATTCTGGGGATAAAGGAAAATATGAGACAAGAAACAACCGGGGGTAAAAAGATCACCACTTCATATTCAACAACACTCCACTTCACCCCCCCCCCCCCCCCCCCCCCCACACAGAACTGTGTCCAGGGCAGCCTTGAGGGAAAGGGAGAGGGGGGTCATATTCATGCTGTGGATCATGCATCATATTCTCATTATCTCATTGTTGTCATGATCTTTCAGGCAGGAAATACAAATCCCCATTTTACAGATGATGAAACTGAGGGTCAGAGTAGTTCACTTGCCCAAAGCCAAACAGTTCATAAGTATAAAGTCTGTTTGAGTCCAAAGACTTCCCTCTTCACCAATGTTCTTCAACCTTTTTTTGAAAGTAGAAACTGTGTCCCCAAATGAAATCCCATGCCCAGGGTATAAAAGGAACACTAAAAGCCTAGCTCTCTGGTTGAGCTGGGGAGTGATCGTATAGAGGAAGGTAGACCTTCCTGTCCACCACTGCCCCCCCCCAGCCTCGAGATATGCCCTCCCCTGTCCTGGAGCGGTCCTTGGGCACAGATGCTGAGACCCTGTCCAGTTTAGGGTGAGAACTGCTGCTTCCCTCTCAGGCAGGTTTTGTTGGAGGCCCTAGATAAAACCAACAACGTTTTCCAATTGACCAAAAAGAAGGGAGCTCCAGCTTTGGGGATCTGGGTGGAAATTCTGGTTCTGCCACTTATTAGCTGTGCAAGTTTCTCAGCTAATTGGAGCTTTCCCAGGATACTATCGTCCAGCGCCACCCAGTAGAAATATCATGCGAGCCACACATGTCATTTTAAATTTTCTAGTAGCCGCGTTAAAGGAAAGGTAAAAAGGTAAACCAGTATTCCTCGTATTTTTCTTTACGCTACTATATTCAAAACATTATTATGTCAACATATAATCAATACAAAAAATTATTAATGAGCTACTTCACACCCTTTTCTGTACGGAGTCTTTAAAATTCCTTGCATCCCTTACATGTTCAGCGCATCTCAATTCCGACTTTCAATTTACATTGGAAATCCTTGATCTTTATTTAGATTTCATAAAATTTATAGTTGAAGAAGTAAATTCACATAGCCAAGTTGTTCCAAACATGCTTAAAAGTTTTCCAATAACTGGATTGACTAACAGTTTTTAAATAGACATTAAAGTTAAATAAAATTGGTTTGGCTGGCAAGAAACAGAGACCCTCTCAAAATATCTTCCTATAATGGTCCAGGAGTGGGAAGCCTTCAGAAAAGCTGCCATAGGGTTGCAAGGATAGGAGTTAAAGTCCAGCCAAGCCTCGGAGGCCCCTGTTGAGCGGAGGGGCATAGCCAGGCAGGCGCGGCTAAGCCCGTGCTGCTGATACTAGGGGGCCACAGCTCCCCAGAGGCCTTTGACCCCTTCCCGAGGAATCTCTAGGGCTTCCTTCCCGTGGCTCAGTTTCCCCAGTAAGTACTGCTGTAAAACCTTCATGTCCACAGTGCCTGGAGAATATCTGTAGAAAAGACTCCACTTTCAGAGAGTGAGCTCCTCCCCTGCTTGCCTGTTTCCCTTTTCTTTTCTTCAGCCTTTAAAAACTGTGATAAAATGGGATGCCTGGGTGGCTCATTCGGTCGGGCATCTGCCTTCAGCTCGGGTTGTGATCCCAGCGACCTGGGATCGAGTCCCACGTTGGGCTCCAGGCTCAGCGGGGAGCCTGCTTCTTCCTCTGCCCCTCATGGTCTCACGCCTTCACTCCTCTTGCTCATGCTCTCACTCACTATCTCTCTCTCTCTCAAATAAATAAATAAAATCTCAAAAAAAAACCTGTGATAAAATACACAGCACAGAATTTACCATTTTAACCATTCTCAAGAGCACAGTTCTGTGGCAGTAAGTACATTCACGTTGTGCTACCATGCCCATCATTCCTCTCTAGAACTCTTCCATCTTCCCCCCAACTGAAACTCTGTCCCAGTAAACACCAGCTCCTCATCCCCGCCCCCCATCAACCCCTGGCCGCTGCCATCCTACTTGCTGTTTCTGTGGATTTAAGTCTTCCAGGTACCACATTCAGATAAAATCATGTCATATTTGTATGATTCTTTTTATGCCTGATTTATTTGACTTAATATAATGTCTTCAAGTTTCATCCATGTTGTAGCACGTGTCCAAACTTCCTGCCTTTCCAAGGCTGAGTAATATTTCTTTGTATTTCTATTCTAGGCTTTGTTTATCCATTTATCCATCAATGGACACTTGGGTTGTTTCACTTTTAGCTCTTGTGAATAGTGCTCCTAAACACAGGGGTATACAAATATCTCTTCAAGACCTGGCTTTCACTTTTTTGGGGGTACATACCCAGAGTGAAATTGCATATGGTAATTGTATGTTTAATTTTTTGAGAAATCACCACACCATTTTCCCCAGCAGCTGCGCCATTTTACATTCCCACCAGCAGTGCAGAAGGGCTCCGATTCCCCACATCCCTGCCAACGCTTGTTATTTTCTGGGTTGCCGGGGTTTTTTTTGTTTTGTTTTGTTTTTTATAATAGCCATCCTAATGAGTATGTAGTGGTATCTCATTGTAGTTTTGATTTGCATTTTCCTACTGATTAGTGATGTTGAATATCTTTTCATATGTTTATTAGACGTTTGTGTATCTTCTTTGAAGAAATGTCTATTCAAGTCCTGCGCCCATTTTTAAATCAGGGTGCTTTGCTATTGCTGAGTTGTCAAAGCTCTTTATATATTCTGGGTATCAGTCCTAATCAGGTATATATGATTTGCAAATATTTCCTCCCATTCCGTGGATTGCCTCTTCACTCTGTTGATAGTGTCCTTTGATGCACAAGAGTTTTTAATTTTGATGACACCACCATATCTATTTTTTTCTCTGTTGCCTGTACTTTTGGTGTCATACGCAAGAAATCTTTGCCAAATCCAATGTCTTGAAGCTTTTTTCTTCTATTTTCTTCCCAGAGTCTCATAGTTTTAGATTTTACATTTAGGTCTTTAATCTATTTTCATTTTTTCTACGACGTAAGGTAAAGGCTCAACTTCATTTTTTTGTCAATGTGGATATCTCGTTTTCCCAGTGTCATGCATCGGGAAGACTGTGTTTTCCCCCCATTGAATGGTCTTGGCACCCTCGTTGAAAACCTCTGGAAGGGGCACAGAGTGCCCTGAATGGTCAGTCCTCTGGATAGGAGGACTGGCTCCATGACTGATGCTTATGGTGTCTTGCACAGCCTCTTTGTAGGGCTTAGTGTCCTCCCCTGTACACTAGGCAGGTAGAACTTGATCATCTGTAGGGTCCTTTGAGGAAGTCAGAGGTCGGGGAGGCAAAGAGAACATGGCTGTGGCAGGAGTGAGGCTCTGGGCCTCTGTTTACCCATGTCACTGCTCTGCCGCATCCCGGCTCACGGAAGGAAACTCTCCGTGATTTCCTGCAATTCGTCACGTCTTTCTGCAACCCTTGTGGCTGTAAAGCAGTGATAAATTACTTGAACTATAATTATTAGAATAATAACCCCTTGCTCTGCAGTGTGTAAAGGACTGTCACACCCGTGGCTTGGTTTATAAATGAGGAAACCGAATCCCACGGAGGGGGTGTTCCTCGCCCCTAGCTAGGCTAATCGATAGTGTACCTGGTCTAGATTAAAATGAATCCCAGTTCAGCTGCCTAAAAGGCTGTGTGCCCACCCCTGGATAATGAGGCAGTTAGGAGAAAGGGGAAATAGAGAGAAGGAGAGAGAAAGAAAAAAACTAAGAAACCTGAATCACCTATTGATTTAATACAGTTAGTTTTCCACAAGGTCTAAAGGAAATGGAAAATCAAAAAAAGGTGGACTCAGAATGCAATAAAATAATGCACAAATATTTACAGTAGTCCTGATCTGGTCCAAAAGGAAAGACCAGCTCTACCCTCCACGCCCACTCCAGCCCTAAGGCCCTCTGCCTCTCTGTGCCAAAGCATTTAGCTCGCAAGCGATGCCAGGCTCTTCTCTTCCCTAAGCATCTCTTCATCTGGCTGATTACTTTCCCCAGGCCACACCCAAACTCCGCCACTTCCTTTCCAGATGAAATGCTAGAATCACAGGACGACAGATAAGGATGTGGATAGTAAATGTAAGTCTGCACAGTGTGGGGAAAAGTGCAGACAGAGATTATGTGAGAGAGACAGAAAGATAAGGAACTAGGAAGAGACAAAGACTAACACAAAAACTTTTATTTTCAAACAACATCTTTTTAAAAAAAATTTTTTAGTTAAATTCAAGTTAGTTAACATGTAGTGTATTATTAGTTTCAGGGGTAGAATTTAGTGATTCCTCTGCTGCATAGAACATCCAGTGCTCATTACGTCAAGTGTCCTCCTTCACGCGCATCACCTAGTTACCCCACACCCTCACCCCTCTCCCCTCCAGCAACCCTTAGTTTGTTTCCTAGAGTTAAGAGTCTCTTAGGGTTTTTTTGTTTTGTTTTGTTTTGTTTAAAAGATTTATTTATTTATTTGAGAGAGTGAGAATGAGAGAGAGAGAGAGAGAGAGAGAGCGAGCACATGAGAGGGGGGAGGGTCAGAGGGAGAAGCAGACTCCCTGCTGAGCAGGGAGCCCGATGCGGGACTCGATCCCAGGACTCCAGGATCATGACCTGAGCCGAAGGCAGTCACTTAACCAACTGAGCCACCCAGGCACCCCTCTCTTTGGGTTTTTTAACAAGAGTGCCAAGACCATTCGGTGGAGAAAAGAATAGTCTCTTCTACAAATGGTTCTAGGGCAACTGGATATCCACATGGAAAAGAGTGAGGGTGGGCCCTTCCCTTCTCCCATATTCAAAACTTAACACAAATGGATCAACAACCTAAATATAAGAGCTAAAACTTTATAAAACTAGCAGAAGAACACAGAGGGGTAAGTCTTCATGACGTTGGATTTGCCAATGGATTCTTAGATTTGACACTAAAAGCACAAGCAACAAAAGAAAACACTGATAAATTGGGCTTCACGAAAATTAAAACTTCTGTACATCAGAGAATATTATCAAAATGTGAAAAGACAACCTACAGAATGGGAGAAAATATTTGCAAATCGTATGTCTGATAAGTACCCAGAGTCTATAAAGAACACTTACAACACAACAACAAAAAGAAAAAGAGCCCAACTCATAAAAGGCCAAAGAATTTGGACAGATATTTCTCAAAAAAAAAAAAAAGGTATACAAATGACCAACGAGCACATGAAAAAAATATTCAACAGTATTGGTCATTAAGGAAATGCAAATCAAAACCACAATGAGATAGCACTTTTCACCCACTAGGATAGCTGTGATCAAAACTATAACAAGGGGGCGCCTGGGTGGCTCAGTGGGTTAAGCGACTGCCTTCGGCTCAGGTCATGATCCTGGAGTCCCGGGATCGAGTCCCGCATCGGGCTCCCTGCTCAGCAGGGAGTCTGCTTCTCCCTCTGACCCTCCCCCCTCTCATGCTCTCTATCTCATTCTCTCTCTCAAATAAAGAAATAAAATCTTTTAAAAAAACTATAACAAGGGTGGGGCTTAAGGCATACACTTGGCATGGTGAGCACCGAGTGATGGATGGGCGTGTTGAATCACTGTATTGTACGCCTGACTCTAATAAAACAATGTATGTTCTCTCTATATATATATGCTATATATATATAACAAGTGTTAGTGAAGATGTGAGGAATAAGACCTCTCATAACATTGCTGGGATGGGAAAAGGGTATGTCTAATGGCGCAGCTGCTGGGGACAACAGTCTGACGGTTCCTCAGTGAGTTCAACATAGAATTATTATACGATCCAGCAACTCAACTCCTTGGTGTAGACCCAAGAGAAATGAAAACATAGTAGCTTGTACACAGCGTTCATAGCAGCATTAGTCATAATAGCCACAGGTGGAAGCAACCCAAATGTCCGTCGGTAGATGAATTGATAAAGCAGTGGTGGATAGCCATGCGGTAGACTATGATTCCGCCATCACGAGGAGTGAAATACCATTGGCAACTTGGATGAACCTCAGAAACATTACGGTCAGTGAAAGAAGCCAGACGCAACAGGGCACGGAGTATATGATTCCTTTTATGTAAAATACCGAAAAGAGGCAAATCCATAGAGACAGGGAGCAGATGAGTGATCGCTAGGGGGTAGGGGGAGGAAGGAGCAGGGAGTGAGGACATCCTGGGAAGAGGGTGTTCTGCTGGGGGCAGGAGGGGCTAGAAGACTTTGGAAACTGCAGAGAAGTGGGAGATGCACAACATTGCGAGTGCATGAAATGCCCCTGAATGGTACACATTAAAATAGGTAAGCGTATGTTGAATTTCACCTCCTTTTTTAAAATAAAGTGACATAGAAATAGCGAGGCCAAGCCAGCGACAGGGACCTGGAGAGAGGGATTGAGAGGGAAGAGACAGAGCAATCAAGAAAAGCTGTAGGCCATTACAAGAAATTTATTAGTTCTGTTCGGTCAGCGGGTTGCCGGCTAAATTTAATATGGATCTATATACAAAGAAAATGCCTTATTCTACATAATGAATATTTAATCATGCATGGGTTGGGCAATTTCACAGAAGTAATTAAAAGCAGTCTTTTGTTTATTGCTCAAAAATGATAGCGACCCGCTGACCGGAGCTACAGGCACAGTGACATATTGAAAACGTTACCTACTGACATATGTTATTAAAAAGGAATTAAAGGTTGCTTTCTTCCTCTCTCCTTAGAAGCTAATCATTCCTAAGCCCTCCTGTCTGCCCACATGCAGAGCGCAGTTCCAAGAGGAGGCCGTCTCCCAGAAGAGGCTGGAGAGCTAGGCCAGCGCCCCTTGATCTACAACCTTCCCCCCAAATCCATAAACTGAAACAGATGAGCTGGATATTGAGACCCCAGAAAGGAAATACACCATGACGTGTCTTCTCTGTGGAGGGTTCTCCCCACTGTCCTCTCGATCTGGCCAGTGGCAGATTCCCGTCAATTCCACTCCAGTGACCCTAGTCATGGCACCCTGTTTCCCCGGTTCGGCTCTCCGCTGCGTCACAGTCTTGTTCTCCCTGTTCCCATCTACTGAGGACCCCGCCTGGATCTGTGGACCAAGACACTGCTTCGCTCACGCCCCTCCTGTGGTCCTCACCGTCTGTATTCCTCGCTGAGACATTAAAGGCACTCCGTTCACTGGCACCAGCTGACCATACTGCATTAGGGTTCTTGCTTGCCCAGTGAAAATGACCACGGCTAACTTGAGCCAGAAAGAACCTATTAGGAGGACGCTGGGGATCTCACAGAATCAATGGGAAGGATGGGGAGGTTAGCCAGCAAAGGGCAGAGCTGGAGTCATGCATGCAGGGGCGGTCCAGCGAGGATGCCACTGCTGGCACCTCCACCCCTGGCCACTCACCACCATCCAACGGCTCTACAGCCTCCATGTATAACCTCTAAGTGTGCCCACCTCCTGGCACCAGCCTCCAGACCCCCAGTTCTAGGTGGGAGCATCCAACAGAGAGAGTCTGGTCTTCTTCTGCAGCCTCATCACCACTTTCCAGGGAGAAGGGAGTCTGGCCCACTTTGCTCCCCCAGCGAGAGGTAGGAGGCAGGGCTTTCAGTTTCCAGACACACTGCCTGCCCCACAGCTACACCAACATTTCCTCCATACCCACCTGGTGCTCTCCCATCACCCCAGCTCTGCTCTTGCCTTCTCTCCCCTCAGAATGCCTCACCCCTACCTCCTCATAACCTGTGGCTCATCCTTCAAATTACCCAATCAAATACTACCTCCTCCAGGAAGCCTTCCCTGATTGCCTCCACCACCCCAATCTGGAGATGATGCCATCTGAGGCTCTCAGTGCAATTTATTAAGAGCTTGTCATGCTCCTGGGTGGCCCTCTGCTATGATACCATGAGTGTCTAGAAGGCAGGACTCATGGCTTCTCTTATCCCCAAAGCCAAGCACAGAGCCAGGCTGGTGTATACAAAGAAACCTTAACTGGACAGAAACTGGGTCTGTGGAAACTAGGCCATACGCCTGTATCTGCCTTCTGGCCACATCAGAGGCCAACCCAAAATAGTACTGAAACTAGCTGGGTGTCTTCCATATGCACCCTTACCCAGGATTTCTGGTTTCCTTGGCCCACAAGCATCCCTGGGGAGGCTCCTTAGATTCAGATTCCTGGGTCCTACCTCTGCAGATGCTGATGCAGAACTCTGGAGTGGGGCCTGGAATCTGCATTTTCACCAGAGTTCCTCCCCTACAACTTGGATGCAGATGGTCCACAAATCACATTTGAGAAATCATAGCACTTGGGTGACCACCCAAGACTAAGGCTGGGCCTGACCACAGGCTCTTCAATATAAAACAGTATAAATTGATTCTACAAAGTAGAATCAAATTCATGACACCATCAGCACCTCTCCTTACTCACGTAACTGCCGGTTCTAAATCAATGAGCTGTATCACCCAAGATTTGTGCTAAAGTAATGACAACAACACAGCCGCCTAGCTGGGGGAATTTGTACTTGACCCTGAATTCTTTCTATACATACATTTTTTAGTGAAGTGTAATTTACATGTAATAAAATGCATAGGTTTTACATGTGCAGTTTGATGAATTTTGACATATGGATGAATTTTAACAGATATTCACTCATATGACCACCACCCCAATCAAGATATAGAATATAATGCTATTCTAGAAAGTTCTTTCTCGTCCTTCCTCGTCAGCCCTCACCCCCACCGCTGCCCCTAGCAACCATGGTTCTGATTTCTATCACGGTAGCCTAATTGTGTTTGTGATAATATTGCATAAAATGCAATCATTCACCATACACTCTTTTGTGTTGGCTTTTTTCATCCAGCAACATTTCTGTGAGACTCATGCATGCTGTGGCATGTATCAGTTATTTGTTCCTTTTTGTTTCTGGATGGTATTCCATTGCGTGGATGTGTTACCATTAATTCACCCTTCCTCTGGTTGGCGGCGGCTGTGTGGGGGGCCATTATGAATAAAGCTCCTATGAATATTTCTACACAGGTCTTTTCATAAACAAATGTTTTCTTTTCTCTGGGGTAAATACCTAGGGGAGAAATGGCTGAGTCATGAGGTCTGTGTCTGTTTTACTTTATACACAATGCCAACCTATTTTCCAAAACAGTCACCTCATTTTATTCTCGTACTGCAGCAAAGGATGAGAGTTTCGGTTCCTCTGCATCCCCTCCAACACCAGGGTTGCTCATCTTTCCATCATGCGTTCAGTCATTTTAATTTGTGTTTCTCCCATTTGCAATGATGTGGCACACTTTCCTGTGCTATTGGCCATTTGTATATCTTCCTTTGTGAAGTATCTGTTCAGGTCCTTCACCTACTGCTTTTTAATGAGGTCATTTGTCATTGTATTATTGAGTTATAGGTGTTCTTTATATACTCTGGATATGGGTTCCTTGTCAGATACATGTAAGGAAATAATTTCTCCCTGTGTGTAGCTTGCTTTTCATCTTCTTAATAGTGTCTTTTGTAGAGCAAAAGTGGGTTTTTTAATTTTATTTATTTTGTTTAAAGAGAGAGAGCACGTGAGTGGGGAGTGGGGAGGGGCAGAGGGAGAGGGAGAGAAAGGATCCCAAGCAGGCTCCACTCTCAGAGCAGATTCCAAGGCGAGGCTCGATCCCATGACCATGATACTATGACCTGAGCCGAAATCAAGAGTCGGATGCTTAACCAACTAAGCCACCCCAGTGCCCCGGAAGTGTTTAATTTTGCTGGAGTCCAAAGTATCCATTTCTTTTATGGTTAGTACTCTTTTTAGAGAGAGAGATTTTATTCTTAAGTAATCTCTACACCCAACGTGGGGCTCAAACTCACGACTCCAAAATCAAGAGTCGCATGCCCTACCTACTGAGGCAGGCAGGTGCTCCTGGTTAGTCCTTTTTTTTTTTTTTTTTTGTCCTATGTAGTCTTTATCCCAAGGTTGTGAAGATTTTTTTCCCCATATTTTCTTCTAGAAGCTTCATAGTTTTAGACTTTGCATTCAGGTCTGTGATCCATCTTAAAGTAATTTTTGTATGTGAGATGAGATAGGAGGTCAAGGTGTATTTTTTCCCCTACAGATGTCCAGTTGTCCCAGCATTGTTTGTTGAAAAGACTATCCCTGACCTATTGAATTACTTTGGTGCCTGTAAAAATCAATACACTATATATAAGCATGGATCTATTTCTGGACTCTCTGTTCTGTTTGATCTATTTGTTGATCCTTATACTAATGGTACACAGTTTCAATTCTTATGTGTCATGATGACTTTTGAGTCCAGCTCTCTCTGACACCTTTTGCTCTTCTCTTCCCACTAGCACACATTCTCCAGGCACATTCAATTCAAGAGGCATTTTCCAAGGAAAGCAAAGGTGGTAGAAACTACTAGCTGCCTGCCAACACCCAATTCCTCCTGTTTCTAGAGAAATAGAACCCCATGATTTCGTGGCCATTTGGATTAGAAGCTAGATTCTGCAACCTCCCTTACACCTGGCTAGATGTGACCATGTCATAGAAGTAGTACTTGCAACTTCCAAAGTGTGTCCTTCACAGGAGAAGGTGCAACTTTCTCCTTCTTTCTCCTGACAGGAATGCAGAGATAATGACAGGAGCCCCTAGACAGATTATAAAGCGATGTTGGAAATCAAGGCCATGAATGCAGAATAGGAAAATAAATCTATTTGAGGCTAATCATATGTGCCTCATGGCACAACGGGGTAGCAGCCCTGAACCACATACGTGCATCTTTTACACG
This sequence comes from Callorhinus ursinus, assembly GCF_003265705.2. Classification (NCBI taxonomy): domain Eukaryota; kingdom Metazoa; phylum Chordata; class Mammalia; order Carnivora; family Otariidae; genus Callorhinus; species Callorhinus ursinus. Next base: position 34,004,038 of record NW_027397087.1, on the reverse strand, counting down.
GGAGAAAAATTAATTTTGTTCCTGTATAAGCCACTGATATTTGGGTTTCCGTCACTCACAGGAAAGCCTACTTTACAACTGACGCAGGAAAGGATGGGAAAGATACAACGTTTATCAAGAATGTATGCACTAGGCTCTGTCCTATTCATTTTTTTATTTTAAGTCGTAATTACAAACCCATGAGGCACATATGATTATCCTCAAATAGATGAAGAAATGAAGGCTCAGAGAGGTTGAGTGACTTCTCCATAGTCACACAGCTAGTAAGAAATAGAGTTGGAATTCAAACCCAGAACTGACCAGATCAAACCCAAGCTCATCGCATGAGACCCTCATATGGATTCGAGACCCGAGGCTGTCTTTTCATCTGCACCAGCCAGGTCACCTTCCTCCACCCTGCTTAGCACTTCATCTGCATTGTCAACTGCTCCATCCCATTTCCTCCACGACCCAGAACATCAGCTTCCTGAGGCCAGGACCCATCTTAGGAGGTTTCCTTGCCCCAGCTGTAGCCACCCAAGCATTTAATAAAGACTTGCTGCATGATTGATGACTTAAAAACCTGTGCTAAAATCCCATAAAGATGAAAGAAGGCTAGAGCCAGGCTGGCCAACAACGTGAGCACCCCGGGGCACACTCAAGAGACTTTCATCTTGCCAGCCCTTAGACTTTCTGGTTTTAGTGTGTCTCTTATTACACTGAGAAACAAAAAGAGAAACAAACAATTGCCTTTTATCAACCAACATAAATGAGTACAGATTCCAAACTTCATTTCAAAGATCTTCATGGCAGTATCGGCTGCTGACCAATTAAATCTCACAAGATGCCTTGGAGCGGGAGTGGGTCAGGCAAGGACGAAAAACCAGGAGGCTGAGGATATGGTCGCTTGAAAGAGGGTGGGAAGGAGGCATCCCCTGCCTGGGCCGCCATGTTTCAGGTATAAATAGAAAGGCAGGAATGGTGCTCAGGCTCAAAAGGGAAGCTTGAAATGAAACGTCTCCACCAGAGGCCAAGATCACTGTGATCAGCAAGGGCATCAGCCTGGCCTTCTGGAGACGGCTTCTAGGGCACGTGGGACTGAGTGGCCTGAGCTGCACAGGGAAAAGCAGGATCTGTGACGGACACCAACCAGCCCCAGGTCACGCTAGGGCCAACAGCCTCCAGATTTCTGCATGCACTGCAACTAGGGTGGCTGGGTTAGGGCTCTACTGTGCCTCAGTTTCCTCCTGGGCAAAGTCACCACTGAACATAAAAGATCAGATAGAATATTATCCAAAAAAAAACATGTATTCGGTGTTAACTATGTGCTCCACCGCATAACCAGCCCTAGGAACATTGCTTTCCATCTCTGTGCCTGTTTCCTTCCCTGTAAAATGGAATAATACCAGGTTGCAGGATTATTTCCATAATCACAGGAAATTCAGGGTATAAAGCAGCTTCGTTCCTGGGCTTTCTGGTCTTTGTCAGTTCCCATGTCCCTTTTTCTGAAGGAAGTTTTAGAGGCCTGTATCCTTTATAACCAACGAGGCTGAATAGTATAGAACCATGAAGCTCTGTACAAATCCAGTAGTTTGTCCAACCATGGCAATGGATCTTCCCTTTAGTTGTGAAACAACTAGCACCCCCCCACCCCAAGCTGCAAGCCTGGGAGGCCAGGCCGGCCGTGTCAGGAGCGAGTTGAGGGCCATGAGCTCCCCTGGAAGGCCCTCCCTCTGCAGCCCAGGCTCCGTGGGGGGACGGGGGGGGGAAGCCTGGGCCCTGTGCTTCCTAGCAGATGGTGATACCCAACAAACCCCAGGCTTTCCCGAATGAGACCTAGTTTCGCACACTGAGGAGCAATGTTTTCTGTGTTCCTCCCATTTCCTTCCAGGTGATAGCTCATCACTGGCCTTTGGGGCCAAGCAACACACGGGCCATGTATACACACTTTCTGATCAGCAAAGTGTGTGGTCACTCGTGACCTACCTCATAAACCCTCGCAAACACCAAACTACCAACAGACCCACGGGGATAATTACTCATTGTTCGCAGGTTGAAATTAGGGCCCAGGGAAGGTGAGCAGCTTGTCCAAGGCTGAACAACTAGAAATAGCAGAACTGTGGTTCTTGTCCACACACGCCCACATGCACCCAAGCAGCTTGGGTGCCCTGCCTCACTGTGTCCTCCAGGAAACATGTCCAAGATCTTCTCCTGGATGCCCACAGAAAGCTCAGCACTTGGGATTTAAGAAGCATTCAGAAGATTTAGTCCCAAAATGGTTCAGTGTTTTTTTTTTTGCGGGGGGGGTGGTTCAGGGGCGAGGCCTGGGGACTCTGGCATCCGACTGGCATTCAAATCTTAGCTCCTCAATCAAGGTGTGGGGACAAGAGCCCCTGGGCTGCTGTGAGGATTCACCGAAACATCTTGATATTGGCCCACAGCCAGTGCCCAGTGGATGGTCATCCCCCTTTCCTGCTCCCATTCCGGACTGACATGAGCTGCCTGTCATCTGTCCCAAACCCACTCATTGCTAGGACCCAGTTCAAAGTCTTTCAAGGGGCTTCCTTCTCGGACATCCCAGTCCACCTTGATCCCTTGTCTCCAGAACTCTTGTCTCATCCCTGGCCTGGCCTGCAGCACGTGGTTTGATGCTTCTTCCTTCCCAAGTGTGTTTTGGAGATTCTGGGTCCTCCCTCCGGACCAGCTTCTAAGGGAGCTCCAGGCCAAGTCCTAGGATCACGCCGCTCCCCATGGCACCTGGAACTGCCTTTGTCCCCAGCTGTTGCCTCCTCTGAGCACCGGGGAGCACCACAGCAATGCAGGCACCTGGAGCCCAGGTAGAATCAAGACCTTGGCTCCTTCTGAGCCTCAAGGCCCAGAGCACAGGGAGCCTTCAGACGAAGCCGCGGAGCCTCGCTGAGCCATCCGGGCAGCCCCTAGCCTCAGGCTCCACAGACCTCTCCTCTCCCAGCTCTTCCCGCCGCCGGCTGAACATAATTGAGGTCTGTGAACAGAGAAGACGCCAGCTACGTGAGACAGGAAGGGACATTAATGTGTGACACCAGAGAGCTCGGGGGGGTGGGGGGGACCGCGCTCCTATGCAGCAGGGCGGCCCTAGCCCGCTTGTCCTCAGAGTCAATGCAAAATGGATCAGCTGGGTTCTCTCAAAGGCCCTTTCGGCCCCACTTTTATCTAATTACGGGTACCCCATGCCCTGCCAGGGGCCGAGAACGCTCCTGCTCCGTCCTGGTGTGCCAGCCCTTCATCCCTGTGCTGCAGACCTGCCGTGCCCAAACCCATCCTTAAAACCGGCCATGCCCCTGCCCCGTCCCCGTCTCTGCTCTGCTGCAGAAATTCCACAACAGCCAGAAATCTGGGAAACACATCAGGTCATGAAAGGGGGGTCCAGGAAAACTCTCTGTACCATTTTACAATTAATAAGGAGGCGGACGGCTTGCAAACAGGGGCCGTGGTGGCTGTCCTTCACGGTTGAATCCCTAGCACCAACCACAGATCTGACATGCTGCAGGTGCTCCCTAAAGATGTGTTGAGTGAATGGGTGAACAGCAACCTCAGTCACTGCACCAAAACGTGCAAGGCTGGGCCAGGGAGGGGGAGAAGGATGTCTCTGGGCCCTTCCACTCAAACTTGAACACAGAGTCTGCTCTGTCCCCAAACCTTGAGATGAGTATCAAGCCTGTCAATGCTCCAGCCTAGCTGCCCCATACCCCACGGGGGCCCTATGGCCTCACACACGGAAGGATGCTGACCCAGCGCCCAAAATCAACCCAAAACAAGTGGTGAGGCTTGCATTGTTGCACGCATTGCATATTTGTTCAACTGTCTGGGGCTAAATATAAAACAATGAAGATGAAAGGGGTGGAGTAGGAGACGTACTGAAAGGAGAAATCAAAGAGAAACCAGCCATCAGCTTATGTTTAGCAATAAGCAGGGTAATCACAAAGGAAATTAAAAGCGAGTTTCCTTGAAGAAGAAGGGGGGGACCTGTAATTGGTTCCCTCTGCTCTGAAGTCCCAGCACCTGCCCTCCATCTGCACCCAGAGGTCAGGGGACTGATCTACCAAAATTCTTCCACGCAGTCTTGAAATGCAAACACACACACACACACACACACACACACACACACACACACTCATCCACACACTCACACACACAGATCCATCCATGTGAGATTTAAAATGCACAAAGCCTCAATACTTAGAGGTCAATGCTAGGGCCCATCCTCCCGTCCTTCATCCCATACCAAACCCTCAGTCACCTGAAGGAGCATTAGCGGGGGGGGGGGGGGGGGGGCTATGGCTAGGCAGTGATCAGCTGTGAGGTGTGGAGTAAACCATTTGTTGCTGACAATATGATGTCAACGACTGTGAGTGGTTTGTTTAATTATACAAATTGGAGAGGGTCCAAGATGATATCATCACCTATGATGATGTCACCCTTAACCCCACACACTCCCTTCTGCTTTCTCGTTGGACGGGCAAAGGTGAGGTGGACAGCCACGGCACCGAAGATGTGCTTCCCTCTCAGGGGTGAGCAGCCCTCCCCGGGGTGAGCAGCCCACTCCCATGGGCTTGCAGCAGGAAAATGTTCATGGTCTGCGGTCTAGAATGTGGACCCCAAAGGCCGACAGAGCTGGAAGATGTGGGATCTGGCCCATCGACAACCAGCAACACTTACTGATGCTGTGTACCTGGGGCCTCGTGCTGGTGGAATCAGATGGTCCAAAAGAGAGAGAGAAAGTGGGTCAGAGGGAGGGAGGGGAAGAGTGAGCGGAAGAGAGCAACGGAGCTGCTGCCGGGGTTCCCCTGGGCGTCAGGCCTCTGTGAAGCCATCCTGTCTTCTCGTCCTGTGACCTTCCCCTCTGCTCTTCCGGTCAAGTCACTTTTTGCTCACGCCACTTGGGAGTAGACTCTTGTTCTTTGCAAAAAAAAAAAAAAAACCGGCCTCGGTCAAGGCCCATTCTGGCTTACCAGCAGCAGGGGAAGGACGAGCAAGCTGGGGGAGCCTCCCAGAGGCCGCACGGAGGTGGGGAGGCCACGTGGAGCCCCCTGGGCTGTGCGGCGGCTTTCCAACTGTGCTCTTGGTGGCTGTAAGCGTTCTGGAAAGGACCCCAACGGTCAGCCCATGTTCTCTTCCAGTGGAAGAGAAAATTTGGTTTGAACCAAATGCCCACGGCTTCACTTCTTTCGACACCCACAGGCACAGCCCAGGGCACTGGCGGGGAGTGGAGCCTAGATGCTTCCTAGCTGGTCCACTCACGCGCTCATTCTACTGGAAGGAACAGAGGGAAATCCCAGCTGCTTACTAGTTTCCGCGCAGTCGGATGGGGAGCGGCGTAGCTCGCGTTTGCTAGGAGGCCGCCATGTTGCAGGCCTCCAGCTGGTGTGGCCAGCGCACAGACCGTGGAGGGTCCCCCTGCTCGGCCCTCACCACAGAGATCCTGCTGGACACCACAGGGGGCCCGACATTCCTGCAGAGGGGACACTGTGTGCAGTGCGGGGTGTGAGGACTCTCTGCCCAAGAAGGAACTTTCAGAGACCTGCTAATCAAGTACCCATTTCACTGAACGGGAGACTGGGGGCCCCAGGAGGGAAGGACTTGCCTAAGGCCACACGGTGAGTAACATGTCATCTGACCCCTAGGGATAATGTCCCCGGAAGAATCAGCTGTGTCCTTCCCTGAGGCCAGATCGCTGAGCCAAGTGTCCAGACTCAAATCCCTCCTGGCAAAGGCGTGCAGGGCACTTTCAGCCCCCTTCCCGGCATCCCCCGGTACCAGGAATCTGTGATGCGATTCCTGAGCCTGGTCTAGGACTTGGCAGTCCATAGGGCATAGAACGATAGAAAGAGCACTAGTGTCCAAAAGCTGTCTTGAGGGGGCCCTGGTTGTCTCAGCAGGTTGTCTGCCTTTCGCTCAGGTCATGATCCTGGGGTCCTGGGATCGAGTCCCACATCGGGCTCCTTGCTCAGCGGGAAGCCTGCTTCTCCCTCTGCCTGCTGCTCCCCCTGCTTGTGTTCCCTCTCGCTCTCGCTCTCTCTGACAAACAAAATCTTTAAAAACATAAATTTTAAGAAAAAAAATCAAAAGCTGTCTTGACTCCTCTAGGTGATACTCCTCAGAGATATCACTTAACTCCTGGTCCTCAGTCTCTTCATCTGTACAATGGGATAATGCAAACTGTTCTGCCACTTTCTCAGGCCGAAGGGTTAAATACCATGGAGTCTGGGACCAGGATGGCCGCATGGGTGTCAGGGACAGGTGATGTTCCCACTACCCCAGCCTTGCCTGCCTGATGAGGCATTCCTGGTAGCACACTGACCCCTTACGGGAAGCATGTAAAGCAAGTACTTTCCACAGTACCTGGTTCAGATGCTCTACACCAGCACTCACAGCACCCCATCTTGTTTTGATGGTGGAAGGGGGGATCAGGGACCCTCTTAAATGAGGCTTCCAAACGTGGGATCCCATGCTGCCAGGGACCCACAAAACATGGCCGTGAGACCTCCAGACTAGTATCAAGATTTCAGAAAGTGTGATGGAAGCTGTTTCAAAGGTCAGTGTTCTTTGCTTTGGACTAGAATGTTCTTTCAGAGTACAATAGTAATACCTATTCTCTCATGGCAGCCAGAAGCTCTGCTTGGTAATAAGATGTTTCTGATTAATATAACTATGCATACTAATTGTTACATGATAAGTGAGATTTGCTTGATAGGAAGACCTTTTTTCCAAAGTTACAATCCCCAGTGATTTCACTTTTAGGTATTTCTACTAAGAAATAATTTTGAATACATGCAATGATTAATGGACAATGTGTCTATTAATACATCGTGTACAAAAGTTTTTTAAAACAATCAGTTAAAATTATGGTGCATTCAAACAATGGAAACATATGCAGTCACTAAAAATCCACCTTGTAGAAGAATCATAAAACATCGAGGAATATAGTATTTGCATGTTGTCAAACAGAAGAAAAAAGCTTACAAAACAGTAATATAGCACGATTCCAATTTTGTACAGTAAAAAGAAAGATGATGCAAACCAACGTTAAAAATAGTTACTCCAGGGCGCCGGGGTGGCTCTGTTGGTTAAGCGTCAGCCTTCAGCTCAGGTCATGATACCAGTGTCCCGGGATCGAGTCCCACATCAGGCTCCCTGCTCAGCAGGGAGCCTGCTTCTCCCTCTCCCTCACCCCTTCGCCCACTTGTGTTCTCTCTCCCTCTCACTCTCTCTCAAATACATAAATAAAATCTTAAAAAAAAAACAGTTACTTCAGAGAGTGACCTCAAAAGTGACCCATTGTTTTCTGCACGTTTCAAGTTTTCTGCAAATAATATATGTGATTTTTACAATTGGAGGAAAAGGCAGTAAATGCGATTTGGGGAATTTCTGCAAGAATCAAGTCTCTAAAAGGGTCTTGAAAGTTGAGAGTTCAAGAAGGAGACCCCCCAAGAGCAGGTATTAGCAGACTCCCCTCCCCGACCTGTAACAACCATTGGCTTACAAAACTCTTCCCCCTCCGTTTGTCAAAACGTCAAGCTGACATGCCAAGTATTGGTGAGGATGTGGATTCCTGGTACCTCTTGCCCACAGCGGTGGGAGGGTAAATTGGTACGACCACCATACAAAGCCTTTGACTTTACCTCCCGAAGCTGAACGTTCCCGTGCCTGAAACTGAAAGGATTTTATTTATTCATTTGAGACAGATGCAGAGAGAGAGAGAGAGAGAGAGAGAGAGCATGAGTCAGGGGGGAGGGGCAGAGGCAGAGGGAGAAGCAGGCTCCCCGCTGAGCAGGGAGCCTGATGTGGGGCTTGATCCCAGGACCCCGGGATCGTGACCTGAGCCGAAGGCAGACACTTCACCGACTGAGCCACCCAGGCGCCCCTCATGTGCCTGAAACTAACAGCCAATGTGTCCGCTGATAGGCATGACAAGAATAACCTAGCAGCCCCCTTTACCTTGGCAGAGCCCGGGAAACACCGACCACCCTTCCTCCACAGGAGAAGGAATACATGCCCCGAGGTGTGCTCCCACAGTGCACAGGAGGCAAAACAGATTAACTGGCATTTCAGTTCCAGAAGTTGGAAGAAGTTCTGGAGCTGGATAAAAGTGATGATTGTACAACAATATGGATGTGCTTAATGCCACTGGACTGGACTCTCAGGAAATGGTCCAAGTGCTACGTTTTATGTCATGTATATTTTACCACAATAAAAAACAAACAGGAGCACCTGGGTGGCTCAGGCATTGAGAGTCTGCCTTCGGCTCAGGTCATGATCCCAGGGTCCTGGGATCGAGCCCCGCATCGGGCTCCCTGCTCAGCGGGAAGCCTGCTTCTCCCTCCCCTGCTCCCCCTGCTTGTGTTCCCTCTCTCGCTGTGTCTCTCTCTGTCAAATAAATAAATAAAATCTTTAAAAAAAAAACTAACTATAGTGAACTCAGTCATATGGATGTAATTCAGTGATGATAATATTAAGAAAGAAGTTTCCAAAGATGACATACAACATCATGTCCTCTTTATAAAGTTAAAACAACCAAAATTAAACATATACTTCTTGAGAAAACCTAGAAATACAACAAAAGTGTGTAATAAGAAAACAGTGGCTCAGTCGGAGGAGCATGGGACTCAGTCTTGGGGTTGTGGTTTCGAGCCCCACGTTGGGTGTAGAGATTATTTAAAAATAAAATCTTAAAAAAAAAACAAAAACAAGAGAATGATGTACACAGAATTCAGGATGATGGTTACTTGGCCTGGAAAAGAGTCACCTCATGGCTTGATGTGTGCTATGATTAGGGTCCTGTGTTTTGTTGGGTTGGGGAGTCACAGGTACTTACTACATTAAAAGAAAGAACATGGAAGGAAGGGAAGGGAAGAGAAAAGAAAGAAAGAAGAGAATTTGAGAAGACAAGAGAAGAGAAGGAAGAGAGTTGGAGGGTGAGAGGGATGGAGGGAGGAGATAAAGGGGGACAGAAGGGGGCCTCACATGTGCCTTCTTTAAGATGAGAGTATACCATGAAGCAAGGATTTGGGTTAACCCAGTGCTGGTCACCTGGGGTCCTTTTATTTTTTTTTTAGGAAACAGTTATTTGTTTTTATTTTTTTTATTATGTTCAATTAGCCAGCCCTTTTAAAAGTACTAAACTAAACAATAATTTTTTTAGCGATGGATAGACATGTCAAAAACCATTTATAAAAAGTAAATAAATGGATGATTAACACAGCATTTAAGATAATGGCTGCCCTGGAGTGAGGAGGGGGGTATGTTTGAACTTCCCTCCCCGATCCTGGCACTCCGTTTCTTGAACTCAGTCATGAATACATGATTGCTCATTTTATTATTATTCCAAAAGCATACACATGGTTTATATGCACTCTTTTGTATGTGTGATTTACTTCACAATTAAAAAGTAAAGAAGAAAGGGAGCATAAATTAATGAAATAGAATGCAAAGAAACAAGAGAATTTTGAGTTCTCTAAAAACGCTAACACATAATCAAAGCTCTGGCAAGACTGATCCAAAAAATAGGGAAGGCACGTATATTCAGAATGCAAAAGAGGATACATACACCTATAGATACAGTTTAAACTCTTAAGAGAACACTGTGATCAATTCCATGCCAATAAATGTTAAAATAGACAAAATAAGTAAAGTTCTAGAAAAATGTGTACCAGGATATTAAAATGAGATTTTCTCCGGGGTCCCAGGTGGCTCAGTCAGTTAAGCATCTGCCTTCGGCTCAGGTCATGATCCCAGGGTCCTGGGATCGAGTCCCGCGTCGGGCTCCCTGCTCAGTGGAGAACCTGTTTCTCCCTCTGCCCCTCCCCCCACGCATTCTCTCTCTCCCTCTCTCAAATAAATAAATAAAAATCTTAAAAAAATAGAATAAAACAGGACTTTCTCCATCTCCTCCTCAGTTAAAGCTCCAGAGACTGAGAGCAAGACGCAGTTGCCGAACGCTTCCCTGTTCCTAAACAAGATGCCAAACCACCTGGCCTCCATAGGGCAAGCTAAGGTTTGTGAAACCAGTTCTGCCAGCACCGGCCTCCACCCAGATCTGGCTGCTAAAAGGAGAGGCCTGGAAGAAAGAAGGATGCCTCGGGAGTTGAGTGTGCAGGCAGATGCTTCCCCTTCCCCTCAAACCAAGTGAGAGGGGCTTGAGGGGGACCACCCAGGAGGTTGGAGGGGCTTCCAGGACTGGGGAGTCCTAAAGGCTTCCCTATACCTGAAAACGCTAAAGGCAAGTTCACAGAGAGCTGCCCGGCAGCAGAGAGAGAGTAAGGAGAAAGGACTGTGTTAGGGGCTCTCTGCTGACGGTGCCCAAGGAAGCAGGCCTTCACCAAGGGCAATGAGGAAGGGGTGGAGGGAAAGGTGCCTGCCCTCTAGGAGGCAGGGCCAGACAGAGAGGGTCTGACAGGGAGGACCAGATGGCCAGCTGGAGTCAAGATGGTACCTCGCCACAAGCTTAGGGACTGGAGGTCCCAATGGGGTGGATGGGCCTCGGAGAAATCCACAACATTACAAGTAGAGAAAGAGCCAGCTTTAGACTTCCAGAAGCCTAGGGAGCACTAATCCCCTCAAAAATGCACCTGTCTCCTAAAACTCTGCCCTGTCCCTTACAACCCCTGATCCAGAGAGCCCTGCAAATTGAATATGGTTATCTCTCTCTATCTATCTATCCATCCAGCCATCCTGGCCACATACTGCTTCTCCTGGAAATGCAAGGAAGGTTTAATTTCAAAAAAAGTAACCAATGCAATTCTCTCTCTCTCTCTCTCAAATAAATAAATAAATCTTTCTTTAAAATATCTTTAAAAAAAGGGGGGGGATCCTGGGTGGCTCAGTTGGTCAGGCATCTGACTCTTGGTTTTGGCTCAGGTCATGATCTCATGGGTCATCAGACTGAACCCCATGTCAGGCTCCACACTCAGCACAGAGTCTGCTTAAAGATTCTCTCCCTCTGCTCCTCCCCGAGTCACGTACGTGCTACCTCTCACTAAAATAAATAAATAAATCTTTAAAAAATATATACCTAAAAACAAACAAAAATACTTAGAGATTAGGGATAGTGGAACCTTAACTTAATAAAGGGTATTCTTGGGGCACCTGGGTGGCTCAGTCGGTTAAGCAACAAACTCTTGATTTCAGCTCAGGTCATGATCTCAGGGTGGTGAGATCAAGCCAGGCATCAGGCCCCATGCTCAGCAGGGAGTCTGCTTGAGATTCTCTCCCTCTCCCTCTGCCCCTGCCCCTGCTTGTGTGCTCTGTCTCTCTAAAATAAATAAATAAATAAATCTTTTTTAAAAAATAAAGGGTATTCTTGAAAAGTATGCAGCAAATGTGCTCAGTGATAAAACATCAGATGTGTTTTCTTTAAAATGACAAATCATGTTATCTAGAATTAAATCTAACAAAAATACTCAAGACCTATAGGAGAAAAATGTAAAACTGTACTGAAGGGCCTAAAAGGAGACTTAAAGAATAGAGTAATATAGCACGCGCATAGAAGGGATGTCTCTATATCATTAAAAACAATGATCTCCCCCAAATTATGTCTATAAGTTCAATGCCATTCCAGTCAAAATCTCAAAGGATTTTCTCATAGAACTTGATAAGATGATCCTAAAATAATAGGGAGAAAAGAGGGCCAACAATAGCCAAGGCAATTTTGAAAACCAAACCTGGAGAATAAGGAATTATTATAGAGGTATCTATTGTAACTAAAACTGTGGTATTGCTCCAGGAATAGATAAACAAGTCATGCAGTAGAATATATAGAGCCCAGAAATAAACCCATACACATAGCTAATATGTACTAGAGGTAGAATTACACAACAGCATAATGAATTCAATAAATAATGAATATAAAGAATGAATAAAAGAATGAATTATTCTATAAATTGTACTGGAAAAATAACCAATTGTTGAGGGGGGAAAGTAAAACTGAGCCTTTCCCTCACATTGTATGCAAACACACAATCCAAGGTGAATAAAGATCTAAATGTGAAAAAAAATCAACATTTTTAGAAAAAATAGGAGAAAAAAATAAATGTATAACATCAGTAGAGGAAAAAATTAATCAAGATACATTAACTACAAACTATAAAATTTTTAATGTTAGAATATATTAAAATTTAAAATTGCTGTCTGACAAAGGCTTTTATAAATGAAATGAAAAAGACAAGTCACAGATTGAAAAGATATTTTATTTTATTTATTCATTTAATTCTTTAAGTAGGCTCCACCCCCAGCACGGAGCTCAACAGGGGGCTTGAACTCACGACTCTGAGATCAAGACCTGAGCTGAGATCAAGAGTCAGACGCTTAACCAACGGAGCACCCAGGCACCCCCAAAAAGGATATTTTAAACAACAAAGGATCAGTATCCAGAATATATAAAGAACTTCAACAAATCAGTAAGAAAAAGACAAACAACCCGACAGAATTGGGCAAGGTATCCGAACAGAAGGGAACAGGGTGGTGAATAATCCCATAAAAATAAGCTTCATCTCCCTAGTAATGAGGGCAACACATGGGAACAGGGATTCTCATTCATACTTATCAGATCAGCAAAATCTTGCAAGTCTGAAAACAGTCATAAGCAAAGGGCACTTTTATGCTTTTTGACAGGAGAGTGTGTTGGTACAATCACTTTGAGGAGGAATTTAAGAATATCTAGTAGATTTGAAGATGGTCAAATCTCAGAATACAGCAAAACCAGTTCTAGGTAGCCACTCTGAAAAGACCTTCAGGCGCACAGGAGATGGGTACAAAAATGTCCATTGCAGTTCCACTTGTGCTAGTGAGAAACTGGAGATAAAGATCATTGGGAGAATGGAGATCTACAGCTGTGGTTTATTCAGACAGGGAAATGTCATGCAGCAGTTGAAATATACTAGATGCATACATATTCCCTCTCACATTTGTTCGCTACGCTTTATATATGCCACCTCCTTGAGGTATGTCATATCTATTCACTCTTTCCGTCTGCCCTGACAACTCCCTGCCATCTTTTAGACACCGAATGGGCCCCCCTGTTCCATCCACATTGCTCCCTGGGAGCTGTCCAGCAGCCAAAGTCATCTTTCTAAGAGGCACACCTGACATCACTTTTTTTTATTAAAGATTTTTATTTATTTATTTGAGAGAGAGCATGAACAGGGGGAGGGGCAGAGGCAGAGGGAGAAGCAGAGGCCCCGTTGGGCAGGGAGCCCGATGTGGGACTCGATCCCAGGAACCCGGGATCATGACCTGAGCTGAAGGCAGACACTTCACCGACTGAGCCACGCAGGTGTCCTTGACATTGTCACTTGACTGCTTAAAACCCTCTGAGGACCGTGGCCTACAAAAAAAGCCCAAATACCTGAGCCAAGCCCACCCAACCCTTGCCGATCATCCTGCCCACCTTTCCAATCCAATCTTTCAGGATTGTTCATGGTTGACCAGACATGCCAGCTTTTTGGCCACCGTGCCTTGGTCATAGGACTTGCTCCCTCTGCCTGCAGTGAGAACTCCCTTCCTCAGGCCCTTCTCATCCACACTGGTCCACCTGGCAAAGTGCATCAGTGTGCAAGTGTCCGTACCCAAGGCTCAGCTCAAGAATCCCTGTGCCTCCACACATCCACAGTCCCCATTCCCCACGCCCCTGTTTTCTGTAATCCCTCTGGCCACCGCTCAGGCACAAGTCCAGGTTCTCTTCACTGTGGGAACCAAGGCAAGTCATCTCCCACTCAGAGCCAAAACCCACCCTGAGCAACAGCACTGATCTTCTTCCCAGCATCCCATGTAGGCTGGTGCGCACGGAGAGCCCCAGACTGGGGTGAGAGGCCGGTCCTCCTGCCCAGATCCCGTGGCTCCTTCCCAGCCTTGTCAAGCCGCATCGCTATACATAGCTGTTTCCCTACTTCCTTCCTCTGCATCCCTGCACCAAGTTCACCCTCTGGGACCAGCACTGAAGACTCACCAGTTGAGCCCAAAGACCCAGGATCTCCAGCCCACTGAGTTCATCATGGGAGAACTTCTGTAGGAGAGAACCTCACCCGCCCCCCCGCCAGGAGGTGCCCATGCCACAGATGCTCAAAGCCAAACTCCCATGTCCTCCTCCACACACATGGCCCAGAGAATCAGCCAAGAGGGAGGAGAAGGAGCCTGGATTACAGAGGGAGGAGGGCAGCCGGGAGAGCAAGACTGGACACAACCAGGGAGGAAGGAATAGCATCAAATGCTACTGAATGTTCTCGTTGGCAAGTTTGTCCAGAGGACAGCACAGAGCCCAGCTTGGTGGACAATGAATCTGAGGCAGTATCGTCACCCTGCCCCATTCCCCACTGTGTCAGGGCTGTAGCCCTGTAAAGCCTTTTAAAAATAGTTATGATGACACCATTTTATGGAAGCTTGATCTGTAGAGTAGAAGTCTCTCCGCCTGGCGAGCACCCCAGGTTTGGGCATGTGCACTTGCGGGCTGGAGCCGCTGGGCGCTGCTGTGCGGAACAGAAGGAAAAGCATTTAGACATCCCCGAGGAGGGAGGGGGAGAGAATCAAAAAGGGAATAGAGAGGGAGAAACCAGTCGGTGGGGGAAGGTTGGGCAGCTGGGGGCGAGGAGGCAAGGCAGAGTTGGAAAACAAGAGTGATTTTAAATCACCGCTGGGTGATGCTCAGTGTGGCCCCTCCCTGGGAGGGTGGCAGAGTCTGCCACATTCCCGGATCCTAGTGTGTGTGTGCATCTCTCTCGGGAGTGGAGATGGAGTGATGGGTCATGTGGGGTAAAAGAGCAAGAAGGTCTCTGGATCTGCACCTTGAGAGCATGGGGTCCCTCTGGGATCAGTGGAATTCTTTGGGGAGGTGGAGAGGCTTCAGAATGGGGATCTAAGATGCTCTGATCTAGATCTTAGGTGCCTTCAGCTGACATCTGAATCACTCTTACTAACTGCAGTGCATCCAGTAAACTTCAAAAAAGCTGTTCACTTTTTCAGAGTACACTCAAGCCCTCCAGCATAAATGGATAAGTGTGCGCACCGACCACGTCACAAGTGGTGTTTAACACCCCTTCCCTGCACCTGGCCACAGCCCGTGGTCACTCAGTTATAGAGGCCACAGAGATAACCCAGGTGAAAGCCCATTTACAGATGGGGTAGTGAAGGCCCAGAGAGGGAAAGCAACTTTCTCAAGACCACACAGCTAATGGGCACAGAGCTAAGGTTTACTTTTCCTACCCCCAGGTTTGGGCTTGTTCCTCAGGGTACCACAGCTGCTTGTGGGTTAGGCTGGAGCCAATTCAGGTTTGAGGGCAATTCATTAAATCATGTCCCCAGAGTCAGAACAAGACAAGGAGGCCTTGTTTTCTAAATGAATCTCCCAGGGCTATGAGCTCCAAGCAAACACATTCCTGAATGTTTGCCACCACATTTAAGACCCAAGTAGAGAAGTTATAAATGGGCTTTTTCTCTCTGCGGATAAGAGAACCACAGGACATCAGGTCTGCGAGAGACGGACTAGCGAGATGGTTCCCCGCCTAGACTCTCTACAGCCTGAGAATCTGAATTCTCTACCAGGCACCCTAAGAGCTCCGTAGGCAGGGAAGATGCGTGTGTCCTTATAACTCCGTCAACAAACACAGGATATATTTTTAAATTGTGCTTACTTCTTTCATCAGAGAAAAACAAGAGGCATTCAATGAATTACATTAAATATTTTGCAAAATTCTAATTTATTTCACCCATCAAGAATCCATTTCTTTTTTTTTAGATTTTTTTTTTTTTTTGGGGGGGGGGAGCAGAGGGAGAGGGAGAGAGAGAATCTCAAGCAGACTCCGCTCTGAGAGTAGAGCCCGACTCGTGGCGCGATTTCAATACCCTGAGATCATGACCTGAGCTGAAATGAAGAGTCAGATGCCTAACCGACTGAGCCACCCAGGCGCCCCAAGAATCCATTTCTTCAAAAAATGACCAAATGTTAATAATCATTGAAGTTAGGTTCTGGATACATAGGGGATTCATTATACTATTTTCTCTATTTTTAAGGTATGTTTTTCAAATGCCATAATAAAAAGTTAAAATTATATGCATATTTTTAGAAGTCTGCTTCTTAAATAAGTATCAAAAGGACTTCCATTGTAAACATTTTGCCTCTTGGTTAAAAACAAAAAGCCAAGGGGCGCCTGGGTGGCTCAGTCGGTTAAGCGTCTGCCTTTGGCTCAGGTCATGATCCTGGAGTCCTGGATCAAGCCCCACGTCAGGCTCCCTGCTCAGCGGGAAGCCTGCTTCTCCCTCTCCCTCTGCCTCCTGTTCTGACTACTTGTGCTCTCTCTCTCTGTCAAATAAATAAATAAAACTCTTTAAAAAAAAAGCCAAATTGCTTTTAACAAGCTCCAGCTTATTGTCCCGTGCTGGTATCAAAGCTCTCATTTTTAAAAAGTTAATAAATAAAAAGTTCATAGATATAGAGAACAGATTAGTGGTTACCAGAGGCAGGGGTAGGGCATGGACAGCAAAGTGGGTGAAGGGGGTCAAATGGTTCAAACTTCCAGCTATAAAATAAACAAGTCCTGGGGCACCTGGGTGGCTCAGTCAGTTAAGCGTCTGCCCTCAGCTCAGGTCATGGTCCCAGGACCCTGGGATCGAGTCCCACATCGGGCTCCCTGCTCAGCATGGAGCCTTCTTCTCCCTCTCTCACTTCCCCTGCTTGTGCTCTCTCTGTCAAATAAATAAAATCTTAAATAAATAAATAAATAAATAAATAAAAATAAGTCCTGGGATTGTAACACCCAGCATGGTGACGATCACTAATAACACCAGATGGCACATTTGAAAGTTGCTAAAAGAGTAAATCTTAAAAGTTCTCATCATAAGAAAAAGAAATTCTACAACTACGTATGGTGACAGATGTTAACTAGACTTACTGTGATCATTTTGCAACATATACAAATATTAAATCACCTTGTACACCTGAAACTCATACAACATTTGTCAATGATACCACAATTAAAAAAAATAGCTCTCATTTGAAAGATGAAATTAAAAGTGCTTCATTGAAAGTGGAAATTGAGACTCAGGACAGTCGGGGCACTGCATAAGCCCCACCACAAATTGAGGCAGCAATTGCATCTCGTCGCTCTTTGTCACACAATACTGGGGGTGCGTTGCTGGGTCCCATGCTGATCACTGACCCCGCTGGGCTCTCGGCGCCCCCCAGCAGGAGTGGGTGCCCCGGCAGCACCACAGCCGTCCCGCTAATCCACACTGGCCACATGATCGTGGAATCCCTCCCTCCCCATCTGTGTCCTCAGCTACCCTCTGGGCTCCCTGAAAGTGAGGATGAGGCTGGCCCACCTCTGGGTTCTGGGCTAGCCCCGGTGCCCCACACAGTGCGAGTGGGCACTCAATAAGTGAATATTAGATGATTCTCAAGTCAAACCAGGTAACATTCTGGGGTTGGGAGTCCAGAGTAGGGAGAAAGACAGGAGAGAAGGGACCTAGGAAGTGAGGCAAGACCCACGCTCCTCATCTCCACTACATTGCTTGTGATCCAAGGGGCCTCTGTCTCTCCATCAGCAAAATGGGAATAAGAAACTTGACTTTGGGGGCGCCTGGGTGGCTCAGTCAGTTGGGCGACTGCCTTCAGCTCAGGTCATAACCCAGGACCCTATGATGGAGTCCCACGCCGGGCTCTCTGCTCAGCAGGGAGTCGGCTTCTCCTTCTGCCACTCCCCCTGCTTGTGCTCGATCTCTCTCACTCTCTCTGTCAAATAAAATAAATAAAATCTTTAAAAAAAAAAAAAAAAGAAAGAAAGAAACTTGACTTTGCAGGGTCGTGAGGAAGAAGAGAGATGATGGCTGTTCAGTGCCGGGTCCATAGTAGGTGCTAGGTAAAAGGCTGCCCATGACTAAAACAATGACCCTGGGATGAAGACGACTGTTTGATGCTGAACTTGGGCCAACGGACAGTGTTTCCAGCGGGAGTTACCAGACGACATCAGCCAAAAGTTCAAAATCTTTTATAAAAGCCAGGGAGGAGAGTGAATTCACAGGTGTTGATGCTTTCATACGCCGTAACTTTAATCTTCCTGTCCAGCAAGGAAGTGAGTGTTTCATGCCCCGGTCTACAGGAGGGAAGGAGGACACGTGCCACCACTCACCCAAGATTTCAGGGGCAGAAACTGGTGGCATTTCTGGCCTCTGGGGCAGGAAGTATTTTTGAGCTCCCAGTACTCTCCTTAGTCTTTTTAAATTAAATCAAGTCCTGGAAGCAGCTCAAAACTCACCCTCTTCAGTGCCCAGTCCCTGTGCCTTTGTTTAACAGCGAACATGGTTCCATTCCAGGCTGGCCCAGTTTGAGGTGACGAGGACAAGGCTGTTGGCCAGGAGGTGCACAGAGCTTCTCTTTTCCCTCCCCGCTGCCCAAAGAACACAACCCTCTCTCTCCTCCAGGCCTTGCTCGCCCTGGGTTCAGCTCTGAGCACTCCACCCTTGGAGACCCTTCCCTCCCCTCAGAATCTGGAGTGAACAACTCTGAGGGGCTCAGAGGTTGGAGAGGGACTTTCCCAGAGGGACCACAGAGCAAGAGAAAGGACAAACCCAGGTGGGCGATCCCAGCTGCCTCTTCACAGGCCATGTGATGTTTGGTCAAATGACTTCACCCCACTGTGCCTCAGTTTCCTGCAAAATGGGGACAATGGTGCCCGCCTCCATTCTCAAGGGTTGCTGTAAGAGTCTTTATGATGACAATGTGTAGACAGTGCCTGGCCAGTAGCAGATGCTCAGTAAATACCAGTTTCCTAGTCTGTCGAGCCAGAGCAAGGGCCTTGGCCATTTCTGTGCACCACCAGTAAGAGTCTCCTATTTTTCTATATGATGATTCAGTTTTAAAACTCCATCTCATGCAAGCGGAAAGCCAGCAGTCCTTGGAAAGTTTTCGTTTCTTTGTTTCATCAGTATTTGTTGAGTGTTCACCATGTACCAGGCACTGTTCTGGGCACTGGGGATACAGGAGTGAACCCCCAACCCCTCATCCTCACAGAGAGTACATTCCGGGGGGTGGGGAACAATGAACAAGGAGAGATAGAATGTGACATCACTGACAGTGTCAAGAAAAATAAACCAAGGCACGGGGTAGCCTAGAGAGACAAGGGTATCTGTTTCATTCAGTGGGAACAGAAGTGGACTCACCCCAAAATTAATAAGGCTTGCGCTTCAAGGCTTTTTGTGTGGTCAGGTCCCTTCCTGTTCCCATTCTAGATACTTCCCTACCAAAATTTGTAGCCCCAATCAAGGATGCTTTTTCCTAAAGAGCACTCTCCAAAATTCAGTAAGCTTCAGGCAGGCCCCACAAAATCTGGTTCTGGGCCCCGGTGGCCAGGGAAGCCCTCTCCAAGAAGGTGACATGGGAGCCTAGACCTGAATCCATAGAAAGGAACCATTCAAATGAGCAAAACAAAATTCTTGGCCCTGCAGAAGCCAGTGATTCTAAAAGGCCCCCAGTCTACCTGCTTTGTTGAGTGGAAAGACTGACTCTGAAATCTTACCTCTAGCCAGGTCTCCAAAACAGGTGGAAATGGAGAGTTTCTGTCTCCCCGGATCCCCCTCCCCACAGGCTATGGCCTATGCCAGGCCCAAGCGTGGGTCGGAGAAGATGGGAGCTCAGGGAGGACAGGAAGCGTGGGCCGGCCGTGTGCCCCAGGCAGTGGCAGGGACTCGAGGCCAGCAGGAGGAAGGAACCCGGACAGACAGCATCAAGTGCTGATGAGAACATGGAGCAACTGGAACCTTTGCGCACTTATGGTGGGAAAGCAAAGTGGTCCAACCATTCCGGGAAACAGTTTGGCAGTGTCTTGCAAAGTGAAACACGTACTTAACACATGACTCAGCAGTCACCCTCCCTGGTATTTACTTTAGAGAAATGAAGCTTTATGTTCAAACAAAAACCTGTACACGGATGTTCCTGGGAGCTTTATTCGTAATAGCCAAAAACTGGAAAAAAGCCAAAAACAGCCCACATGTCCACGAGCGGGTGAATGCATGAACAAATTGTGGTCTGCCCAGCAGTGGAGTGCTCCTCAGCATTACAAAGGCACAAACAATGGATACAGCCAAAAGCATGCATGAATCTCAGACATCACGCTGGCTTCTGGAAGAAACCAGACACAGCGGAGTTCATCTGTAGGATACCATCATGTGACGTACGTTCTAGCTCTAGGAGCAGAGGGCAGATGACTGCCAAGGGGCATGAGGGAACTTTCTGGGGAGAGGGACATAAATCGTGATTGTGATGTACACATTGTCAAAACTCATTTTATTGGATATTAATTGCTCGTTAGAATGGGAGCATTTTCTTATATATGTTACAGCTTAATTGAGTGATAGCCTAATAAAGTTGACATGAAAGTTCCATCACCGCATAGTCCAAGGGAAAGACCTTCCTTGAGCTCAGCCTTCTGCCCCCTTCACTTTATACATCAGGAAACAGGCCCAGAGAGGGGAGTGACTTTCTCAAGGTCACACAGTGAGTCAGGACCATTAACAATGAGCAATTGAAGGGCTACTTGAAGTTCACAGAGTGTTTTCCAAACCTGCTCTGACTTAGTGCCCCAGATACTTTGTGAGGCGCAGCACCGTCATTATGCCCAGGTTACAGATGAGCACACTGAGGCCCAGAATGGTTGGAAGACTCACCCGAGGTCACAGAGCCAGCTTCGTGATGACCTACCCTGTTGACGGAGTGGGAGTACAAACCCAGCTACTCTGCTCTCAAAACTCAGTCCTTCCGTTCTTCTCAGCACACCTCCTCTTGCCCACTGAGTTTGTGTGAGCTGGAGACCCTTCACGGAAGCCCCAGGGCCTGGAGATGGAGGGAGGGACAGCGTGGAGCTCCGGGGGGCTTTCCACTGTGGGGCTGCGGGCTGGGCCTGGCAGGGCACACCCAGGGGGCAAGGGGGCTGGTGGGGGCGGGGGGAACAGCCCTGGCTTTGCTCAAAAAGATCCGGTTTCCCCTGGATGCTCTTTCCAGCATGGCCTGCCAGGGGAGATTAAGATCGCAGAGAGCAACATGATGCCGCTGGAGAAGGAGATTAGTGGGTTCCGGGGTATCTGTCTCTCTCAGAAAGGCGGTTTGTTTGGGATCTGACTCCAAGCCACGGGATGAAGCCACGCCAAGCTCTGCTGGAGCTGACTCCAGGAGAGAGACAGCCCCTCGGGCAGGGAGAGGGAGGGAGGCCAGACCTAACAAGACTGAGGGGCTTTCAGAATCCCGGAAGGACCATGGGGGGGTGCCTCTGGGGTCCCACGTAAGCCTCCATTTTAGCTGAGGCCGGGCTGCTTTACAGACAGACCGCTGGTTGGCTGAAAACCCACCTGGCCTTGACCCTGTCCAGCCAGCCTGGAATGGGAGTAACTGGGGTTGTTTGCTCCAGAGTGGGAGGGCCTGGGCCCAGAGGGTACGGGGGGGGGGGGGGGGGAGTAGCCACTAGCATGAAGGCTGGCGGAACTTTACAAACAAGTAAAATGTTTAACATGAAACCTTACTGAGGTTCTCACTGCCCCAAGCCCAGTGAGATACTGGCTGTATCTTCAGTAAGGTTCCTGTTGCCCCAGTGACTCTGGAGTGGAAGACCAAAGAGAAAGACCTAGCCTGAAGTTTGGGTCAGCTCCAGGGAACAGATAAGGGAACAGCCGAAAGGAAAAGTAGGTCTCATGGAGGCAGGAGTCTGAGCCAACGTGGGTGGGAACAATTGGCAAGAATTTGCATCTTAGAGGTTTTGTGTCCCCCGGGGGCTGACATGAGAGTCTCAGTCTATGTCATTCAAGTTTCTGGGGGCTGGGGACTCTGGCTGCCATCTGAGTCACATGTGTTCATGCCATGGCAGTGGGGGTGGGAGTGGACACAAAATCGGATGTGGCGTGTCCTCTGCCCTCAAGCAGCACCTAGCAGTGGGTGGTGGGGACAGAAGGAGCATGATGGGCAGGGGCAGGGCGGGTAGAGCAAGAGCTGGGAAGGGGGAGGGACAAAGGGAGAGAGGTGGATTTTTTTTTTCCCAACCTGGAGACAGTAACATAAGGAAGCCCTCTGAAATGAGATCACATTTAGGCCAAACAGTTGCTAAATCAGTGGGCTATGGCCTTAGGGATATGTGGAGAGGGCCCCTCGGGGAAACTGGCCTAAGCACAGAGGAGCGAAGGCACAGAGCCCTGAGAAGCTGGGGCAATGGAGGCATGAAGGGGGGAGCCCTGGGGGAGCAGGTTGGCCAAAGTGTTAACCCTCCACCTTGCCGCGCACGCCAGGACCTTGCTTGAAGATTACAGTCCCGGAAAGGAAACGCCTATGAAAGAGGCACACAAATAAATACAATGTTTGAAATATTGATAGTGTTGCAGGGATACCATTTCAATAAGGCTCTTTCCAAGCCAACCACAAAGAGCGTCAGCTTGGTCAGGGCAGCGATGTCTGAGATCAGAGGGAAAGAGTGGGCAGAACCAAGTGGCCGAGAAAGCGGGATGGGGAAGAGCGCATTAGGCCGAAGGAACAGCCTGAGCGCAGACCTCAGGGCAGGACAGAACATGGCACTGTTCAGGAACTGAAGTGAGTTTCTCCTTGCACCTCCCCCATTGCACGGCACACCAGCCTGGGCCTCGTGTGTGTGCCCAAGTTCACAGACTCCCACGACCGCTAACTTGCTCCCACGCTCATCCCTTTCTGCAACTTATACTGATCACCTCGGGGCACACTGCAGATCCCCTCAGCTGCATTTCTTAGCCCACGGCCACCAGATGCACACCAGTTTTGCTCAGTTTTGCCTGAGTCCTGCTTGGGTCCTCCCTGCTCACCGCTCCCCAACCTGCCTGGGAGGCAAGATGCCCACAGGAACCCCCTTGGTGCAACACAAATGCAGCATATGCCGTGGGCACCCCATGGGCAACCCTGGATCGGAGGGGGTTAAAGAGGTGGTACCCCTTCTTCTCCAGCAGGCCCTTTTGAGACTCATCTCATGAGGCTCTGTAGAAGGCTCTGGGAGACAGAACGGAGGCAAATCCGTCTTGCATCCAACAAGTCGTGCACAGATGGGCTTTGCAGATGGCTGGGTCCTAAACCCCCAGCCTCTCTGTTCAGCTGCCACACCCCTGACTTGACCACGTTTGAACACCCAGTCTGGTCCCCATGCCGACTTCTCTTAATAGCCAGTCAGCATGTTTACCAAGAATGTGTTGACCTTTACTTTCCAATGGCAGGGACAACGTGATACCTTACTTACTTGTTTGGAGCTTGCTTGCTCAAAGGCTAAGTGGCCACTCCACTGAACCTATCTGGTGGCCTGTATTTTCACCGGCCACTCCAGTGCAGCCTGAGGTCCTGGTGTAGAGCCCAGAACCACTGCCTGGGTGCTAGGAGCCTGGACTCCCAACCAAATTCAGCCAGGCTTGCTATGTGACCCTCCACAAGTCCCAGGCCTCTTTGTCTCTTCCCTGTGAACTAAGGTAGGATGGACTTTCTCCAAGGTCCTTCAAACTCCAATCAGAGGATCACGCTCCCTCCAGTGCCCAGAGAAAATCAAGTTCAGGTCTGCCCAACAGACCATCTCCCCAGTTAACGTTCTCCCTGTAGATCACTTCTTTATAGTACCTTTAATACCATGTATCTTTAATACCATGCTTTTTGACTGGGATTTACGGGAGGTGGGAGGCGGTAGTGTATGTGTATGTCCCCAAAATTCAATGCAACCTTTTTTAACAAAATAGGGTATGGGAATAGAATCAAGACACTCTGCAAATACAACTCGTAGAAGGTCCAAATCCGGCTGTGTTTTGAAAAACATGAAAGCAGCAACAAAGTGGGCGGTGCTTCTTGGCTGTCACTGGCACCAAGAGAGGCCAGATTCCTATATGGGAGCAACTGCTTGTGACTGTCCCTATTAATTACAGGGTGACCAGGAAGCCAAGCTTGAAGACTTTGACAACCTAACGTGATTGTTTCTTACATATAGAAGCATTTTACCATATTGTATAGTTAGATCTAGGATGTTGGTTGGGATTGGGGTTGACAGGTAAAAATAAAATGTTCCCCCCTTTAAAAATAATAGAAAGAACATAAACAGAAGGAACGGAAAGGAAAAGAAAGATGTTCCCAGAAGCATTTTCACTGAACAGCTCATTTTCAGAGATAAATTACTGACATTAAGCAGGAGATATTGTGAGCTCTTCCCATTTGCATGGTAGTAGTATTCCGGGGAAACGCAGTGTATATTAAAGCCTTGCAAATATATTTGGTGTTTATTATGTAAATCAGAGTTTAGTTTTTAGCTCAGATAATCATCTACATCAATGTCTGGAAAGATGTTCTAAAGTCATGTGGAATGCAAGGCAATTCTTCATTGTGAGATGGGCCCAGGCACTGCAAAATATCTAGCATCCTGGCCCCTCCCAGGCTCCCCAATGCCGGCAGCACCCCTGTCAACCCTGTGACCACCAGAAATACCACCCCCCAACATTTTAATCCCCTGGGGCTTTCCTACCTTCACGGTGAAATGATCTGAAAGAACACAGTCGCCAAACGCACTAGGGCGGGTGAGGACAGGGCTTGGGGATTGTTTCAAGGACTCCACCATTCTTTCCGTGGGCATTTTTTTTTTAACTGAGATATTCACATACCACAAAATTCACCCTTTGAAAGTGGTTTTTAGTATATTCACGAAGTTGTGCAACCCTCACCACTAATTCCAAAAACATCTTTATCAGCCCAAAGCCTTGTACCAGTTAGCAGCCACTCCCATTCTCCCCTCCCCACGCCCTGGCAAGCACTAATCCACTTTCCACCTCTATGGATCTGCCTACTCTGGACATTCCATATAAATGGAATCATATAACATGTGGCCTTTTATGTCTGGCTTTTTCACTTAAAACAATGTTTTTCAAGGTTCGCCGATATTGTAGCATGGATCAGTACCTCATTCCATTGAATGGCTGAATAATATTTCATTATATGGATATACCACAATTCATTGGTTGATTCAACCATTGATGGACAGTTTGACCATTATGAATAGTGCTGCCATGAACATTTATGTATAATTTTTTGTGTGGACATACGCTTTCAATTTTCTTGGGTATATACCAAGTTGTTGCTGGGTCATATGGTAACTCTACACTTAAATTTTTGACAACCTGACTGTTTGTTTTTTAGTTAAGTGATTACACTATTTTAAAATCCCACCAGCAAAGTATGAGGGTTCCAGTTTCTCCACATCCTCACCAACACTTGTTACTGATAGTCTTTTGGAAAACAGCCACCCTAGTAAGTGTGAAGTAATGTCCCATTAGGGTTTTTGTTTACGTTTCCCCAGTGACCAGTGATGTAACACATCTTTCCAGGTACTTATTGGCTATTTGTATTTGTTCTCTGAGAAATGTCTGTTCAAGTCTGTCGCTCATTTTTAACTGGGTCGCTTGTCTTTAGTTTTTAGGTCAGATAATCATCTACATCAATGTCTGGAAAGACGTTCTAAAGTCATGTGGAATGCAAGGCAATTCTTCATTGTGAGATGGGCCCAGGCACTGCAAAATATCTAGTATTCTGGCTCCTCCCAGGCTCCCCAATGCCGGCAGCACCCCTGTCAACCCTGTGACCACCGGAAATACCCCCCCCCAACATTTTAATCCCCTGGGGCTTTCCTACCTTCACGGTGAAATGATCTGAAGGAACACAGTCGCCAAACGCACTAGGGCGGGTGAGGACATACCCCCCTTATCAGATGTATGATTTGCAAATTTTTCTCCCATTCTGTGGGTTGCCCTGATGATGCCTTCTGGAACACTAGTTTTTAATTTTTAATGTTAAAGTTTTAATTTTTAATTTAATTTTGATGAAATCCAAAGTATCTCTTTTTCTTCAGTTGCAGTATGCCACGGACCTTTGAACCAGCTGTCCCAGCAGCCCCACCTCACAGGGCAAGGCCAGAGAATGGAGGCTGCCGTGATTTGAATGGGGCGGCCAAACCCTTCCAGCTTCAAAGCCTCTTGCTGGGATTCCATAAACAGGGTTTAATTTCTCTAGATAAAAAAACCTCTGTCCTTGCCCAAGTAAATAATGTCCCCAGAATGGGCAGCACCAACCCTACCAGTCATTCAAATCTTAGAGGCAACTACCCTCCTGGCCCTTTCTCAAAGAGCAAACCAAGCTGAGGGTATGGGGACCCTGAACCCCGAGTGGGCACCACGTGGGTCAAGGGACACCAGAGGGGCAAGCTGCACAATGGGGAAGGCCAAGGTCACCGCTTTGCAGAGGGAAGTCATCACAACCTGTGGCCTTCCTGGGCCTCAGCTGGGAGCCCACCCCTTCCCTACCTCAGGCCATGCTCGGGTTGCACAGCAAAGGGCCCTTCTAAAACATAAAGATGTCTGCAAGCTGGGGACACATTCCTGGACAGCTGATGTTGGACTGCGCTGGGGAAATCAAGGAAATCCTGCAGCGGGGAAATCGAGGCCCGGTGACACCAAGGCCCTTACAGCGAGTCGACAGTATCCTCCTGCTCCCCCGGCTGACCTCCAGGGAGCATGCTGGCCAGAATGAGGTTCGTGGGTCTCTGGCAACAGGCAGAGCCCATGGGACATGAACAGCTTGTTTGGGCAGAAGAGGCACAGAGAGGTCCATGTCCCAGCGGGTGAGCCCCCTGACGGAGCAGAGCAGGGAAGCCTGAGCAGCACAACGACATGACCCCTTGGCAGGCAGGCAACTCACCTCTTTGGGACGACCCCACAAATCCCACTGTCTTAATAACGGTAACAGCGGCCGTTCCTTAGTGCTCCCTTGAGCACCAGGTACCATGCTCAGAAATGTACACGCACCATGGCACGGATCCTCCCGACAACCCCACGAGACACACAGTAAGTTTCTTCCACGAGGACACTGAGACTAGAAGAGGTTAAGTGACTTGCCCGTGATCACGAACCGCAAGAGCGGAGCAGGCTTTCAAACACAAGCACACCAGCTCCAAAGTCAGTGCTCATAATGGCCATACCTCCTGGGTTCTGGAGACCCTGGAGTTCTCAGCTCTCCAGTTGAAGATCCTCCCCTGAGTGAATGGGTGGACTGCTACCCTTAGCCGGCTTCATTAAGCTGAGCTTGGCTCTGGAGCCATCAGAACCCTAGTCTGTTCCCCCAGCGACAGCTGGGCTCTCCTCCGGTGTCACAGCACCCCCTGCTGCTCACTCCCACTCTCTTCTGCAAGAATCTCTTACTGCCAAAGGGCCACCTGCTAACAGAGGCTCTAGGGGTTCCCCAGATGGGAGCCCCGCTCCCTCACTAACACCATATCCTCTTTAAAGGTCCTCCGAGGGCCTGGAGCAAAGCAGAGAGAAAATATGCATGTTTGTTTCTGGGTGCTGAGGTCGGCCCCGGGGCCCCAAATCCCTCTAGCTTGCCACCCTCCCGTCACAGAGCAGGCAAGAGGAGCCTCCACACACTGGAGGTCAGCGACCCCACTCCAGCTCTGCACATTCCTGCAGACGTGTGTAAACCAAGTCTCGGTTCCCTCATCTGCCAACGGGAGACAGAATTGCCTACTTCCCTCCCGCACCCCATACTGAGCTCCTCCCCTTCCTGAGCCTCAGCTTCCTCATCTCCTGATGTTTCTTGGGCACCTGGCCTTCACCTGCATTACCTCACTCAATCATCACGGTAATACACGAGGTAGGATAAGGAAATTGAGGCTCAGAGGAGTCAAGCAAGTTGCCCTAAGTCGCACAGCTGGCAATATCTGGAGCCAGGATTCCAACCCAAGCAGCCTGGCTCCAGACGCCCGGCCCATAACCACCATGTCACAGTGTCTTCCAGGGGGCAAGATGCCTTATACACTATGAAATGTGCAGACTCGGCATGGGGCTGGGGAGATGCGAAGGAGGGAGAAATTAGAAAAATTAGTAATTAGAAGAATAAGGCCACAGTGGGAAGACTCCTGGGCTTGCATCCATCTTGGCAGACTTCCTGGAGGAGGTGGGGGTTGAGCCAAATCTCTCAATGTTATCGGGTCCAATGGTCAGAAGGACTGGTGGAAAAGGGCCTGCTGGCCCTCCATTTGCCCATCTGGAAAGGAGGGGTTCCCAACTTCACAGGAACTTCAAGAGAACAGGCATGAGGGACTGTCACACTAATAAACACATTTGCTGCGTATCTATATGGGCCAGGCACAGTACTAAGTGCTTCACGCAGATTATCTTTTTTAATCGCCCAAGAGCCCTGTGGGGTAGGAACCGTTAATAGGGCCCCTTTACACTTGAAGAAACTGGACTTTCCGAGACTTTGAGTGTCTTTCCTGAGTCCTCACAACAACCAAGAGGAGAAGGCAGGATTTGAACCCAAGTAGCCTGACTCCATGCCTTGTGCTACACGCCCAAGTCATAGAGCTGCACTTTCCCCAGGAAGAAAGTCTCTGGCAGCGATCCTCACTCTCCTGCCATCTCCGTGTGGGCAGCCTCCCTAGATGTTCCTCCTGGTGACTTTGCTCTCGGCTGAAGCAAAACAAGGAGAAGAAGAAAGACTTCCTTTCTCCCCATGTCCCAGCATCCGGAAGGTGTCAAATGGAGGATACTCCCAGAATGAAAGGTTCTTGCTTGGGGAAGGACAGATTATCTATGTCTCTGGCGCCCCCTGCTGCCCCAACGGAGAACTTCATGGGACGGCCTCGCTCGGGGATCACCCCTGTGCAGGCAGGCAAAGGGGGTCAGGAGCAGGCTTCTGACAAGCCATCTGTGAAGAAGGACCAGGTTGTCATTGTTTGTTTGTTTTTTTAACTTCCAGTCTGTCACAGACTAAGACTCTTTGTAAGATGCAATACAAATGAATTAGGGGGAGGAATGAAATGCTGCCTAAATATTACAGGCAGCCATGTCAAATTGCTATAAAAGCTTCTCAATGTGACTCTCAAGTTCTCAGTTCTCTAAGAATTTCCTGGGCCTGTCTTCAGGTGACAATGGTCTGTGAGCCAGCATGGGCCCAGGGATCTCAGTTTGAGTAGCACTGGTCCAAAGGGCCACTAGGCAAAAAGGCTGGCCCAAGATCGATGGCTAGCTAAGAGGAATCCATCCCCTGAGGCACTGCCTCAGCGGCAGCAAGGGTTCCTGTGCCATTCAGAGACTGCTAACACTGTTAGCTGCTGCTAACTCGGGGCACAGCTCTGCACCTGCAGTTGGGAAAGAAGGAGTAGCTTCGGCCTAAGAGAGCCCCAGGGACAGCGTCCCAAAGAGAGTGTGCAGAAGCCAGGCCCTGGACTCTGCCCTCCCCATCTGTAAGCAGGAAGGTGAGCCTTTCCGAGCCAAGGAAACCTCTGGAAACAGCTCTATCCTCTAACAAGCTGGGAGGTTGGGGGACGGAGGTCTGAACCTGACGTGAGACCAGGATGGTGGATGCCCTGGTTTCTAGTCCAAATCACCTCCCCACTCTGAGCTTCCTCTTCCACAAATGTTAAAGATGAGGGGATCGGATTGTCTCTGAGGTCCCTTCTAAATCCAACATGCTGTGCTTGTCCCGGAAGATCTACCGCCTGCACTCGGCAGGGGAGGGCAGGGAGGGCAGCAAGGCTACAGAAGAGCCAGGAGGAGAAACCAGAGCAGAATGGAAATGCATTGGTTGTGCATTGCAGGCTGTCCCCAGGGCTTCTTGAGGACAAGGGGGATCCAGGGCCAGGGAGACCAGACCCGACTTCTGGGCAGTACCTTGGAGGGCAGAGGTGTGGCGGATCAGCTGTGCAGAGGCATTTGCTGGAACTGAAGGAGCACTTGAGGGAGGGGAAACAGCTCTTGCCACATTAGCTAGCGGCCACACATAGCCACACTCATCTTGTCACCACCCCCCCCCCCCACCGCCACTCTCGGGGCCCCGCCTGAAAGAGAGCAAACAGCTGCGGAGCAAGGAGCCAGCTTCCCACCCATTCCCAGCCAAGGTGAACAGGCTGTGAGTTTGTTGACAGAGAAAAAAGTCATCAATTTTTCATTACCCAGTGAAGGCAACAGAATGTCTCGGGATGTCAACAGTTTCCAGGCAACAAAGACAAACCAAATACACAGTCCCCTCACCTAAAAAGATGTTTCCTTTACAAGCACCAGCTTGGATGGGGAGCCAGGGGAAGACGAGAGGCCGAGGAAGACGAGATCACTTGGCAGGCACAGGGCCTGATCCAGACGTTGGGGGTTTGTGGCTGTCTCCAGCGACCCTGTTAGCAGGTTTTGTCAGACTATGACTCAAGCTGAGCCTGCTTTTGGAAGCATTCAGGCCCAAGACATCAGAGCGAGACCCAAGAGGTCAGCTGGTGTAGCTTATTCATCCCTTCATTCAAAACAAACATTTTGAGCATTCTTCAGGCCCTGCACTCAGGTCTGGGGCCCAGCCTAGCTGTGGCGATGCGTCTGACGACCACTTCCCCTCACCTTACACATAAGAAAACTCAGAGCCAGAGAAAAGAAATGACTGTCCCAAGATGACGCAACCACGTGGAGGCCGAGCTGTCCTTGAACCCACAGCTGAGGGCACTCTGCAGCCGTGCCATGGTCCCCAGCAGGCTCAGGACTGGGCTCTTGGCAGGGGGCCCACCAAGTGGCTGGCCCAGAAAGAGGCTTGTCCAGAATCAACACAGGAAGCTTTCTAGAGACCTCTAGCAAAAGTGTTCAGATATCGAATCTAAAAACTAAAAGGAGATCATTAGAATCTCTTGTGGTGGGTATGTTATTGTGATTTTTAACTCGCAAGGTGGGTCTAACCAAAACAGGAAGGATGGCCCTTTCTGGAGCACTTTGTCAGGCCTGCAGACCTCCAGGATGTCTCCTTGTGTTTGCATTGACATTTCCCAGTGAATGTCAATGACGACTCAAGAATAAGTCAACACAGGTCCTCACAATAAATGCCAAAGCTTGTTAGCAGAGTAAACCGTGTGCTTAGCCTGTCTTAAAAGAATCTTTGCTGAGTAAACAGAAGGAAGGCTTTCCTTGAGAGCAAACAGAGCAAGGAGCTGGGCACGCCCAGAGGGCTGGTAGGTGACTCCACTGGCAGACGCTGTAGAGACATCTTCGAGGGGGACTGCGAGGTCAGTGGGCTTATCTAATGTCACATAGCCCCTTCAAGCAGAACAGACCTCTCTCCCCAACAGCCTCTGATCCTTCAAGGAGCCACCTCTCTTGGGAAGGAGGCAGAAACCAAGACTGAAAGTAGAACCTAGAGATTCATCTCCTTTGCTCGGAGGTGTCAAGGAACTAATGTCTTAACCTTCCCAGGACCATTTTTATTTTTAAACACGATTACAATGAAATGTAGCCCTAATGGTGGCTCGTCAGATGGCAGTGGGAAAAATGTTTTTGGTCCAAATAGGCTACCAGCTTTCTGTCTCTAATTGTCAACACCGAATCAATATTATCCTTGGTGGTAGTGGATAAGGAAATGAACCTTAATAGCTGCTGATCTTTAGCTCACAACTTACCACTTCCTTCATGGCCTTATTTACATGAGCTTCTCATTTTCCCAAGTAAAGACACATTACGGTCTGAAATCTTTGACCCATAAACTTGTTAGTCTCAAAAACCCAAGTGCAACCACTGACTTAAAATAATTTCAAATAGCTTTTCACCAAAAAGAACCCCTCAAATATTCCACTTTTCATTTAATTTATGGATTCCTTGCCTCTTTCTTGAAAGAATATGAGAGCGTAGATCAAAGTATAAATATGCAGCGAAATCGTTAAAAAAGCCACACACAAAAATTTTTTTTAATTAGCACCAGGTAAACAAGGAGGAAACATTACCCATCTTGGGTCAATTTAACTGCTGAGAATAGGCATCCAGGCCGGCACTGTTTCTCAGTAGCTGAGACTGAGGGGCAAGCGTGGTAAGTCACAGAGCTCTTGTTATGATAAAAGAGGCATGGCTACCTATTCCTCAGAGGATACGCACTTTCTCTTGGCCCTAAATTTTAAAAGAATTTTCACAGGAGACCTTGTAACAACAAAACAGCCTCCACAAGTTTTATGGCAAAAGCAGAAGTGGTTTTCATGTGGCTGTTTCTTCCAACAACCTTGGAGGAAAGTCAAGGGCACACCAGATAGCACAGCAGCTCAGCAACGTGCTTCTTTGTTTTTCGACAAGAAATGAACTTGAGCATGTTAAGAGGAAAAGTCAAATGTTCTAAGTAAATTACACAGGAGGCAGGACCATATTAAATAAAGTGCACTTGGTTTCCTCTTGGCGGAGTCACTGGTGGGCATACAAACAAGCCTCTCCTTCCTGAGGTGGGGACTCACTTGCTCACTCCTGGGCCAACAGCCCACCCCCCCAGCCTGCTGGACTCAACACACCCCACCCAACCCAGGTGTGCTCTGGTAAGAAAAGGCCAACTTATCTAAGTAGCCAGTCGGACGATTGGCCACTGTGGGGCAGCACTGAGCCAGCATCTGGAAAACAAACTTCCAAAAAATTCCCTTTGTAAGCAAAGCCATCCAGCATATATGCAATTCTACCAATCCACTAAATCCATTAAGCCTGAAAATCCCATATCTGGTTATTTCCACAAATATTTAAGGGTGGAAAAATAAAATAGCCCCTCCAATAGTAGAAATGTTTTCTGTGATTCTCTTTTTAACTTTTTAAGTGTCGATCCATCATACAAAATAGCAAAGAAATACCAACATTTTTTGAACAGGAACTGTGCTGAGTGTCTTACATGTACCATATCATGTAATTCTACAAAAATTCGATGAGGTAGGTGTCATCATTATCCTTATCATGTAAGTGAGGAAACTGAGGCACCCAGGGTTTAGACGACTAGTCTAAAGTCACACAGCCCTAGTCAGTGGCAGAGTGGGATTTGAGTTAATCCAGGTAGTGTGACAGAGAGCATTTAACCTACCTCCTTAAAGACCTGTGGTATCTTAGAGCTGCAAGAGGCATCTAGTCCACACTCCTCCCAGAAGCAGACATTGTATTCCCCGTCCCAGCCTCAGGCTAATGGCCAGCAAAGTTTTCCCTTACTTTTCTTATTTTGAGCTAAAACTGTCTCCCAATTGGTCAGAGTTGTTCCCTCCAGAGCTACATAAAATAAATTCAGTTTTCCTTCCTTTTTTTTTTTTTAGGTTGGTTGGTTGGTTGGTTGGTTGATTGATTGATTGATTGATTGATTTGACACAGAGAGAGAGCACAAGCAGGAGTGGCAGGCAGAGAGGGAAGGAGAAGCACACTCCCCACTGAGCAGGGAGCCCAATGCAGGGCTCGATCCCAGGGACCTGAGCTGAAGGCAGATGCTTAACCGACTGAGACACCCAGGTGCCCCAAGTTCAGTTTTTCTTCTATATTGAAGCCCCTTCACTTTTTAAAAAAATTAACGATAGTGTTAACTGTTGCTCCCCAACCACCCCCTCTCCAAAAAACCAGCCCTGTGGCAGAAACAGGTCATTATTCCTAATTTACAAATGTTGCCCCATCCCATTCCTGCTGGTTAACAGCAAGTGCTAGAATCTCCTGACGCAGAGGTGTAACAATAGATTAGTTGCTTTAATTGGCTAACCAGTGCCAGAGACGACAATGCCATTACCAAACCAGACTTAAAGGCCATTAAAAATAATACGTGGTTGTGGTTTTTAAAAATCCAAGCAATATGGAATGGATAAGCTGAAATGGAAAAATCTCACTCCCATCCTCCCCAATCCTTCTCCTCAGAGGTAATCTTCTACCTTTTACTTTATTTGTGTTTTTCTTTAACCCTTCCAGAATTTCTTTTACACATACAAACACATGCATGTGAATCTTTCAGGGTCATATTACGTATACTGGTCTTCAACTTGCTTGTTTCATTTAACACGGTATTCTATTTTTTTTTTAAAGATTTTATTTATGTATTGGACAGAGAGAGACACAGCGAGAGAGGGAACACAAGCAGGGGGAGTGGGAGAGGGAGAAGCAGACTCCCTGCTGAGCAGGGAGCCCGATGTGGGGCTCGATCCCAGGACCCTGGGATCATGACCTGAGCCGAAGGCAGACGCTCAACGACTGAGCCACCCAGGTGCCCCAACACGGTATTCTAGATATCATTCAATAGCAGCACTCCTGTTAATAGCCACATGAAAGCTTCCTCTCATGCAATTTTCTTCTCTCTTACAAATATGCTTCATTGAAATTGTACATGCATTTTTGGATGGATTTCTACAAGTGAAATTCCTGGATGAAAGAATACTTTTAATTCTGAGAGATGGAACCCAATCACACTCCTTAAAAAGTGGTAGTAATTTACACTCCAACCAACAGTCCCTTTTCCAAGTGTGGTCAACGCGGTTTATTATCCAACTGTTAAACCTTCCTTCAATATTTGAAGACAGTTATTAATTCAGCCATTCTTTCAGACCGTGTTTATTACGCACCTTTTCTTGTCAGGCACCGCGTGAGCAGCTGGGTTTGCCCTAAACCAGGAGTTCCCAACGCTAACCATCAGACTCTTGCGGAGGGTGGGTGAAAACGCAGATTCCCCGTCCCCCTTCGCCCGCCCCCCAGGTTTCGGTTCCTCGGCCTGTGATGTGTGCAGGGGCCCAGGAAACTGGGTAGTTGTTGCTGTTTGTTCCATTTGGGTGTTTTGTTTTGTTTAACAACTTCCCAGGTGACTCAGCTGGATGATGAGCAGCCAAAAGCAGAGCAAATCTCACTTCTTTCTCTGGGTGAAAACGCTTTCTGGAAATGAAGGTGCTGGGAAGAGTCAGTACCCACTTCCCTAAAGGTAAAACAGGGAACTAGTTGGGGTGATATTAACTAGTAATGTCCAGCCGCCCGTTCCGTCGAAAACCAGCCCTGGGACATTATTCCCAGTTTACAAATATGCCCCATTCCTGCTGGTTAGCGAAAGTTCCGGAATCTCCCGGCAGAGGGGTTTCACAACGGACTAGTTGTTTTAGTTCACCAACCAACGCCCGAGCCCGGGAAGCCTCCACTAAACCAGACTTAAAAAGCTGGTTCTTGCGGGACCGTGTTAATGAGCATGCGCAAAAGGCTCCGCGGACCCGCGCGCGTCCCTAACGGACAATGGGCCGCGGTGCAATTGAGAAGTTCGGCTTCCCTCGGCCACACTCGGCTTTTAGCCCCGCCTCTCGTCCCGCCCCCCCCAGCATGGACGTTGATTGGCGAACAGCGGCCTATAAAAGCTCGAGGGCGGGCGCACGATTCTCAGGCACCTGTGCGGGTTGAAGACTTTTCTGCTCCGGTACGTGAAGCCGAGGCGAGCAGAGGACGCTTCATCCAGCGGCCTGCCCTCCGTCTCCAAGCTCGTGCACCTTCTCCGTCATCCTAGACGACGTGGACGTGACAGGGAAGGTGGCAGGTCGCTGTGTCCGGAAGGCAGTTTGCGGGCTCCGGGGCGCCACACCTTTGCTTCTGCTGCCTCATCGGCTCGAGAATTCCCGGTTCGGCACTGAAGCCTGGCTCGGGCCTCACCTGGGGAAATTTCCGGACGCCCCTGCTTTCCGTTCACGGAGCCGGGTCCCGCGGGTTCCCACCTCGGGGCCTGACCGCCCACACCTGTACCTGGCAACCTGGAAGGTGCGTACTAAGTGGGGAATGAATGAATGAATGAAGCTTGCGGTGGGGGGGCGGGCCTGGTTTTGTGCCCCTGTACGGCCTGCTACAATGGTAAGAGCATTCGCTGGTCCAGAGACTTGGGCTCCAGTTCTGGCTGTCCCATTCACTGCTGCTGAGCAAGGTCCTCCTCTGCTCTGGGCCCCGAATTCCTCACGTGAAAAGGAGAGGTTTGGACAATGCGATGAATGCATACTGAACACCAACAATGAGCCAGACATTGTGATAAGTATTGGGGATACAGGTGAGCACCACAGGCCCAATCCCCAAGCATACTGTATGGAGGAGAAAGATACTGAACAAACTCTCACAAACGCCTCGTTACACATCTACTCTAAGCAGCAGTAAGACCGGGAACTTTCAGCAGACAATTTAATACAGCCTGGGGTGGGCTTCTGAAGGCTTGAAGGAATAGAATTAACTGGGGTAGGTGGTCAGTGGCCTGGCGAGAGTGGGGAAAAGCAAGTGCGAAGAAATGGAAGGTGAACACGCACATTTTTTTTTTCACTGTAATTGGATGTCCTAATAACCCTCAAAGTATACAAGCCAGAGGAGTGGAAGCTCTGGTGAGTTAAATGGAATAGAAGTTGAAGGTTTCTTTGGAAGCCCCTAACTATTTGAGCAATCCTGTGAAAATACGCAATGGCCCCTGACCCTGTGTCCTGATATAAGTGTTCTGGAAGATTGTTGAATCAGACCTAACAGCTCAGGTTCATGATGCAGGCTGTGTGGCCCCTGCGATCTGACTCTAAGGGGCATCTCCTGGCTGCTTCAGAAGAACTAAAATTACCAACGCTCTCTTGAAAGTGGCCCATGTCTACCTCGAGCTGAATTATCCAGGCTTCTTTGCAAAGATAAGATGGAGAAGAGGCTTGTACGGTGACAGAAAAAAATCAGAGGCTCACCACTGTACCTTACAAAAGTGCACGTGTGGAGGGGATGCTGAGTCATGGTGGAATTACTGGAGACAACAGAGGTGGCAGGCCCAGCTTTGCCTTCCATTAGCTGTGCGAACCTGGCAGGCACTCAGACTCTCTCAGCACCAGTCTGATGTGTGACCAGGGCGAATTCCGTGCTCTTGACATGGTCAAGTTCAGAATGGGAAAACCGGTGAAAGTTAATTCTAAATTATAAAGCACAATGCGACTAAGCCCATAGACACCTGGCTCACGTTGTTCCCTCAGAATTTTATTGTATACGCTCCTTCAAATTATGGGGAGAAAGGATTCGACATATTTTATTTGAATTTGTAGCAATATACCAAGTTGTTTTGTTGCATAAATATTTTGAATTCTTTCATTTTAATTAGAGTGTTTCTCTTTTCCAAAAGGTGGTTTTAGAATTTCATGTGTGGTTCTCTCATCATTTTTAGAAGAAGAAGAAAAAAAAGAGTAAAACTGTTGACAGGAGCTTTGGATTTTTTTATCCCATTGTGTAACACATTCAGTGACAATATGGATTTTATAAAAAATTGTTGTTCTTAGATGGTTTGTCAGCAAGTCTGTTCCTAAAATTCTCCCCTACACCTAATCCTGGCTTCTTGCTGATGCAAGATTATAAAAGGGGTGAGTGAGCCAGCCACGGACCTGGGTATGCTTTCAGTGTGGCTGCCACAGGAGAGAGTCGAACAGAATCTTAGGAACGGAACTTATTAAACAAAGTAGAGTATGTTTGGTGAACAATCAGTAGCGCAAAACCAGTCATGAGAAACCAAACCTGCTGCCTGATTACAAAGGACTGGCAGGGAGAGGTCTGAAGAGCACAAGGCTTAGGCTTACTGGACCTAGGGATTCTGAGAACTGTGTTCTTACGCAGAAGGGAAATGGCATCTGCATACCAGCAAGCACTGATGGGCAAGTTCATTCCCCAATATAAACTAGATATTCCCATTTTGCAAAGAAGAAATTAAGGGTCAGGAGAACTAAAAGGGGAGTGGTACTGGGCAGACTTTTTAATTCAGTATCAAATGAATAAAAGGTTAGCATTTCTACATGTGTAAGTGGGTCTCCTACTTTATCAGATCATTCTTTGGAAAGGTTTTAGCTCTATTTAGATTTTGTTACTACGTTAAAAGATTTCTTTTCAACTGCTGGGCCCACCCATGAGGCCATGTTAACACTTGAGTCTTGCTATAGTGAACATTTGTCACTGTATAGTTTGGGTAACTGACCTTGGTATTTGTATCCCAATTTACCACTTAATTTTCAGCTGTTCTAGATGCTGTTTTCCTTTATCTTCTTGTTAAGTGTTCTCTTTAATCCGTTCAAAATATTTCCTTGGCTAAGTCAAGTGTCCATATTCCCTCCTCACACTTAAGTGCTCACCAACTGCAAGGAATTCCTGTTACCTCAGAACTCTCTAAAACCCAGTGAGGCAGGCCCTATCGTTATAGATGAGTAAACTGATGCAGGAGGGGAAAAAGGAGCAGGGGCATGGGGAAGGATGCTAGGAGCAGGCTTAGCAGAGCCTGGTCTGAATCCTTCTACCCATTTACTAGCCTTTACCTCATGTTAACCTCTGAGCTCCCACAGACCCATCTGTGACATGGGGTTCTAACCATGGGATTGTTGTGCAGAATGACAGGACATGCTAGAGATCGGCACAGCATTGGCTGTTAGCTGATGGATGAAGATAAGGGGGAAAAACACTTAAATGTGGGTGTAGATCAATCTTTAGGTAAGCTCTTCACCCGTCAGGCTTGAACTCATGACCCCAAGATCAGAGTTGCATGCTCTACCAAACCAGCTAAGCGCCTCAGAATCGCTTTATGACCCGTTCCTCATGTGCACAAAGGATTCATCTCTAATACATGAGAACTCCAAAATTTGAATGACAGTAACATCTATGTACTACTATTCATTGCACTTCCTCAAGGTCTTAAGTTGATCATCCCTTACTTTTCTTGTCTAATCCATCTTTTTTTTTGAGCTTTAGGAAAAGGGTAGTGTGCTGTATGCAGTTTACCAGGACTTGTTCTTTATCTAACCTTACTTTTAAGAATTCCTCTATATCCAGAGCTCATTTTCAGGGCTGATAATTTAGGATCATTTGTTTTCTGATTGATGGAACTTTGAGGTTTTTGCTATCTTTTAAGTACTGCTTTAAACATTCCCAAAAATGCAGCAACATCCATAATGTAGTTTCTCTTGGGTAATGCATAGAAACATAATTGCTGGGTTGTGTTCAATTCTGTAAGGTACACCGACCATTAACCCATGTGGTTCTAAAACTTAACACTAATGGTCTTATACACTGGACAGCTGGGGCTATGAATCCTGCTTTTCACCAACTCCTGATCTCCTCTATTAAATGGGAGACAGGAAAGGGCAAGAAGTCCAGATGCCTGGCAACTAACAGATGCTCTTAAGACAAAGTAATCATATTTTATAAATCCAAATCTTAGGGTCCCCTGGCATTTTGAAGTGAACCAGTCTCCACACCAGTGCTCAGCCACCCCCCTTCCCCAAACCCTACTTCGTTAGTGTCAAATACAGGTTTGAATTTTGGTTTTAGCCTTTGTGTAAATAAGGACCCAAACCTGATTTTTGAGAGTGAGCAAGAGATCAGAGGGAGAGAGAGAAGACTTACCGCTGAGCAGGGAGCCCGATGTGGGGCTCAATCCTAGGACCCTAAGACCATGACCTGAGCCCAAGGCAGATGCTTAACTAAGCCACCCAGGTGCCCCATCAAACCTGAATTTACACCACTCCTTCAGTATTGCTGAATTATAAGCCCAGGGACATAGCAGTCTTCTACCTCTGATGGCTCAGCACAGCTCAAAAATTTGTAGCCAGGATTCTACTTGGGATTTTTAAGAGGCCTTGATTATACCACCACCGCTGCCTCATTCCTGTCAAGGGGACAAACCCTGTCGTCGTGAACTCACACAGGTGACCCCGACAAGGCATTTGCTCTGATCCTTCTCCCGCCTCTCCATGCGGTTCTAGATGCAATTATTAGGTACATTCTTGGTACAGCATGTGGCTGGTGTACTATTTCTCACCATGAGATGGTGGCAGGGGGAAAAAACTCAGCTGGTGTCATACAAGAAAAGGCTGAAAACCAGTGTTCCAGAAGGGAGATCATCCATACATAGCACATCCCCAAACAAATGGCAAAACCAACAGCAACCAAGAGTTCAGCTTTTTATTGAGCAGCTTATAGAAGAGGTTTAGTCAAAAAGACCAAAGCCCATGTCATCATCAGACTCCTCAGATTCTTCCTTCTTTGCTTCCACTTTCTTCTCCTCAGCTAAAAAACAGAAAGAGTCAATCACACACCTGCTCAATATTTTAAACTCCAAAGAGCTCCAGGCCCTTCAACTTACATGGTCAAAAATACCCTACCTTCCTTCCAACTATGTCCCTGATTTTAGGATTTCTACACATCATCTACTCTTAGCAAATGAAGTATTATAGGCAATATTGCTCTTCATCTCCACTCCTCCCTCCAATACCAAAAAAAGAAAAAAAAAAAAAGGTCTACCTGGGGCAGCAGTGGTGGAAGGAGTAGGACCTCCGGCTGGCGCAGTGCCAGCTGCTGGGGCAGGGCCACCAGCTCCTACATTGCAGATGAGGCTCCCAATGTTGACGTTGGCCAGGGCCTGCAACACACGTGCATACACAGATCACTCAGTTCTGGCCTTTTGTTATGGTACCCTCCCCCCTTTTGAACTGACAGCAAGCAATTCCCAACACTGTATTGTTCTTCTTCGCTGGAGTCTGCCAGTGACATTTTGTCTTCTGCTTGGATTAGACATAGATAGGGCCACACAGCTACATTAAAAATTAATCACACACACACACAAAAAACTACTCAAGCTTTAAATTTCACAATTGCATTGCCATACTTAAGTTTAACAAGACAGAATAACTAACTGAATTCCTTCCTTTTATAGATGAGAAAACTGGCCCACAAAAGCTGGCTTAAGTTGTTGGCAAACAACTCAAGCTTCCTTAAACACTCAAACCAGGATTCTTGCCACAGTTCCAAATTTCTTAACAGTGAATTCAATTTTTCAGACTGCTAAGTCCAGGGACTTTATTAAAGGCACAATGTTTTCAATCATTCAAAAGTCTCTGGACACAACCTGAAGAGATGAAGCTAACAGCCACTTGCCAAAGATTAAGTAACATATACAATAGAAAAGGAAGCCAATGCCAAGTTCCTTGGGTAGGAATCTTGTCTTCATTAGTCTTTTTAGATATCCCAACAAATAGTAAACGGTCAATGAAAGGCCACTACACCCAATTTCCATGAAATCAGAAAGAAGGATCTTCTTGGAACGGCATGGGTGGTGGTATCCCCTGGGTGACCCTTTTAATAAGGAAGTCATCTGGTGCGTATGTCATATATACATATACATACATGTACACATACATGTGTGTCTGTCATGGTTTCAGAACAGAAG
Organism: Callorhinus ursinus; assembly: GCF_003265705.2. Lineage (NCBI taxonomy): Eukaryota > Metazoa > Chordata > Mammalia > Carnivora > Otariidae > Callorhinus > Callorhinus ursinus. The sequence continues at coordinate 33,963,060 of NW_027397087.1, read as the reverse complement.
AGAAACCAGATTGAAATCAAGAAGGAAAAGACAAGATAAACTTTAATTAGGTTCTAGATGTGGAGCTATAAGGAAATAGCACTTAAACTTAAAAAAGGTCCAGTGGAATATGGCACCTTCCAGTCTTTTTCGTGTTACATGAGCACCTGATTTAATAAATCAGTAATGTCCCCAAATTTGCTTCTCCAAATCACTTTGCTGCCACCAACTTACCTTTGCAAACAAGCCAGGCCAGAAAGGTTCAACATTCACACCCGCTGCTTTAATGAGGGCATTAATCTTATCCTCCTAAAAAAGATGAAACAGCAATCCATCTGAGCAAAGTGTAGTTTTCGTAAACGTCTCCAAAATACTGCAACTGAAAGTAAATCACTCAAAACGTGTGTACAAAACCATGTTTAACCACTTCAAATATTCTATCTGTATTTCATGTATGCTTATTTAAAACGACCATTTCTTACTCTTACGATTGCCACGAGCAAATGAAATGCACCCGGCTCCTGTGTGCCAGGCACCTTGCAAGGCGGCGAGCCCATCGCTGCCATTTCGCAGGCTGGGACTTGCCCAAGTCACGCCGCTATTTTAAGTTACGAGTCAGGGCGGGAGGTGGAGCGAGCTAACGTGCTCTCCACATCACGCAGCCTGGCCCAACAAGGCCTACCAAGTGGACCACAGGAATTCCAGGCCATCACACCAAACACGGATAGTGACCTACGTGAGGGTGAGGATGCCCACACGCCGCGGAAATTTTGCTAAAGCAAGCTTCCAAAGCCGGAGCGCGAAGCCCAAGTTTACTCCACTCCCCCAGGAAGCTGCAGCACGTGGCCGAGGCCCCCCGCCGCCCCGCACGTGGGTCCGCCCCGCCGCGAATGCCGATGGCCGCGGCTCCGGCCGGAAGGGCCTGGCAGGGAGACACGGCAGAGGAGAAAAACGGCCGCCCGCAGGCCGACCCCGCCGCCGGCCCGGGCCCGTACTCACCGTGACCGTCACCTCATCGTCGTGCAGGATGAGGGCCGAGTAGATGCAGGCGAGCTCCGAGACGGAGGCCATAGTGCGGGCGAGTGCTGAGCGGACGCTGCCGGGCGCGGTGCTAGTCGCCGGATGAAGTGAGGGCCTCACCCCAACGCGGCCTTAGCTTCCTCGGAAGGACCGAGCACCTTAGCGGCAACTGAGGAAAGGAGGTCCCGCGCTTGCGCGCAGCCTCTTATAGTGGTCACGCGGACCAATCGGTGCCCGCGCCTGGCGGAAGAGGCGGAGCGAGAACCGCCCGCGCCGACTACCGTTGGCGCCTGCGCATAAAGTGCGACTCGCTCGTTCGTTCAAAAAGTTGGTGGGTTCCTCCAACGGCGGGTTCTTTGGGTTAGGCTAAAACTCAGGACTGGCGAACAGTAAAAATATTTTTAGGAAAAAGTTATCTAAGTAAATGGCTTTCACCCCCATCTACTGTAGCCCGTGTGACACTATGTGGACATTTAATGACGCCGCCAGCCTCCCCTAGCTTGCTGTGACCACCTGGAGCGCAGGAGCTAAAATTCAGCCTGGAGGCCTCTGGTGCTTAGCGCCGCGTCTCGGATGAATTAAGTGATGTAAGAGGAAATGAGAAGCTTGCAGCGTGACGATAGCAATACCATTGGAACGCCTACTGTGTCCCAGGCACGGAGCCCCACTCTACAAGGATTCATTTAATCTTAATACAGCATAAGAAGTAAGTACTATTATAAGTATAAAAGACCTATTGGGAATGTAGGGGAACTTTCCATATCAACTTCATTTTTTGTAACTAAGGCACTCTGTGTTTGGGTGGAAGTGTCTTGAAACTGCCTGTTCAAGACTTCTTGAAGCAACTGCAGTCTGTCTAGGTGCTGCATTGCCATTTTGTATCTTTGAAGCTTAATAAAATTGGATTCATATTGAGAGTTGGGCTTTTTTTTTAAGTATAATTGACATAACATTTTTATTTCTGGTGTATAGCATAATGATTCGATATTTGTGTGTATTGCAAAATATATGTCAACCATTTTTAAGGTCTACTCTCTTAGCAACTTTTAAATATGAAACAATATTATTAACTATAGTCACCATGTTGTACATTACATCTAGTGACTTAAGACTGCAGGTTTGTAACTCTTGACTCCCTTCACCCATTCCACCATTCCCTCTGGCAACCACCAATCTATTCTCTGTATCTATGAGTTTGATTTGTTTATTTTTGTTTGCTGTTTGATTTCCACATATAAGTGAGATCATACAGTATTTGTCTTTCTCTTTTGCTTAGTGTAATGCCCTCAAGGTCCACCCATGTTGTCTCAAATGGCAAGGTGTTATACTTTTTTACAGCTGAATAATATTCGTGTGTGTGTGTGTGTGTCACATTTTCTTCATCCATTCATCCATTGATGGACACTTTGGTTGTTTCTGTGACTTGGCTATTGCAAATAATGCTGCAGTGAACATCGGAATGAATATATCTTTTCAAGTTAGCGTTTTTGTTGTCTTCTGTTAAATACCTGAGAGTGGAATTGCTTGATCATATGGTAGTTCTACTTTTAATTTGAGGGGGAACCTCTGTACTGTTTTCCACAGCGCCTGCACCAATTTATATTCCCACAAACAGTACACAAATGTTTCCTTTTCTTCACATCCTTGCCACCACTGGTTCTTGTCATCTTTTTTTTTTCAAAGATTTTATTTATTTATTTGACAGAGAGAGACACAGAGAGGGAACACAAGCAGGGGGAGTGGGAGAGGGAGAAGCAGGCTTCCCGCTGAGCAGGGAGCCCGATGCGGGGCTCCATCCCAGGACCCTGGGATCATGACCTGAGCCAAAGGCAGACGCTTAACAACTGAGCCACCCAGGCGCCCCTGTTCTTGTCATCTTGATGACAGCTTTTCTAACAGTTGTGAGGTGATATCTCACTGTGGTTTTATTGATTTCCCTGATGATTGGTAATGTTGAGCATCTTTTTCATGTGCCTGCTGGCCATCTGTATGTCTTTGGAAAAATACCTATTCAGATCTTTTGCCCATTCTTAATGAAATTTTTGTTGGTATTGAGTTGTAGGGGTTCTTTATTCCTTTTGGATATGAACCCCTTATCAGATAGATGATTTGCAAAAATTTTCTCCTATTTAGTAAGTTGCCTTTTCATTTTGTTGATGATTTCCTTTGCTGTCCGGAAGTTTTTAGTTTAATGTAGTCCCACTTGTTTAGTTTTTGTTGCCTTTGCTTTTGGAGTCAGATCCAAAAAATCTTTGCCAAGACCAATGTCAGGGAGCTTACCGCCTATGTTTTCTTCTAGGAGTTTTATGTTCCAGGTCTTACATTCAAGTTTTTATTCCATTTTGAATTAATTTTTGTGTATGGTGTAAGATGGTGGTCCATTTTCATTCTTTTGCATGTTTCTGTCCAGTTTTTCCAACACCATTCATTGAGGAGACTGTCCTTTCCTGATTATATATTCTTGATTCTTATGTCATAAATTAATTGACCGTATATGAATGGGTTTATGTCTGTGCCATTGATCTGTGTGTGTGTGTGTGTGTGTGTGTGTGTGTGTGTGTGTTTAAGATTTATTTATTTATTTCAGAGCCGGGGAGAGAGACAGAGATTGCCTGAGCACACAGGGGGTGGTGTGGGGAGGGGCAGAGGGAGAGGGAGGCAAGCAGACTCCCCACTGAGTGGGGAGCCTGACAGGGCTTGATCCCAGGACCCTGAGATCATGACCTGAGCTGAAACCAAGAGTCAGATGCTTAACTGACTGTGCCACCCAGGCACCCCTTAATATCCCAGATTTTAAAAACGCTTTAAAAGCTATCAAGCTTTCTAAAAATAAAACTTATTTTGAGTTTTCATCCAAATCTAGAAGCAATTATCGTGGAATTTGGGTGGAAAAAGGTAAAGCTATTGAAAAATTCAAACATTTCCAAAGCCAAAATGAATCAGTCTAAAACATAGTCATCCCCCTTTCCCGCCCCTAGTGTACTTCAAAACAAAATAAAACAAAAACTGATCTGGCAAATATACATCAACAAAAAGTAAAACAAAATATTGCCTCTCTTAAACTGTACTAATAAGGGACCTTTTTACATCAATGTTTTGTTCCCCAAATAGTTTTATAACTGTAGTAGTAAAACCTGAACCTTAGAATATAAGAAAGGTAAATTGTAAGTTCTTCTCACTTATAAATGTAAACACAAAAATCTAAAATGTGAATGTCAATTATATCAGTAAAACTGGAAAAACTTAAAGATTAATGAACTGAATCCAGTACTGTGTGTCAAAATATGGTATATTATGACTAAGGATAGTTCAACATAAAAGCTATTAAAAGTAATCCATTAACAAAGAGGAAAATCTAGATGAAATTCTTACAGATTCAGAAAAACCACTTGATAAAATTAAGTAACTATTAACATAGATTCTTAGAAAATTGGAAGAAAAGGTAGCTTCCATATCCTGATAAGATATCTACTAAAAATCTACAATAAGCATCATACTTAATGGTGAAACTTAAAACCTACTCTTTAAAATCAGGAACAAACAAGGATGTGTCCTTCCTCTGCTTCTACTTCAATTATGGTTTTAGAATTTACCCATCTTCATAAGACAAGAAAAAGAAAAGGTATTAAATTGGAAAGTTGTGAACTCTCATTATTCATAAATAATATGATAATTTACCCAGAAGTTCCAAGAGAATCCATAGACAAACAAATCAGCCTAATAAGTAGTTCAGCAAAGTAGCTAGATTCAAGATTAATACACAAAAGCCAGCAGCATTTCTGTGTTCAGCAAAAGTCAGTTACAAAATGTAGTATTAAAAAATACACCTCATAAAATAGCAACAGAAATCATATAGTTTCTAGGAGTAAATCTAACAATTTATGCATGATCATTATTTTTAAAATTACAAACTTTATGGAACATCAGACGCAACCTAAATAGAGTGGTACACGATATTCACAGATGAAAAGATCTTCAAGTGGGTAATTCTCTTCAAATTATATAATTTCAGTCAGTATTCCATAGGAATATTCCAATATTCCACTGGTCAAATTCCATTCCAAAAACCAGTTGACCTTAAATTTTCATGGAAGGATCAAGGACCAATAAAAATGAAGGCAGTGTTTTAAAGTAAGAATAGAAGCTTTACTTAAATGTTAGTTCCATGGAGGGCACACACTTTGGTTTGCCACCACATTAATTGTGCCTAAATAGTGCCTGGCACATAGGGGGCACTCAAACAAATACATGCTGAATGAATTAAAACTATGTTATTGATATACAAGTAGATAAACAGACCAATAGAACAGAGAACCTAGAAATCCACTCTCATACATATGGGAACTTGGTAAGTCAGAGGTATGACTTTATAAATGGGGAAGTGGAGTGGTTAGGGGGAAGAGTACCTTTTCAAAAAAAACATAACTGGGACAGTTGATTTTCTATCCATATGGAAATGTGGAAAGAATATTTTTAAGTCCGTCCTCATCATATATAATGTGAAAAGAAAAACTCTAAAATTTTAGAGGAAAACAGGAATTTATTATTGAGTATATGAAAAATTTCTTAAGGCACAAAAACATAAAGGAAAAGATTCATAGGTTTGATTACATTAAAATTGAAAACTACAAGCCAAAAGAAACCATAAACAACATCTAAAAAAACTGTTATAGCCAAGAGCCTAAGGAAACACAATGACTAAATGTGATATGGTTTCCTAGATGGGATCCTGGGAAGGACAAAAGACATTAGGTGAAAAATAAGGAATTCCAAATAAAATATGGACTTTAGTAAGTACCAGTATATCAACATTGGTTTATTAATTGTAATACATATTAATATGTTAATAATAGGGGAACCTGGCTGTGATTATAAGGGAATTCTTATCACAATTTTTTGGTAAAACTAAAATAATTCTAAAAATTAAGTTTATTTAAAAAAAAAAAAATCACCGTAACCGAAGTAAAAAAAAAAGGTCAGATTGGGAGAAGATAGGAGGTCCAAAGTACCCAAAAGCTATATAAAGTCCTGCAAACCAGTAAGAAAAGACACAACTGTCTTGTTTTGCAAAACATCAAAAATTACCAAGTAAGGGGCACCTGGCTGGCTTAGTCCATAGAGCATGTGACTCTTGATCTTGGGGTCCTGAGTTCAAGCCCCACACTGGGCATAGAGCTTACTTAAAAAAACAAAACAAAATTATCAACTAAAAGTAACTAGGGCTAAGAAATTTTTACTTAAACTGTAAAAAAATGAGACAGTCATTAGCTAAGTGGTTAAAAGCTTTGATGTCAAGCTCAGACTTGGGCTTAAATATCAGCTCCACCATTTATGATTTTGGGGGTCCTTGAGCAAGTCATTAATCCTCTCAATCTGTTTCTTCACCTATAAATTATAGATAATACCTGTACAGGGTGTCAGATGCTGAGCACCCAGTTAACCACAGCCATTCTTCATAAATGTTTAGGAGAACTCTTTAAGCAAAACATCAATTGCCCATGCATTTCCCTTTGTTATGTGTAGTTCACAGACTTAAAATGGATTCAACATCATACTTTGCCTTTAGACAAATTCTAGTACCCTTTAAGATGTATTTTTAAAAGACTAAGCAATATGCCATTTAAAACATTAAAAATAAGAAAACTGGGGTGCCTGGGTGGCTCAGTTGGTTAAGCGATTGCCTTTGGCTCAGGTCATGATCTCAGGGTCCTGGGATCGAACCCCGCATCGGGCTCCCTGCTCGGCAGGAGGCCTGCTTCTCCCTCTCCTACTCCCCCTGCTTGTGTTCCCTCTCTCACTGTCTCTCTCTCTGTCAAATAAATAAAATCTTAAAAAAAAGAAAATAAGAAATGGAGAGGTTAAATCCAGTAACATCTACTGAAATAGGATTAAACTTTAGTGCTCTGGAGCATTCTAGAAACACAGTTGTGACATTGCTTACTACTATACTGTTAGTGACAAGTGGTTTTTGTGGGCTAATATTCCACCTTCACTACTAATATAACATTACCATTGTAGTAAAAAAAAAAAAATCAGCCTCCAAAGAAACCCTAATTTAATCAGAAGAAAAATGTGTCTTTACCCAGGTAAGAATGTCTATTTCACTGTTTTTCAGTAGTGCTTTTTCTAATTTATGTTGTCTCCATACCATGTTTTTTGTTTAAATGTCTAGAAGAGCATATTTAATACGTAGATATAACGGTTGTTACACAAAAAAGACATTATCAATTTATTGTCAAATTACTTTATATTTCCTACTCCCTTTTTTTTTTTTTACAAATGCAAAAATTATACTTTTCATTTTTTTCTATTGAAATGTGTTTGACATAATATTTTATAAACTTGGGGCACCTGGGTGGCTCAGTCGTTAAGTGTCTGCCTTCGGCTCAGGTCATGATCCCAGGTCCTAGGATCGAGCCCGCGTCGGGCTCCCTGCTCGGTAGAAGGCCTGCTTCTCCCTCTCCCACTCCCACTGCTTGTGTATCCCCCCCCATCCCTTGATAACCACCATTTTATTCTCTCTTTTTACAAGTTTGACTTTTTAAAATTGCACATGTAAGTGATACCATATAGTACTTGTCTTTCCCTGGCTTACCTCACTTAGTATAATGTGTTCAAGGTCTATCCATGTGGTGGCAGATGGCAGGACGTCCTCCCTTCTCACGGCTGAATAGCACTCCTCTGTGTGGGTGTGTGGTGCATGCACGCACCACATTTTTTATCCATTCATCCCCTGATGGCCACTTAGGTTGTTTCTGTATCTTAGCTATTGTAAATAGTGTTGCAGTGAACATGGGAGTGCAGGTATCTTTTCACAATAGTGTTTTGATTTTCTTCAGGTAAATACCCAGAAGTGGAATCATATTGTAGTTCTAATTTTAATTTTTGGAGGAACCTCTGTACACTGTTTTCCATAGTAGTTGTGTCAGTTTACATTCCCACCAACAGTGCACGAGGGTTTCCTTCTTTCCACATCCTTGCCAACACTTATTATTCTTGTCTTCTTGATGATAGCTGTTCTAATACCTGTGAGGCGATATCTCGCTGTGGTTTCATTTGCATTTCCCTGATGATATGTGATGTTGAGCATCTTTTCATGTACCTGGTGGCCATCTGGATGTCTTCTTTGGAAAAGGGTCTATTTAGTTCTCCCTGTTTTTAAATCAGATTGCTTTTCTCTTACTGAGTTGTATGAATTCTTTATATATTTTGGATATTAACATTTTTTTTAAGATTTCATTATTTGTTAGAGAGAGAGAGAGAGAAAGAGCACAAGCAGGGGGAGTGGCAGGCAGAGGGAGAAGCAGGCTCCCTGCCAAGCAGGGAGCCCGACGCGGGACTCGATTCCAGGACCCTGGGATCATGACATGAGCCGAAGGCAGACGCTTAACCGACTGAGCCACCCAGGTGTCCCTGGATATTAACCTTTTATCGGATGTGTGGTTTGCAAAAACTTTCTCCCATTTTGTAGATTGCCTTTCATTTTATTAAATCTTTTGTTCAAAAGCTTTTAAGTTTGATGTAATCCCTTCTGTTTTTACTTTTGTTGTTTGATGTCATATCCAAAAATCATTGTCAAAACCAGTCTCAAGGAGCTTCTTCCCTATATTTTCTTCTAGGAGTTGGATAGTATGAGTCCTTATGTTGAAGTCTGCCATCCATTTCACCTGAATTTTTGTGAGGGGTGTAAGATTGGTGTCCAGTTTCAGTGTTCTGCATGTGTTCAGTTTTCTCAACATCATTTGTTGAAGAGTCTGTCTTTTCCCCATTTGGTGCTATTGGCCCCCTTGTCGATATTAGTTTAATGTATAAGCAGAGGTTAAGGTTGGCCTCTCTGTGCTGTTTGTCGATGTGTCTGTTTTTGTGCTAGTACCATACTGTTTTTATACTATAGCTTTGTAGTATAGTTTGAAATTAGGGAGTGCAGTACCTGTAGTTTTGTTCTTTTTCCTCAGGATTGCTTTAGCTATTTGGAGTCCTTTGTGGTTCCATACAAACATTGCAGTTTATTTTCTATTTCTGTGAAGAATGCCATTAATATTTGATGGGGATTGTGTTGAATCTATAGATTGCTTTGAGTAGTATACACATTTTAGCAATATTAATTCTTCCAATCCATGAGCATAGGCTGTCTTTCCATTTGTTTCGGTCTTTTTCTATTTTTTTCATCAGTCTTGTAGTTTTTGTTGTACAGAACTTTCACCTCTGGGGCGCCTGGGTGGCTTAGTCGGTTGGGTATCTGCCTTCGGTTCAGGTCATGATCTCGGGGTCCTGGGATTGAGCCCCCTGTCAGGCTCCCAGCTTGGCAAGGAGTCTGCTTGTCCCTCTGCCCCACTCCCCCTCTCCACCTGTGCTCTCTTTCTCTCTCTCAAATAAATAAATTCTTAAAAAGAAAAAAAAACTTTTACCTCCTACATTAAATTTATTCCTAAGTATTTTATTGTTTTTGATGCTACTGTGAATGGGAAAGCTTTTGTTTGTGTGTGTGTGAGACCGTTATTACCTTTTTCTTAGACTTGACAATCATTTTATTGAAACATAATTGACATACAATGTTTTATTAGTTTCAAGTGTACAACAGATTGATTCCACAGTTCTGCACCTTACTCATTGCCCCCCATGGTAAGTGTAGTCACTATATGTCACTACACAACATTATTACAATATCATTGACTATATTCTCTGTGCTGTACTTTTCATCTCTGTAACTTGTTTATTTTACAACTGGAATTTTCCTCCAATCCCCTTTATTTTGCATATCCCTCCACCCATCTCCCTTCTAGCAACCACCAGTTTGTTCTCTGTACTTAAGAATCTGTTTTGTTTTTTAGATTCCACATATAAGTGTAATCATATGGTATTTGTCTTTTCTCTAACTTATTTCACTTAGCATTATACCCTCTCAGTCCATCCAGGTTGTTGCAAATGGCAAGATCTCATTCTTTTTTATAGCCAAGTAACATTCCCCATGCGTGTGTGTATGCCACATCTTTATTCATCCACTGATGGACTCTTGGGTTGCTTCCATATCTTGGCTATTGTAAACGATCCTGCAGTGAACATAGGAGGGAATATATCTTTTCAAATTAGTGTTCATTTTTGAGGGGTAAATACCCAGTAGTGGAATTACTTGATCATATGGTATTTCTAGTTTTAATTTTTTTTTTTTTAAAGATTTTATTTATTTATTTGGCAGAGAGATACAGAGAGAGAACAAGTAGGCAGAGAGGCAGGCAGAGGGAGAGGGAGAAGCAGGCTTCCCGCCGAGCAGGGAGCCCGATGCGGGGCTTGATCCCGGGACCCTGGGATCATGACCCGGGCCGAAGGCAGCCGCTTAACCGACTGAGCCACCCAGGCGCCCCATCTAGTTTTAATTTTTTGAGGGACCTCCATACTGTTTTCCACAGTGGCTGCACCAGTTTGTTTTCCCACCAACAGGGCATAAGTGTTCTGTTTTCCCCACATCCTTACCAACACTTGTTATTTCTTGACTTTTTGATACTAGGCATTCTGACAGGTGTGAGGTGATATATCATTTTGGTTTTGATTTGTATTTCCCTCATGATAAGTGATGGTGATCATCTTTTCATGGGTCTGTTGGCCATCTGGATGTCTTCTTTGGAAAAATATCTACTCAAGTCCTCTGCTCATTTTAAAATCAGATTATTTGTATTTTTTTGGTGTTGAGCTGTATGAGTTCTTTACCTATTTTGGGTATTAACCCCTTATTGGATATATCATTTGCAAATATCTTCTCCCATTCACTGGGTTGCCTTTTGTTTTGTTGATGGTTTCTTTTGCTGTGCAAAAGCTTTTTATTTTAATGTGGTCCCAGTAGTTTACTTTTGTTTTTGTTTTCCTTGCCTGAGGAGACAGATCCATATATATGTTGCTAAGGACACATTCCATGAGATTATTGCCTATGTTTTCTTTTAGATTTTTATGGTTTCAGGTCTCACATTTGGGTCTTTAATCCATTCTGAGTTTTTTTTTTAAGATTTTATTTATTTATTTGAGAGAGAGAGAGAATGAGAGATAGAAAGCACGAGAGGGAGGAGGGTCAGAGGGAGAAGCAGACTTCCCGCTGAGCAGGAAGCCCAATGTGGGACCCGATCCCGGGACTCCAGGATCATGACCTGAGCCGAAGGCAGTCGCTTAACCAACTGAGCCACCCAGGCACCGCATTTTGAGTTTATTTTTGTGTGTGGTGTAAGGAAGTGGTCCAGTTTCATTTTTTTGCATTTAGCTGTCCAGTTTTCCCAATACCATTTATTGAAAAACTGTCTTTTCCCCCATTGTATATTCTTGTCTCCTTTGTCATAGATTAAGTGACCAGGTAAGTGTGGATTTATTTCTGGGCTCCTGGTCATGTTCCACTGATCTATGTGTCTGCTTTTGTGCTGGTACTGTATTGTTTTGATTACCATAGCTTTGTAGTAAATCTTAAAATCTGGAATTGTGATACCTCCGGCTTTGTTCTTTCTCAAGATTGCTTTGGCTATTTGAGGTCTTTTGTGATTTCATACAAATTTTAGGATTAAATATCTGAAAAATGCTTTTGGTATTTTTTTAGGATTACATTGAATCCAGTTTGCTTTGGGTAGTATGGACATTTTAACAATATTAATTCTTCTGATTTATGAGCATGATATATCTTCCCATTTGTGTCATCATCAATTTCTTTCATCAGTGTTTTATAGTTTTCAGAGGACAAGTTCTTCATCTCTTTGGTTAAGTTTATTCCTAATAATTTGTTGTTTAAAGCCACTGTTCCCTTACGGATTTTCTGCCTCGATGATCTAGCCATTGATGTTAAGTGAGGTGTTAAAAATCCCCTACTATTATCGTACTACTGTTAATTTCTCCCCTTATGTCTATTAATATTTGCTTTTATGTATTTAGGTGTTCCCATGTTGGGTGCATAGATATTTACAATTGTTATACCCTCTTGTAGGATTGGTCCCTTTATCATTATGTAGTGTTCTTTGTCCTTTGCTACATTGTGTTAAAACCTGTTTTGTCTAGGGGCACCTGGGTGGTGCACTCAGTTGAGTATCAGACTTGGTTTTGGCTCAGGTTGTGATCTCAGGTTCATGAGTGAGCCCCACATCGGGCTCTGCATGGAGGCTGCTTGAGGTTCTCTCTCCCTCTCCCCCCACACATGTGCATGCTCACTCTCTCTCTCCAATAAGTAAATCTTTAAAAAAAATAATGAAGTTTGTTTTGTCTAATATAAGTATTCCCACCATGGCTTTTTTTTCTTTTTGCTTCCATTTGCGTAGTATATGCTTTTCCATCCCTTCACTTTCAGTCTGTACGTGTCTCTCAGTCTGAAGTGAGCCTCTTGTAAGCAGCATATAGATGGGTCTTGGTTTTTTTATTTTTATTTTAAAAGATTTTATCTATTTGACAGAGAGAGACACAGCGAGAGAGGGAACACAAGCAGGGGGAGTGGGAGAGGAAGAAGCAGGCTTCCTGTGGAGCAGGGAGCCTGATGCTGGGCTCGATCCCAGGACCCTGGGATCATGACCTGAGCCGAAGGCAGACGCTTAACTGAGCCACCCAGGTGCCCCCTTTTTTTTAACCCACTGAGTCACTCTGTGTGTTTTGATTATTTAGTCCGTTTACATTTAAAATAATTGTTGATAGGTATGTACCTATTGCCATTTTGTTAAATGTTTTCTGGTTGTTTTGTAGCTTTTCTCTGCTTTTTTCTACTTCTCTTCCTCTTTTCCCTTGTGGTCTCAGGGTTTTCTTTAGTGTTATGCTTGGATTCCTTTCTCTTTTTATTTTTTGTATATCTGTTATTTTTTTTTTTTTTTAAGATTTATTTATTTGAGAGACAGAGAGCACAAGTGAGAGAGCACAAGCAGGGGGAGCAGCAAAGGGAGAGAGAGAAGCGACTACCCGCTAAGTAGGGAGCCGGACACGGGGCTCGATCCCAGGACCCTGAGATCATGACCTGAGCCGGAGGCAGACACTTAACCAGCTGAGCCACCCAGGTGCCCCTCTGTTACAGGTTTTTGATTTGTGATTACCATTGGGTTCATGTATAACATCTAATGTATATAGCAGTCTGTGTTTAAGTTGATGCTCTCTTAAGTTTGAACACATTCTAGAACCTCTAAATTTTTACTCCACTCTCCATGTTTTATGTATATGATGTCATATTTTACATTCTTTTCTGTATGCTTTGCTTAATTTTGTAGAGATAATTGATTTTGCTACTTTTGTGTTTTAACTTTCATATTGGCTTTATAAGTGATTAACATACTACCTTTATTATATTTTCGTTTTTATCTGTGAAATTTTTTCCTTTCATTATTTTATTCTAGTTATGGCCTTTTTTTTTTCCAACTAAAGAATCCCCTTTAACATTTCTTACAAGGCCAGTTTAACTATAACTTGTTTGTCTGGGAAACTTTATCTCTCCAGTGATAACCTTGCTGGGTAAAGTATTCTTGGTTTAAGTTTTTTCCCTTTTAGCCCTTTAAATATATCATGCCACCTTCTGGCCTGCATAGTTTCTGCTGAAAAATCAACTGATAGCTTTATGGGGTTTTCCCTTGTATTGTTTTGGTTTGCTGCTTTTAAAATTGTGTCTTTATTATTACTTTTTGCCATTTTAATTATTATGTGTTTTGGTCTGGACCTCCTTGGGTTCACCTTGTTAGGGGCTCTCTTTGCTTCCTGGACTCGGGTGTTTGTTTCCTTCCCAGAGTGGAGAAATTTTCAGCTTTTATTTCTTCAAATGATTTTCAGCCCTCTCTCTCCTTCTGGCACTCTATAATGTGAATACTTTTATACTTGATAATGTCTTTTCTCAGGTCCAGTGAGCATCTTTATGACCATTACTTTGAATTTTTTATCAAGCTTATTATCTCTCTTTCATTTAGCTCTTTTACTGTGATTTTGTCTTATTCTTTGATTTGGGACGTATTCCTTTGTCTCCTGATTTTGTCTGTTTTTATGTATTCAGTAGATCAGCTGTATCTCCTGGTCTTTAAAATAGTGGCCGTGTGTAGAAGAGGTCCTGTGGTGCCCTGTAGGGCAGTGCCCCCATGGTCACCGGAACCAGGTGCTCCAGAGGGATTCCCTTTGTGGGCTTGTGTGCCCTCTTGTGGCTGGGCCGTGATTGCCTTCAGCCCCACTAGCTGCAGTCTACCTGCATTGCCTGCTGTGGCATCCTGGGAGGTTAGTCTCCCGGCTGTTGCGAGGCCTCTGCAGCAGCAGCGGGTTTCATTAGTGGACAGGGCCAGCATCAGTCCAGCTGTCTGCACTTAGCCTCTCTGCCACAGCAGGGGGCACACTGACGGGCAGGGCTTGCTCTATGCACAGTCAGCTAAGAGGCTCAGCTGCAGGGACTGCATGCATGTTGGTGCATGGGCTTATTTCCACCACACCTCAGGACAGGAGTTACTTTGGAGGGAATCCTGGGAGGTGGGCAGTTGGATTGGGTGGATCCGCAGGAGAACACTGGGGTAGGGGCACGCAATGCTAGCAAAGTAGATGGAGAGTTTAGTGCTGGCTCCTGCAAGCATCCAGCCATCTAGGCTGGGGAACCAGCACTTTTGTTCCTGGAGAAATCTCCTGCAGATTCCTACCTCTCCAAACACATTCTAAAATTAGTCAGGATATCTCTTTCAGGCATACCCTAGGTGCTTTTCAAACTGCTGTTTTCATGCTGTGTCTCCCCCCACGTTATTTAGTATATTGGTTCTAAGGGTGGGGACTCAGTTTCCTATCACCCGCCCTCTGAATTTTAAAGCTCCTGGGCTGAAGGCCTGTTGGTTTTCAAAGCCAGATGTTATGGGGACTCCTCTTCCCCAGTGTGCGTCCCCAGTGCTGGGCGTGCCTGGTGTGGGATCTCATCCTCTCGCTTCTTCCTGTTTGTGGCTAGTCACACTGGGGATCTGGTTCCCAACCCTGACTCCATCCCCCTACGCTTTCTGATGTGGCCTTCCCGATGATTAGCTGTGGAAGGTCTGTTCTGTCAGTCTTCAGGTCATTTTTGGAGTTAGTCATTTAGATGTAGCTGTTGTCCCAGTGTGTCCATGGGACAAGGTAAGCTCAGGATTCTCCTCCTCTGCCATCTTCCCAAAATTCCCTCAGCAAAAGTTTATTTCTTTTTCAGATGTTTCATACCTAGTGTATAGAAATGCAACTGATTTCAGTATGTTGGTTTTGTATACTGCAACTTTATTGAAATCATTGGTTAGCTCCAACAGTTTTTTGGTTGAGCCTTGGGATTTTCAGTGTACAGAATCCTATCATCTAAAAATAGTGACAGTTTTACTTCATCCTTCTCAGTTTGGATGGATTTTAGTTCTTTGTCTTGCCTAATTGTTCAGGCAAGGACTTTCAGTACTGTATGGGATAAAGAGTGCTGAGAGTGGACGTGCTAGTCTTGGTCCCCATCTTAGAGAAAAAGCTTTCATTTTTACCTCCACTGAGTATGATGTTATCTGTGGGTTTGTTGTATATGGCCTTTATTATGTTCCATTTATTTCCCGTCTAGCAAGGGTTTTTACTATTGAAAGTATGTTATATTTTGTCAAATTGCTTTTTCTGTGTCTCTTAAGATGATCATGTGATTTTTATCTTTCATTGTTTTAATGTGATATATTACATTTATTGATTGGCATATATTGAACCATCCTTGCATCCCAGAGATGAATCCCATTTGGTCATGGTGTATAATTCTTTTTATGTGTTCTCAAATTCAGTTTGCTAATATTTTGTTGAGAATATTTGCGTTTATATTCATCAGGGATACTGATCTAGTTTTCTTACGGTGTCCTTATCTCTCTTTGGTATCTGGCCTTATAGAATGAGTTTGGAACTATCCCTACCTCCTCAATTTTTTGCAAGAGTTTGAGAAGGACTGCTGTTAATTCTTCTTTGAAGGCTTGGTAGAATTTGCCTGTGAAGCCATCTGGTCCTGGGGTTTTCTGTGTTGGGAGGGTTTTGATTACTGATTCAATCCCTTTATTCATTATTCATCCTTTCACATATTCTGTTTCTTCCTGACTCAGGCTTGGTGGATTGTGTGTTTCTAGAAATTTATTCATTTCTTCTAGGTTGTCTAATTTGTTGATGTACAGCTGTTCATAGTAGTCTCTTATGGTCCTATGTATTTCTGTAGTATCAATTGTAATGTGTCCTTTTTCGTTTCTTATTTGAGTCTTTCTTTTTTTCTTAGTCTGGCTAAAGATTTTGTTTACTGTTTCAAAGAACTGGCCTTTAGTTTTGTTGGTCCTTTCCATTTTTCTGGTTCCTATTTCATTTTATTTCTTCTCTGATCTTTATAATTTCCTTTGTTCTGCTAACTTTGGGGTGGTTTTTCCTGTTCTTTGGGGGAAAGGTTATTTGTGATTTTTCTAATTCCTTAATGTATGCATTTATTGCTATAAACTTTCATCTCAGAACTGCTTTTATTGCATCCTGTAAGATTTGATATGCTGTATTTCCATTTTCATTTGTTTCAAGGTAATTTTTTATTTCCCCTTTGATTTCTTCTTTGACACATTGGTTGTTCAAAAGTATGTTGTGTAGTTTCCACATATTTGTAAATTTTCCGGTCTCTCTTTTGTTGATTCCTAGTTTCATACCATTATGGTAAGAAAAGATAGTTGATATGGTTTCAGTCTTCTTAAATTTGCTGAGATTTGTTTTGTGCTCTATCATGTCATCTGTCCTGGAAAATATTTCATGTGCACTGAAGAAGAATGTGTATTCTGCCTCTGTTGGATAGAATGCTCTAATATGTCTGTTCTTTTGTTCTATAGTTCAATTTAGTTTCTTTATTGATTTTCTACCTGGATGATTTATTTATTGCCTACAGTGGGGTACTGAAGTCCCCTACTATTACCGTATTGTTGTCTGTTTCTCCCTTTGGATCTTTTGGTATTTGCTTAATAAATTTTGGTGATCCAGTGTTGAGTGCATATATATTTACTATTGTGTTGTATCTTCCCGATGTATTGACCAATTTATCATTATATAATGACCTTTGTCTCCTTTTGTTTTTAGGCTTCACTTACACCTGCTTTCATTTGGTTTCTGCTTGCCTGGAATATTCTTTATAATTCCTTCACTTTGAGCCTGTGTGTATTTTAAGAGTTGAAATGAGTTTCCTGTAGGCAGCATGTGGTTGGGTCTTGTTTTTATCCATCAAGCTACCCTGTGCCTTTTGATTGATGAATTCAATCCATTTATATTGAGTAATTATTGATCTTAAGGACTTAATACTACTGCCTCTTATACTTAGCCTTCTGATTGTTTCTTTTCCCTGTGTTTCCATCTGCCTCTATAACGTGGTGGTTTTCCATAATTTGCTCAGTCTCCCTTTTTTTGTTTTGTGACTTCTCTAGATTTTTGCTTTGTGATTACCATGTGGCTTACATAAAACATCTAAGGAGTCCTCTTTTTATGCTGATAGCACTTTGTCTTCATATAAAACTTCCACCCTTTTACTCCTCCCCTTTTATATTTTTTATGTCATAGTTTACCTTTTTTTTTGCTTTGAATTATTGAGGAATTATAGTGGTGATAGTTTTTTGTTGCTCTTTTTCTTAAGCTTTTATATTATAATTAAGTGGTTAACACATCATTCTAATATACAGTTTTCTAAATGTTTTTCACCTTTGTCTAGAGTATAGGTCATTTCATGTGCTTTTATGTTACTAATTAGCGTCTTTCTATTTCAGCTTGGAGAAATCTCGGTATTTCTTGCAAGGCAGATCTAGTGGTGAACCCCCTCAGTTTTAGTAGGGAAAGCCGTTATTTCTCCTTCATTGCTTCAGCTATGTTGTATGGTGTATGGTGTAAAAACACCAGCTAAGTGTTTTTATTTTTCAGCACTTTGAATGGGTCATTCCACTCCCTCCTGGTCTGTAGAATTTCTGAAAAACCCATCATTAAGCTAATGGAGGTTCCTTTGTAGGTTACTTTGTTTCCTGGGTGCCTTTTTTCTTTTAAAAAAACAGATTCATTATAATGTGTCTTGGAGATCATCTTTTTGTATTGAGATAATAGTGTTCTGTTAGCTTCTTGGACTTCTCCACTTCCTTCCCCAGGTTTGGGAAATTCTGTTCTATTTCTCTAAATATGCTCTCTGCTCCCTTTTCCCCTTCTCCTTCTGGTAGACTATTATATTTTTCTCATCATACGTGATAGCTCTTGTAGGGTTTCTTCTTTTTTTTTTTATTTTTTTAATCTAAGCTCTCCTCTCCTGGGTCATTTCTAAATTCCTATCCTCCAAGTCACTAAATTCCTTCTTCAATCTGATCTGCCCTATTTCCTAAGCTCTCTCTCTAATGCATTTCTTCATCTCATTCATCAGCTCCAGAACTTGTCTGATTCTTTTTGAAAATTTCAAACTCCTTGGTAAAAAAACACCTCCTGTTCAATAATTTTATTCCTAAATTGAAGCACATGAGTTTCATTATAAGCTCATCTAATTTCTTTATAATAGCTATTTTGAATTATTTGTCAGTTAAGTCACAATATTTTGTACCTTTGGTTCAGTTGCTGGAGAATTTTTTTTTTTGTGATACCATATCACCATGATTTTTTATAGTGCTTGATTAAATGTACCTCTGCCATTGCACTGAAATAGCACACTTTTCTTAGTTGTTTACTTTGTTATAGTTCAACAGATTGGCAATTGCAGACCTTTCTTTTATTTCCCAGAAGGTGGTGCAATAGCTCAAGTTTTTGGCTTCTCCTCACCTGAGCTGGTTCTGGAGGTAAACTCAGGACTGCATGTAAAAAAAATCAATCCAGAAGGTGGCAACAGAGGTAGGGAATGAGGGGAAGTGTAGGCTTAGCACCGTGCTTTGTGGTTGCCTACAGGCTGGTAGGGGGAACTTGGAACAGGGTAGTCCCAGAGGTCCTTGTGTGGACCTCCTACTGAAATCCCAAAGCAGATAGCAGGGAATGTTCCTTCAGTGTCCTTTGATAGTCTTCTAGTTTCCATCTCCTCTCCTTCTCCCCAGTCAAGGAGGTCCCTCCTCAAAGCTGTGCTGCTGGGGTGAAATGCGTCCCTGGGCAGGAGAAGTACCCTGTTTTGAAGCTGTTCCTTTGTGTGCCTTAAAACAGGTAGCCCCAAGATGATAGAAACGAATGAGCATCAGCTCAATGCAAGGCATGACGCTAGGTGCTAGGAGTATGTGTTAAATGACTGTCACTCAACTGCATTTCTTAGTGTTTATTTCAATTCTTTTCGCATATCTATAAGGTCAGAAAGTGGATATATACATACAAAATTCAAAACAACTTTCTAAAATGGCTTTAGTATTAGCCAGTTATTGACATCCTTATTTTGAAAGTTTGAATTGTCAAATGTGTCTAAAGTGCATTCTTGCAAGCTAATCTATAGCAGCATTTGTTGTTTATAAAACCTTAAGTATTCAGACAAGAGCAGAAAACATCACAAAAAAAAAGTGTGATCTACATATATTTTTCCTTAATCACCCAGGACAAAACACTTGTGCGAATTAGTTATTAAGTACATAAGAAATATACAAAACAATAGCATTATTAAAAAGTTCATATGGCAAGGCATGGAATATAAAAAGTGTGCTGAATCCTAGATATCTTTGGAACCATAGGAGGATCTCTGATCTGCACCAGTGTATGATGTATCTGAGGTCTGTGATATTCAACAATGCTGCCAGATGACTCAGAAGACTCCTGGCATGGCTTTGGAGAAATCACCAACACAAATTAGATTGTCAGGTCATGGTTTCTTGCGCCTAAAATGTGAAAAACAGCATTTATTACTGACTGTTGCAATCAATGACACATTCATAGCAATTGGATCTCCTAGGAAAGGTTTTACAAGAACTCGGGTTTTACTGTGAGAAAGTTCAAATCCTGAAAAAGCAAGTAACGGTTATAAAATATATGTACCCAGTATTAAATTTAAAAAGCAGGATTCCTGCCTTCATCCTATTGCAATGATTTTCCAACTTGCCTAAGGAATACATGTGTTAAAAATGGACACAAAGACTTGTATAGGTAAACATTTGAAAGGGGATTTTACTAATATGGAAAATGAAAGGGGCGCCTGGGTGGCTCAGTTGGTTAAGCGACTGCCTTCGGCTCAGGTCATGATCCTGTAGTCCCGGGATCAAGTCCCGCATCGGGCTCCCGGCTCAGTGGGGAGTCTGCTTCTCCCTCTGACCCTATCCCCTCTCATGCTGTTTCTCTCTCTCTCTCAAATAAATAAATAAATAAAATCTTTAAAAAAGAAAATGAATAGACCAGACTCTTGGGTATGTGCTTAATAGAAGGAAAAGTGTGATTTCTTCCCCTACCATAAATTCCACATTCCGTTTTATTTTAGTGAACACTTAGCACTATAACGAGACCAAGAGGCAAGTTCGGAAAGAATGAAGAACCGGAAGAGCTGTCATCCCTGACTAAAGCCTCCAGACTCCCTCCTTACAGGTGATCTCAGTCCAGCCTCTGAGAGCTTTATGAGCGCTAACAAAGTATCAGTGAGCATGAGCAATCTTCCGTCACCTCCTGTTAATGCTCTTAGAAGCCTTCTGAGGTTCTCAGCCCTGCTGTTGAAGTTTGCTAGAGGACCCAGATAGTCCAAGGGGTAAACAGAAACCACATATGTCCTCTTAGAAGTGGATAGTAGGGAGAAGCAGTGATAGTGGAAATACTGGAGGAGGGAGAACACACAGAAAGGTCCAATTAGTCAGGACTCACTTGGGTTGTGCATGATGCTGATATCCAGGTCCCAGCTGAGATCCTGCTCTCATCTCCACAGCCACAGAACACTAATAGGAAAATTACAGAAGAGGAAAAGATCAGCTCCTCTCTCTAGAGTCTATAAACACAGTTCTGCTCAGACGGGTTCAGCCACGGTGGTATCCCACATTGCTTTCTAGTGCAGCAGAGACACCTATGTTAAAATTCCAGATACGTGCAATTTATTTGACAGAGGCCCCAAAGATGGTGAGCTGGAAGGGTCTCTAGAGATCAAGCAGGTAATTTTCTTGAGAAGGTTAGTGGCCAGGGCCAGAGCTTGGCCTCCTAACACCACCTACCCTTCCCGTGCTCTTTCTAGAGGAGCCTCACATCAGGAATAGCAGTGAGTAACAGTTCCACAGGGCACTGTGCTTCTGTGAAGAGTCATTCCCACCAATTTGATGTGAACTGTTGTTATTCTACAGGGATGCTCTCTGACTCGATCCTCAGGCCCTATCCCTCTACACTGAAAACAGGAACCTTGAGCCAGAGAGCTCCAGTAGGAGCAGACTAAACAAACAGGAGGACCATGGCAGGTTCGCGGGGAACATGCCTACAGGCCTCACTGGCAATGTCAGATCAGACCTCAGCTGCTTCAGAGAGCAGGAAAAGCTGGAGCCGGGGGGCTTAAAATAGGTTGCCCCTAACTTTTATGAAGCAGACAGATATTTAATTTTTACCCCTACCCTTGTTTCTACATCAGTCCATTCCGACTCTGTACCATCTGGTGGGGCAGGTGCTGCTGTGGAAGATCTTCGTTTTCGACTGCGGAAAAACAGGAAAAATACGAGACATAGGATATCACTACACTCTTTCAGATAATTAATGCTACATCTTATAGGATATTGTGTTCTGCAAGAATAAGCAGCTAAGAAAGCTGTAGCCCTCTGAAGAGATACATCTGAGATCACTCACCCAGTTGGTGATTCTTGTTTTAAAGTCTCAATATCCGTAAACTGAACAGACTGTCCACCACCTCTTGTTTTATAAACATCACCCTGAAGCCGAGAGAAAAGGTCAGCATTATACTTTGATATACCTGAATGAAAAACATGTATTTCAAACTGAACTTAAGATTCTCCATGAAACAGTAAATCAAGTCCTATTCACAAAAAACAGATGGTGCTGCAGACTGTGCTATTAAAATACTTCCGAAATTATCTCTCACTAAACAAAAGAAGTCCAATGCAATATAATCAGTAGCATTCTTAAATTGCAAAAAATAATATTCCTTTTTGTTCAGTCTATAATTTAAAAACTATACCAAGGATCAAGAAATTTCTAAATGCTCTAAGGCATTATGCTGTCCTCTGGGTATACCACACCTCCCTCATATTACAGTCTTATTTGTAACTCTGGTTATAATTAAGAACCATCCTCTAAATTAAATTTTCTCCAGTTGGCTTTTACTTCCCTGATTATTCATTGACTCTCTGATCAAAGGATAATTTTTCTACAGGCGAGGGAAGGGAAAGGGCTCTGGGTAGCTCAATAATAAATTTTGATAGGTCACATTTTAACGTGGGCTTTTTATCTGGAACTGACAAATGGTAGGAGTTCTTTGTTTGGGTTTACTTTTAAAGTAGTCGTTAAAACTAACTCTACAAGTACATAATAATAGATCTGGAGTTCCTCTAACAGAATCCTGAGGATCTGAGACTGTTCACTAGAGAGCAGCTGATTTAGTCCTAGTTTAGCAGATTTACAGCCTGAGCAGTTCCTTTAGTTTTC
The DNA here is from genome assembly GCF_003265705.2 of Callorhinus ursinus. Classification (NCBI taxonomy): domain Eukaryota; kingdom Metazoa; phylum Chordata; class Mammalia; order Carnivora; family Otariidae; genus Callorhinus; species Callorhinus ursinus. The sequence goes on along the minus strand of NW_027397087.1, from coordinate 33,940,563 downwards.
TAAGAAACAAACAAAAAGGTTGTATCAACACCCATTTATCTTCGTTGACACTGCCTGTGTATCATCAAAGGAACAGAAGAGTAAGTGGTTTTTTGCGAAGTTGACTTTCTGTATGTTTTTCGTCCTGTGTCAATTTGTTTTTACCTTGATTAGTTTAGTTTCAATCTCCCCATCGGAGGCTAGTTCCTGGTGGGTCAGCATGTACTTCTCACACTTAGCTAGTGCCTTTTCATTTGCAACAGATACTGTGATGGCATGAGGGACATGTGGCTGCATGACTGTCTCAGTTTGCACGTTAGAGGCAGGCTTATGATCTACCCATCTGTCTCCTGCAGAGCGAGATCGTCTGTGGCGGAGACGAATTGGTGGTGCGTTCTGATCAGGTTGAAAGAGGAATCAAGAAACAAGCATAACCCAGAATTAATTTAAGGGTATTATTAGAAGTGCAGCAGGTTTGGCTACGTTAGTTGATGACAGTATCAAAACAAATGCACACACCTTTCCAAAAGCTAAATATGTTATTCAGATAATTTAAATGTTCTCTTTGTATTTAACCACAAGACCAACAAACATCTTTTAATACCGCTTGTCTATTATACATTCTACACCAGGGAGCTTCCCTTTTAGCAAAACAATGGAAGGAAAAGTTCTGGTTATGCTGCTAGGCTTTCCTGTGTAGGTGGTATTCAAGAGAATTCATTTTACATTCCCTATCAAAACCATTATTTGGGCCTGCTATTGTAAGGGAATCTGTTAGGTCTACAATCATGTTAAAAACTTCAAATGAGGTCAGTAAAAGCCCTAAACATGCCACGGGCCTCTAAACAAAGAGGAAAACACTCCGTATACAGACAGACAATAAATAAGTAAAAATTAATGGACTGTATGGTCCAAAAGGCTAAAGAACATAAGGTATAATAAGAAACCTATGTATAAAATGATTAAGAGAATATAAATGAAGTACTTCTGACTACTTTGAGATCTTAAAATCTCAAATAGAACTTCATGACAAGTTCAAATACAATAATGGCTAAAACATACCAACTATTTTTTTTTCCTCAAACATTTCATAAAGATTCCAAGAACCAAACTAAAAATTTAGTATCAAATCAGTCTCTATCAATCATACGATAAAAAACTAGTTGCTTCCAATTGACTATCATGTAAATCTGGGACAGTTAAAATTAGCACATGCAGTCCAAGAAAAAGTATTTCACATACAGAACATAGTTCCAAAGACAACTCATTGCTTCAAACATCTCCTGTTTGTATAACTGAAAGCAAATGAAACAGTCTGTCACAGGCCCAATCCTTCCAAGCTGGTCACATACGAAGATCCCAACTTTAAGATGCCTGTCTGGAGAACTGACGCATTTCCCCTATGTAATCACAATCAACAGCTGAAGTGCTAGTGACAAGTCATTGCTACTACAGAACCTGGACCATAGAGTTGGCCACAGAAGATGCCCACGCCTCCAGCAACCCAGGCAACTTTCCATTCTTAAAGTGGCCTGATGTTGAACAAGAAAGTCAGGCTCTCGTGACCTACCATTTAACAAAGGTGACAGTTTTCCTGAACACGGTTAGCAATAAATGCATTATGAAACTAGTTTCAGAAAGTAGTAGATTGTTACAATCTACTATCATTTATGGAATCAAAGATATTTACAATTTCTTCCTCAATGAAGTATAAATTCAGCCCACCTAACATAATTTTTGGCCAAAACAAACCTAGATATGTTGTTGATACTAGCCTAAACTTTGCTGCACTTCTAAAAAGATCTGATTTCAAGTGAGAAGTTAAAGAATCTCTAGTAAATCCTCTTAAATATCTGAGAGCCAAATTAGATACATTAATGTTGACCAGGCTTAAGCAGGCCTTGAATAGTGTTCACTCTGTAAACTTCATGAAAAATAAAGGGGATTTATTAGAGTTGATCAGAAAGACCAGTCACCATAATTTGCTCCCTAAAAAGTTTTCAAGCAAAATTTGCAAAGTAAAGAACTTAGGCTTTAGAATCATCTGTTGTCTTGGTAAATACCTTGCAATTCATCACTATCCCTTAATAAGCAGGAGTGCAGGCCATCTAAATGAAGCTTATCTGTACCCTAAATTATAGGAAATCTTAAGTAAAATACTATTAATTTGTTAAAAGACAAATTCTAAAAGAGCTATATAGTAAGATTTTACTAAATATAAATCCACAATATTAACTTGGTCCATTTATTCAAAGTCAGAGGAAAAACTTTAATCCTTAAGAAGAAAATTTAAGCGTGAATTTCTTTAAATACCCTTGACTGAGGCCGAGCCCTTGTAGGTTGAGATAAAGGTCTTGAGATTAAAAGCAATTTACTGGACATGCAAACCTTCAGTAGTTACAAAACAACAGGCCTGGACTATTCAAAAACAGTCAAGGTCATGAAAATCAAAAAAAGGGTGGCCAGGAGACTATTTTATATTAAAAGAGATTGAAGATACATAATAACCACATGCAGGGCATTCACTTTGTTAGGATCATAGATTAAAAATAGAGGATATTTATTCAATTAATGTTAACTTTCTTAGGTTTGATAAAGACTGTTTCTACAGGACAATGTCCTTAGTAGGGATGAAGTGTCACAGAGGGTAGGGACTTCCTTTCAGAAGTTCAAGGAAAAAATGATTATATGTCTATATAAGTGACAATTGGTAAATCTAGGTAAGGGGTAAGGTAACTCAACTTTTGAGTTTGAAACTTTTCAAAGTAAGTTGGAGAAAACAACTTTAAAAACAAAAGTTCAAAAGCAGCAAAAAATTTGAGGAAGGAAAACAAAGAAAAAAAATGGAAAATGTGCTCTGAGACACTCGTGCGCTGATTTTGTGGCTGCTTGTTAGTTTATGCAAATGAAAAGCCCAGATTACTCTGGGACACGCCCCACTGACCCGTGTTCGCTGGCGGTCTCGCGGTGGCCAGATGTGTTAGAGCTATTTCAGATGAAGAGCTAGGCCTCAAGTTCAGGGTGATTTTTCAAAGTAAATAACAAAAATTAGACCTTGTTTATATTTAGAGTTCGCCCATCTTTCCGTTGAACTTTCTGAATGAATCAAGTCACAGAAACCCCCACCAAGCCCCAAGATTCGACGCTCCGGCTACGATGCTTTAAGAGAACACCAGCACTGACCCTGCAGCAGTGGTCCTCTTCTAGCTCTACCTCATTTCTCAGTGTGGGAACCACCTCCCTGCCTTCCGTCCAGTACATGCCTCGCCTTCTGTCTGACACGACACAAGTTTTACTTTGTCCTGGCTCCTGCTGCCTACGCCTTGCAATAGAGGTGACATGGACAGGTGTGTTGTACGGAGGCATTTTCTGCTCCCATTCCGAAATACAGGAAGCTACAGAAATGCTGCTGCAAGAGTTAGAGCGCCTACGTAGCTGCGGCTGGCTCAGGAGCTGCTGGCCGGTGGGAATCTGAGCAATATAGTTACTAGAAAGCTAAAAAAATGGAAGAGAAATTAATGAGCAAGACTGAAACACCGAGAGAAACAATTCACTGCTTTTCTGTCATTTTAGCACGTTAGAATTATTTTTACTGAGTTACTCAATGTTTTATTCTGAATTTGCACTAAATTTGTGTTTATGCTAAACTTAGAAATATTTACATAGCGAAGTTGGAGAAATACAGTAAGTAATCTAAAACAACAAATGGAGCATCCTAGAAAGTTACCTAATCTGAACAAATTTTCTCTAGTGCACGTGACTCCCCAGCCACGAAGAACTCACAGGTACCGGTGACGGAGAGACGGCTCTTTGAGTGCCTTTTTCCCGGTCCCGCTCCCGAGAGGGTCTCTCTGGCTTTTCGCCTTTGGGTTCCGTAACAATAGCCTTCAGTTGTTTCAGTTTCTCATCTTTGACCCAGAGTTTATTTTGCATCTCCAGCTGCTTGGCTGCCACCCGGCGCTCCTAGGTTAGCAACAGGGACACATCTCTAATTCAGTCACACCAAATGCGCGCACCCAACCACCCAGCCACCTTGTTTCCTAAGAATGACTGGCCTCCCGGAGTCCAGCACGCCTCGTCATGCGTTTTAAGGGCAGAGAAAGGAAACGGGATGGACTGAACAGAGGCCCCTGCTGCCGCTGCCGCCGCCACCACCAAAACCCTAGGCCTGGGAACACGATTCAGACCACCTCGGGTGGAAATCAGTCCTCATCCCAGAGGTAAGCACCGTAGGACCGACACTCACGCATTCTTTCTCCCACTTCATGGTCGTTTCCGTCACCATGCCTTGCAGCCTGGCTTCCAGTCTGCGTTTGTCAGAAAATTGCCGCTGAAGTTTCTGGTTCTGAGTCTCGAGCTCCTGTTGCAAAGTGCGCTTATCTTCTTCATAGATCGTAGTTGTCTTCTCTAAAATCTCAATCTGGGAAGGCAGACCGTTGTGTTCAGGATCTGGCTTGTAAACACTGCGTGTAGCTGTGAACTAATTGCTTTCGTGATTTGCTCATGGCAGGCATAGTTGTGGAAAGAAAAATTATGGAGAAAACAGTTCCCTCTACAATTTCATCTGAATTCCCACCTCCATTCCTAGAAGTTAGAACTTCTAAACAAGGTCCTCACAGAAAAGACGAAGCTTTAATTGACTTCATGTGAAAATGATTTTCCTCTAAAATTAGACCTGAATTTTGTTTTTTAGGCTGTTTTCAGAAGAGAGAACGCTATTGGTTGAGATGAGCTTCTGTCTAGAATGAAGAATATCATTTATGGGTACCCCCTAAATGATATTCTGTAAATAAAAGAACAAACCTATCATCCTAAGTCAAAAAGCAAGCTAAACCAGAGCTAAACTCATAAAAGCCCTCTAAAAACTCACTTGTTTAGTCCAAGAACATTCTCTCCAATTGGTAAAGCCTAACTCAGAAAATTGAAGAGTATATTACCCTCTAAAGCTCTTCACTCACATTTCCTCTCCTGGAGTGAGGTGGAGAGTAGTAAGGGGCCGGGTGCTGCCTCTCCCTCAGTGAGCAGTGGTGGAAGGCCGGGAGGGCAAACGCTAGGTCAGACAAAGCAGTGCTAACCTACCAGCACACATATCCACTGAGTCATGCCAGAACAAACCTTATATTCTAAAGTTTTGTTTCTCTTCTCCAGTCGTTCTATTTCCAATTTCTGTCCCGAGATCACCTTTTCTTTTTCATTTAGTTTTCCTTGAATGTGGCTTTCTTTATTTAAAACAGCACTGTCGAACTCTTGCAACAACGCTTTAAAGGTAATAGCTGAAACAAAAGCATGCAGGCCAAGTTTACTCCCCATGCCAAAATAACCAGTGAAATCAGCTTTTATTAACCGGTATGTAGCTATTCAGCAAATCATGAGGGTTATAGTCTGTAGCAGAAAACAAGTTGAGAAGGAAATCAAGAGTTTGGTTCCCAAATCTACATGAGAGATATCCCTAGAGGCTGGTTTTTACTGAAAAACACGGAGTCTCATTTTGCACTACGGCATTCCCTTGTCAGCCCTTACAGATAAGCAATTTGCTTCAAAACAAATGCAAAAACAGAAATAACAGATTTAGGACCAGTTGGACTTGAAATCCCTGGTACACCAATTACTAGTTATGGGACTTGGGCAAGTTACTTAATTTTTCTGAGCACATCTCCTCCTCTCAAAACGGGGCTATAGATACCACTTATCTCACACCTTTCCTCTGAAGATTCAAATGAATTGGTGATGATGAAAATCGTAAACCTGCTCACTGAGCACTTGTATGTACCAGGCTGTTTGTTCACTGTTCTACATGGTTCTCACATATTATCTCATTCCCACAACACCCTGAGGGAAGAACAGTTAAAATCCTCATTTTGCAGATAGGAAGACCAAGAAATGGAAGATAAAGTCATTTGCCCAAAGACAGTCTTTAATATGTAATAGTTATGAAGTGCCTTGCCAAAGTAAGTACTAGTAGGAACTAAAAGCAAAGTAGCTATTATTCCTTCATGTCCATCACTGTAGATTTAAAAAAGGGAGAGAATACACACCCACCTGTTTCTTCTGTCTTATGACCTGTGGGAAAGTTCTTTGTCAGTCTATTTGAACAATGCCTTGAGCACTACCAAGTGCAGAAACAAATAACCCTTCCTTAAAGATCTGCCCCACCACAGAACTCAGATTCATTAACATTTCTGGAGTTGAAATGATCCGCAGACCGCTTTGGGCCCTTACATTGTCTGTGAAACTCCTCGATCATCCTCTGCCGGAGGTGATGTCGTTTCTCTAGAGCCTCGATCAGCCTGGGAAGAGTCTGCTCGTCGTTGATATCCAAAAGTTCACAGGACGGCAGAGGTGGAAAACTCTGTAAAACCACTTCTGTAACCAATGGTTCTGCGTTGAATTATAAAAAATTACAAGAAGTTACACAGGAAAGAAAGCTTATTTAAACAACTTGATACTTGTGATTAGAACCCCCAATGAGCCATGTACTTTCTTGAGTTGTCACAATCATACTTCCTTAAAAATGAGGTATAAAAAAGGAAAAGTGGGGGAAAAAAAAAGAGTTATAGTATGTAACAAAAGAAAACTCATTTATACTTTGGTTTTTTTTTTTTTTCACCTGGTTCTTGAGAGGAAGGGAAGTAAGTAGTAGTTCTCTAATGTGAAATCGATCTTAAGGAAGGAGAGACTGACAGATGTCAGTGTGCACATGATGTGACACTATATCGTACCATCTCCAACTGGACCTCCCCGAACCTGGTTTCTGTATCTCCTTCCAGGCGTCAAACCACATATTGCCTTGTCCACGGGTCTTGCCACTTCAACTTCTTGGGTCACTTCTGCAAATCTCATAACTTGCTAAGATACAAAACACATCAGAGGGGGTTTTTCATTTTTGTTTTTATAAGTCAGCATATTCAAGTCCTTCAGAAATTACTTAATGAAACAATAAATTGGTCATTAGTTCACTTCTGTAACTAATGGTTCTGTATCAGTTTTAAAAATATTTAAAAACGTCATTCTTCACATCCAAATAGTTGTTTTCTCCATAGAAACTCTGAGACTTTATAAGATAATCAAAATTACCAAGCTCTCTTCATAATCTTCAGCCTTTGGATTCACACACACGATCATGCGTACTTTACCTTCCCCATCGAAGTAGTTCTTGAACAGATGAGTTAACTTTGAATCTCGGTATGGAACCATCTGTAAATACATTCAAACACAAATATATAAGGCACAAGAATGCACACAAAGCTCTACAAATGATGACAGGCTGTTGCTTACTTTGTTAGTTCCGTACATTTGGTTCTCTCTCAGGACTTCCATACATGTTCTTAGCGTCATTAATGACTGATTAATGTTACCTGACAGGAAAATATAAACAGAAGACATTTGAAAACAATAGAGTAGCTACAATGTGGTCTGTCTGCCTATAAAATCCCCACTTCATGGAAATACTATATGGAAATTACAACTAACAGGTTTTAGTGGCTCAATCTAAGGAGCTGTCCTCACATGGCCTGGCAGTATTTCAGGAGTATTTTAATAGCAGTGTTTCAAGAGGGGGTTGAACACCATCCTTCAAGGATTCCTATCAAAAGGACTGTCCATGGAATTACATACTTCATGGCCAATAAAGTTTCTTCCAAATCTTAAATTCTATGAAAGTATATTAGAGGCACATGTTTAATATCCTCATATTAAAATATTATCTCAAAAGCATGACAATTTCAGGCTTCATCAGCACTTAAGTCTGCCCAGCACCCAGAGGGGCTCCTGTTTCCAACAGTCGTGTGTGTTAGGATCCAGCTAACTCTGTCCCCTCCACATCCAAACAAGTATTTTTTTTTTTTAAGATTTTATTATTTCTAAGTAATCTCTACACCCATTGTGGGGCTCGAACTCACAACCCTGAGGTCAAGAGTCACATGCTCTACTTGAGCCAGCCAGGCGCCCCCAAATAAGATTACTAAGGCAACATAGCTGTTACTTCTGACCACTCCTGTTTGGACTTCTGAACCAAGACAAGCCTGACAAATTCATCAGGCCTCCAGTAATGCAGGAGATCTCACTTGCAGAAACCCCCCAAATATATCAGCTAACCCCCACCGTGCTCTCATCCTTGGTCATCTCTCAAAACACAGAGCTCATCTGTGCCCCCGTATTGTCCCATGATTCATAATTCCTCTTCCTTGACTGCAACTCCCGGTAACCTTCCTGCTTCCACTGTGCTCTCTGGAACCCAAATTCCTGTTAACAGACTTCGCTACATCCTCACACCCCTCATAGAGAGCTCTACCCATCTCTCACTAATTGCTAGGGTTTCTTAACCTGGGGTCCATGTTGTCCATGGGTATGTTTCAGGAAGTCTGCATACTTGCATGGGAAATAAATTATACCTTTATTTTTTCCTGACTCCTGAAATTTAGCAGTTCCTTTCAGTTATGAATGTAGGCCAAAAATATTAGTGGTACCTGTGATTTTTGTCAGTATAAATCATAGGTAATTTTATAGCACATTACAGTTTATTGCTCATCAAGATATTTATATTCATTACTACTTTGAAATTATGTAGTTATAGGACCTACTAGTGCATCTTTAATTAAGGCATTAATAAAGAAGCATGTAAATTACTGTAATGACAAATGCCTTAAGAATACTTTTGGGGGGGCGCCTGGGTGGCTCAGTTAGCCATCAGACTCTTTTTTATTAAGATTGATTTGTTTATTCAGAGAGAGTACAAGCAGGGTAAGGGGGAGAGGGAGAGGATCTCAAGCAGACTCCCTGCTGAGCGTGGAACCTGACGTGGGGCTCGATCTCATGACCAGGAGATCATGACCTGAGCTGAACCAAGAGTCAGACACTCAACCAACTGAGCTCCCCAAGCACCCCAGGCATCCACCTCTTGATAGCAGCTCAGGTCTTGATCTCAGGGTCGTGAGTTCAAGCCCTGCCTTGAGCTCCACGCTGGGCATGGAGCTTACTTGAAAAGGGGGAGGGTGGGTTGACCTGGGTGGCTCAATCAGTGAAGTGTCTGACTTCAGCTCAGGTCATGACCTCAAGGTCCTGGGATCGAGCCCCACATTATGCTCCCTGTTCAGCAGGAAGTCTGCTTCTCCCTCTCCCTCTGCCCCGCCCTCTGCTCATGCGCTCTTTCTCCCTCAAACAAATAAAAACTTTCAGAAACACATTTCCATCTAATCAGTTTCCTCTGTAATCCTGTGTATTTTATGTTATTCACTCAGAATTATTCTGGGAAGTAGCCATGCAGTCATGGTGCAAAGCCCTGCAGGCTTACCCTCTGTCAGAAGGATAATGCTCCCTGCTGCAGCCCAAGTGAAAATCGCTTGTTTTCTGAAGCCTGACATTTTATAAGGATGGTGAGCAGAGGAGGCCAGCAACATTCTCCTAGTCCGTAGCTGCTGCCCTTCCATGCTCCACCACACTCCTGCTCCTGGGTCATTCTGATGCCGGTGAGGACTACTCTAACATGCTGCCAGAGGACCCCCACTCCCTCAACTCCAGTCAGTCTCTCTCTTCACCATGGGAGCTGCACAGCTATGCCCACACCCCACATCTTTATCACTCAGAACCGCACCACCTCTAGAAACCTGTGCCCCAACCACAATCTCCTCTTCTTCCCATGCTCACACCCTCGTTTTTGTCCCACCTGTGACCTGCTCCCCATCCATATCAACACTGCTAGTCCTTTCTGGTTTTTTCCCAAAGCATCAAAACCCTCAAGCTTCTACTTTCCTCCACTGAGATAAACCTCTTCCCATCAAGGTGAATCCTTCCTCTCGTGATCTGGTTCCCAGATTCTCTGTCTTATATACACATATATAATGTGGAGTTTTTGTTTTTTTTTTGTCATCTCACTTGGCTACCACCTTCTTTCTCCTTCCCAGGCTCTTCAAATCAATCACCTCAAGCATCTGTTCCTCAAGGCTTTGCCCTCAGCCTGTTCCCATGTGTCCTCCATGAATAATCTCATCTCCTCTGTTGCTTCCATCATGTTGGCAAAACCTAAACCTATACACCTCAAGTCAAATCTCTCTCCTTGCAAATGCGTATACATCCAGTGACTAGGCACTTGAACTGGAACAAGCTGAACACATCCAACACAAACGCTGTAATGGCCCACACCTGCACCTCAAACTGCTTTCTCAGCCAAGATCTTGGATCTGCCCTCCCCTCTTGCTTCCTGTCCACATGCAGTTCGACTTCCTAACTAGCTCTCACTTTTCTCACACCCTTGCCTCCAGGGTACAAGATTGCTCCTCTGAATTACTGCAAAAGGCTCCCAACTGCTCTTCATATCTCTAGACCTACCTCAGTACATTAATTCTCTATATGGGAAAACAATCTTTCTAAAAGACTAATTCTTCATTGACTTTAAGGGGAGGCTGTATAACAGTAGAAAGACACAGCGTTGAGAATCCAGCCAACCTCGGTTTAAACCCAGGCTCCAGTCTTAGGAAAATTACATAACCTCTTCCAACCCATTTCCTCATCTGAAAAATGGGTATGACACAATCCTGAAAGGTCAGAATCAAGAAATTGAGCCCATGCGTCGTTAATACTGAGATACACACTAGTCCTTGAATAATTGGCAACCACCATTATTCCTTCGGGACAAAATTCAGACTTTTTAGTATGACAGACAAGAGTCCTCTTGGCCTTGCCGTGCTCTGCCACCTCAGTTGTCAGGGGTCACCAACCCACACCCTTCCACTTCAGGGACCTTGACCCTGCCATATTCTCAGTTTACAAGTGGCTGCCTCCTCTGTCAAGGCTGACTTTAACCCTATCTTCCATAGAGGTCACTCAATTGAAGTGTCAACTTCATGAGTTTTCCCCCTAAACTTCCCCTCACACACACCCCCAGACTGGATGCGTGTTCAAATACTAGTGCACAGTACACACTCCATAAATGCTATTATGTAAAACATAACATGAATGGCTACACTAATGAAAGATTAAAAAAAAAAAACAGAAACACAAAAAAACAGGTTTCCTTCCAATTCGCTTTGTGTTCATTTTTCCCACCTCTAAAAGCTAATTTTCACCAGTATGAATGTTGGAATCACTGTTAAATCACTTAATTTTAAGGATCTAGTACTTTACTGACAGTAGATACAATATGAATATAACTTGCTTTATATTTATTCTAACCACTTACCCTTATTCTTCAAGAAGTCAGTGTATTGTAATATACTGATACCAAACCAGCATTACTAAAGAAACAGCAATGACCACTAAGCCTCTGAATTATCAAAATTGAAGACAATTATGCTTAAACCACCTATCAATAAGCAGATGACAGCCTGGCGTTGCAAGTTTTTGAAAGTTGTAGCAATAAATCAGTACTATGCTGTGCTCACCAGCTTCACGTAATCTGTTCCCTTCTGCTTTTGTCCGGTTCGTTCTTTCACTTCCAGCAAGATCTACCAGGGACAACTGGCTTATAGTGATTTGTTCCTTTTCCTGAAGGGAAGATCGTAATGCCAATAACATGAGGTATAACTGGTTTACAATGTTCTTTAAATATATTCCAGTCAACAAATCATTAAGTCTTATGAATATCACGTTTGCACAATACAGAACGGTAGGGCCAAAGGATACAGGTTTTGGGGGAAGAGTCTGCTAAGAGCATATGCTCAACATACTCATGGTAGTGAGGATGACTTGCCCATTGTCTGGTCTTCCACATTAGACTCTAAGCTCCATGAAAGCAGGGACTGCCTGTCAACCAATGTTCTCATCTCTAGCACCCTGTGCAGCGCCTCATGCGCAGGATCTCAATCCATGTCTGCTAAGTAGTGAGTCTAGAACAGGCCTATCCTAAATTTTTCTATAACTAGATACTTAACCATTTTATAATCGAAAAATTTCATAATACTCTAATTGTATAAGAAATGAAAAGTAAGAGGTACACAACTGCTTTGTAATATTAGAGGTGTTCAAAGGACAGCAAGTGTATACGGAGGCTTGACTTACAAGCGTTTTCTAGCTAACATTTATAAATGCTGACTCTGTTATGTCAGGCAGTGGCCTAAGAACTCTAGATACATTGCCTCCTTTAATCCTCACAACATTATAAAGAGTTTATAATAGGTCAGACAGCTGGCAAATTAATAGGGCTCAGAATTCGAATCCTGGTGGTCTTCAGTATGCTGCCGTACCATCTTCTGATGACATGCGGAAACCTTCATGATAATGTTCACATGGAATTACACTTTAATAGCTTAAAGTTATTAAATGATTCCTATTCAGCTCAAATGCTTTTACTAATTGACCTAAGCCTTGTAGTGACAGGCCCAGCAGTAAAGGATGTTCAGCAAATGGGAGCCCTACTGGCCTATCAGCCAAGAGAAGAATTTAGAATTGTCATCTCCTAAACCATACCTACCCTGGAAAGTTAACCGCTGACATTTTAAAACTATTAACTGAATTCCCACATACAAAATGAGTCTTCAGAGATAAAATAATGACTCATACATACTCATTTTACCTCCTCTATTAAAGAGATTTAGAAAGATTTTTAAACCTTTTTCACAGCAAAATTCCAGGTTCTCAGATTCAATAGCCAGGTTCCCAAAACTACACTCTCTAATGGAACAATTTTTTTTTTTTTTTCTAATGGAACAATTTTTAAATGTCATCGCCCACATTTAATAATTCTAGAATAGTCTCCATTGCAGTCAAACTTCCCTGATTTAACTCTAGTTCCAAAAACTAAGGGTTCAGTTAAAACAAGAAAAACTCCACACACTACAAATTTACCTGTAAGACATTGTCTCCATCTGCATCCAAGGGAGCCTGAACTAATTTAATGTTGAACACGCTATGGGAACGGCTGGACTCACGATTCAAATGTGTGTTAGCAATACGTCTCTTTTTCTGGCCTGTGATAACAGACATCATTGATCAAACCTGCACTCAGTCATTACAGTATACATGCTTTCTACAAAAAAGTACTGCCATCAAATTATAGTAGCAACTCTCAAGATTATATTTATTGTTTCAGATTTTCCTAATTTTAGCTCGGTTTCTAACCTCTCCAGAAAACTTCAAAAGCCTCCTCAGTAGATTTCACTTCTACTTCTGTACATCCTGCAACATACATGTTATGGTTCTTATCTTCACGAAGCAATTTAGATTGTGGCGGTCTGTGAGAAAGAAAAAGACATCAGTCAGCTAAATGATGAGATCCTAATATCTCAGCTTAAGACTAGAACTAAAATGCCAGGCCACATGACATCGATTCTTATAATAGGAATAGGCCTAGGCAAGAGCTCCAAAAAAATAGGAAATTTGGGTAAGTATAAGGGTATATAGTCAGGATTAGTTACATAACGGGGTCACGGGAACCTATGTTGTTCTAGAAGCTTTGCTCTAATTTGTTCTAATAAAGCACACAAAACACTAAACAAGTAGAGAACAGAACAGAATTATAGCAACATCACATGCACAGGTTAAGCATCAAAATCTAGCCTTTCCCTAATTTTAAAGATCAACAGAGAGCTGGTTCTCACATCAGAGTCAGCAAAAGACAAATTCAGAAAGAGTTTGGTATATACCAGGAGTGGCAATCTTTTCAAAGTGGCTGGTCAAGTTTTGATCTGCACAGTAGGATAAAGGGAAAGCCCGTTCAGTCTCAGTCTCGTGAGCGGTGGGGGGAGAAATGTGTGCCAGCCACCATCACTCAGTAGAGGGTAGATTCCCCAGGCAGCAGGGAGGGGCTTAGAGGTAGCAGCCGGCCAGCGAAAAACCACCTACATGCAAACATGCCACAGATGCCAACCACTAGTATAACTGCACCCTTTCTCCTTAAGAAAAGAGTCAATGTCATCACATACACAAAATCTGTGTTCCTCATGGGCGTGCTGCAACTGTTCCACCTACCAAAGGAATAAGGTGTAAGTTACCGTTTCTACAGCAGCCAGGCTTGGTCCACAGCAGTGACAGTCACGATGAGTCGGCTCCTAAAAACCCTCTACTTACAGTATTGATCATATTTTCAAGGTAACCAGCTCAAAAAGGCAGGATAAACACCACTTTAACCAATTAAATCTGAATTCAGTGCCAAATATGCACCCAGTGAGTTCATTCAAGGAGTTACCAGAAAGGTTACAAGGCATGCAAGGCACATTTGTCAGTCTTCCTTTTGTAAGACTAAAACCAAGATAGGATTCTTTGAAAATAATCTCATTTAGAACAAACCAAACAGAAACTTGGCACATGCGCAAAAAAGTGAAATGGATTGGTAGCAACGAATGACATCACAAAAGTTGAGGAAAATGAGTACACACAACTGATACTCTGAAACAAATGGGAAAGGAAGTAATCCATAAATTGCTTAATGTAATTTATTAAACCTGTTCTCAGTCTCATGGTTTTCTAAATACCCTGCTGTTTCTCCAGGATTGTTCAGTTAGTCTTCATATTATTTGTTCTGAGAGGCCCTACAAAGACAGCACTGAAGATAAGCACTTAGCTTAAGAACAAAACCATCAACTCAAGAACAAGATACTAATATGAAATGAGACTCCAGAGTCTGCTCTGGCACAAACACGGATTGTGATGCCAGGCTCTAATTGCTCTTCAGTCTGAGCCGGCCAAGACCCAAGGAAGTCTAAGGAGTTGTCTTTTAACTGTGGTGGAAGATGATACAGATGTAACTTCATATTAATCAGGGATGAAAGATCTGTATTAGTTGTATGACAACAGCTTTGGTCTCTGCTCTGTAGATTACCAACCACAGATGGTTAATGTGGCTACAAACTCCCAACACTAAGTGTTAGGTTCTTGAAACGTAACCCCACAGGGACACTTCCTTACACAATTACAGCCCTTCTCAAAATACAGTCCCAAGGCCAAGAGTTCTCAAAAGTAATGTCTAAGATGAGTATTCAGGTCTCTCTTCTTCTTAAGATACCTTAACCCACTGATACCCTATTATAGCTACATGTCTGGTTAAGAATAAAACTATGCATTGAACACCAGCTGCATGATATACAAGTTACATTTCATTGTGAAAACAAAAGCATTATCACCATTTATCACTGAGAAAACTAAGGCTCACTGAGATAAAGTGGCTTCCCCAAGGTTAAGCAGCTAACATGGGACTCTCTTCACTACTTACTTAGGCTTTATGGGATCGAACGGCACCTCTTCCAATAGATCATATATGTAATTATTATATATTTCAATATAAGAGACAAATACACCATAGACGCTGTCTTCATCAACCTCTTCTGCTTTGCAGAAATCTTGCACATTTATCATATCTGCAAACTCTGGGTCTACTTGTCGTCTGAAAAAAGAAAAAAGCCAAAAAGTCTGTTCTTTCACATTGAGTCAGTATCAAAAGTAAATTATCTCAAGAGGAAACTAAAAGATGTAAGTTAAAAGACCTGTCACTGCAAGCAGAAATGCACAAAGCAATCTATTGATACTCATGGTCAGCCAACAGTACCACCCCTCCCCCCCGCCTATGTCCTTATAGACACACAACCCCGGCTTTTCTACCCTCTCCCACCCAGAGTGGCACCTTCTCTAAACAGAAATTCAAGGACCGTGTGCTCAAAACCAGAGAGAAAATCTGAGCAAATAAACTTAATGAAGAACATTCCTCAACTTTGATCTCACTACAGTCAACTCTCAGACCAACTCCCCTTCATGTTCATCATTCCCTATGCCTGAGAAAGCCACCAGACAGGGTTCCCCTTAGGCTAGTGTCACATTGAATGTAATTACTTACTTGCTAGAGGGGGTCTTTGGATTGGGCATGGCTTCTCTTTTCTGCCGTTCTAACAAGGCGTCAACTTCACACTGTATATCCATGCTATTCCTGTCATTAGATTTAAAAACCTGAAGTGGGGGTAAAAATCAGACCATGATTTTTTAAGAATCTGACTTAAATAGCAAGAAACATATTTGAGAAATAAGAAACATTTACTACTTAAGGTTTCAAAATGTATCCAGTGAATTGTTTTTCCTTTAACACTACTGTATCCACAGGTCTCTTGGTCCCTGTGCCCTCAAGTGAAATTACACTTACGTATCGTTTAGCTTGAAATGACCCTATACTGTTAAAGATCATGTCCAAACAACGAGGAAGCAGACCTCCTTCCCCTGGAGAACCAGTCATCGTGTGAGTTTTTCCACTTCCTGTCACACCATATGTGAAAAGGAGACCTACAATGTAGCAAGTCACATGGAGTTATATACTGAAAGTCACAGTGGGTTATATCTTAAAAGTCCTCCACTTTTAATATTTCTTCATTGTATTAAGAAACACTTAAAATTAACCAGCTCAAAAAAGCAGGCTTTAGGGGTGCCTGGGTGGCTCAGTCGGTAAAGCATCCGACTCTTAATCTCAGCTTAGGTCTTGATCTCAGGGTGGTGAGTTCAAGCCCTTTGTTAGGCTCCACGCCCAGGGTGGAGCCTACTTAAATAAAAATTAGAAATTTTAAAAAGTAGATTTTTTACCACCCTAACAAATCAAATCTGAATTCAAGGCCAAACATAACCAAATATGTAAGTATCAAAAAAGTTTTTTCAGGGGGGGACAAAAAAGGAAATGTAACAAAAACTCCAATAATCATACCATTTTTGCCATGAATGAGGTCATCTACCAAGGGATTAGCCACAACATCAAAGAGCTCCTTCTGGGTGGTATGAATGCCAAATACTTGTTTAAATGAATACTGAGTCTGTGAAGAAGAAAAAAATAAAAAGCCTATGAATGGAATTTCACTCTATCGAAGCTAGAAATACATCCGTTTAAATGTATTCAGATGTTTCTTAGTGAACATTTAAGATCTAGACACACAAAGAAAAAACATGAAGTCTTTAAACTTGGAACCCTTAAAAAAGTCATGACATAACTCAATTATACCCCTTATAAAGAGAATGCAGAAGTCTTAAGTCCACTAATGCTTCACAGACCGAGGCTGATTTTGGACAACAAAGATCAAAATTATCATGACTCAGTCACAGACTTATGAAAATCATCAAGCCTTTCTCCATATACTAATTTACCACTTGCTCTTTTAAAATGCCATAGCAGCATAAAACCCGTGTTTTTGGTGTACCATTTTAAAATCAGAAATGAACTGTAAATATAATCTCATCTGGGTTTTTCTATGAAATAAGTTTTAATTGTTACCTTTAAAAAAGTCAGTACTTCAATTATCAAATCTCTATCAAAATATGGTTATTATAACGCTGTAACTATATTACCAAAAATATTACCAAACTCCTATTTGGAAAATTTGATTGGGGACTGAGGTATATATAAATGTATTTTCCTGTTAAACTAAATTGTCCTAATTATCCAGAGCCTGAAGTTCTCTTATTTCTGTTTTTGTTATTTTTTAGTTTTTTTGTATTGTAGACATTACAGTTGTTTCTGTGACCTTCCTGAATTTCGCAGTTTTTACTTCACGAAGGTCAGTGCTTGCTAAGTTATTTGTTACATGAGCATTCACTAGAATTCATTATGGATTATAGCCTTTGTCAAGCAGCACCCCCTTTCCTGTTTTATACCTTTGTCCTTAAATTCAACCTGTACAGATATCACTATCATGACCCTTATGTTTTTAAAATTAGCAGTTCTGTCCCCTCAAAAGGAGACGTGTCTAGAATAGTACTCAAACATACACTAATACAACATGTGCCAAGCACTGCCTTCGCCTGGCAGTGAATCATTTCACTCTTACCGTCGATTACATACTATTATTATGCTCATTTGATAACTTGTTAAAGGTCACACACCTGCTTCAGCTAGGCTAACTCTCACTTCGTGGAAGGTTTTATTCCAATCCTGTAAAACAGCTGTAGAGTTCACAAGAAGAACAAAGAATCTTAGAATGGAAAGGATACACATAAATAGTGCTGACAGATCAGTCAGATGACCTCCAAGTTCTTGTGAACAAACCCCTCCTTACCAGGAAAGAAAACCAAGGCCCAGAGGAGGAACTTGCCCAATCCTATGGTGCTGACTGGTATCCCAGCCGTTTCCAGGCCAGCGCTGCCTTCTGTGACAAGGCAGTGAGGACTGCTAATCCCCACCAAGCTTTCTGTCTACTTATACATATGAAATTAATCTAATAGAGAAGTGAAGTTCTTCACAGTAAGGCAGTTCTCGATTATTTGACATCTTTGAAGGCCCACTCCTCCACGAAGCCTTCCCAGACTATTCATTCATGCTTCATCCATATTCACTGAATGGGGAACAGGACAGATAAGGTACATACCCCCGCCCAAGCTTACATTAGAGCAGGGGAAAGAGACAATAAAGGTATCTCTTGATGTGCTAAGTGCTTTCAAGGAAGCACATAAAGGGCAGACCAGGACAGAAGCAGGGAAGACTGCCGCTTCTGATACGGTAGTCTGGACACTCTCTCTCAGGAGGTGATGTTTAAGCTGAAATCCACAGATGAGGAGCCATCGATGACAAGAGCCAAGAGAAAGAAAAGTCCATGCCAAGAGAACCGCCCTGAAGCAGGATCCGGGCTTAACCAAGGAACTCAGAGGACTGGATGACTAGCAAGAGATGACCATGGAGAAAGAGGAAACCAATTAAGCAGGATTTTGCCCATTTAAAGACTTTATGCCTTGAAAGATTTTAAACAGGAAAAGGGTCAGATCAGATTTACACTTTAAAAGATCTCTCTGGCGGCTCTGTGGAAAATGGACTGGAGAGTAAGATTCAGAGACGAAGCAAGCAGTCCAGTCAGATTTCAAAGTATGGTCAGCAAGCCAGTGCCCCTCTGGGAACTGTTTTGTTTCCTGTCTAGAAGGAGAGAATTAGAGAAATCTGGAGTAAGTTTAGAAACTTCTGTAGCCATTTGACATGGCTGCCACATCCCAGCATGTCATCACTAGGCTCATCTCATTGAACAGATTATCAAATCACTTCTCTGTGGACTAACTCAGATGGCAAAGCTACATGAAAGTATCAGTCACGATAAACTGAAAATCTTAAAAAGCTGTTCCTTCACCACAGATCATTTGAGAAGCACTAGTCTTGGTAATTATAATAGCAAGGACAAGACAGGCGGTGGCAGTGGAGATAGAAACAGAAGGACAGTTTCACATTGGAGCAGAACTGACAGAATGGGATACGAGCGGGGACACATGGTGCTACCACTGAGAGAAGACAAGGGAGGAAATGATTCAGAGGCGGGGGAATCAAGAGTTCCTTTGGACACGTAGAATTTGAGATGTCTATATGACAAACAGTGGATCTTCAAGTTTAGAGGTGAGAAAAAGTCTAGGCTGAAGACAGAAAAAACTCCAGAATTATTATCGTATAACCAACATTTACAGCCGTGGGAAAGTGTGGCAAAGAGAGCCCTGGGTATAGCCCACCCCACTACTGAGAGGTTGGAAAAGGAAGCGAAGCCCGCAAAGGGTGGACGGTGAGAGCCGAGAACATGAAGGCTTGGACAGGAGACGGGAGAGGGCTTCGCGAGGGACGGTCCTGCTGGGAAACCGATGATGAGGACAAGAGGTGTCCATCCCATATGAGCAGTCCAGAGGCCACTGTAGGCTTGTGACAAGCTCACAAGTGCAGGGTGCACGGGAGTGAAAGGCTGCTGGAAAGCAGAGACAACAGTCTGAATCTGCTTCCTCCTGCATTGCCATCGTCCATCTCTTTCAGCACACAGGTCTGTCTGCCATCTGTGCCTCCAGCTCAGCTGTAAGCCCCGTAAAGGGAAGGATTGTGCCTTACTCGTTTTTGAAAATCTCTTTCTGCCCTGCAGCTTTAGTGTAATGTTTGTGGAACAGAACTAAACTCACTTTGCTCAAGATTTTACTAAAAAAGAACACTTCATGAAAATACACAATGCCTGTTGCTATTTTAATATGCACAGGAAATTGTATGCATGTGTGTCTGTGTGTATAGCCACCCAGCACAATCATTCATTAAACGATCCCTAACCCATGCTCTTAAATAATCCAGTACAAGAAATTAACTTGTAAAAGTAATCCTCTAAACTCAAATGTACCAAACGTATGCCTATCCACACTTTATATATGGTGGTTATAGGTAAGTAAACAAGTTTTTCAAAAAAGTGGAAACGTGAATTGTGTTAAATGTAAACAATGGTAAAGCCCTTCCAGAGAGAACATCTCAAGTGAAAACAGCTTGGTTCCAAATGGGAATTACCTCCTTATAGTCCCCATTTCGGTTGAGTCTGTAACCCTCAGGAGTATGAAGCTGAACGGTTGTATTATTGATCACTTCTATGCAGCACTCTTGATCAGGAAGGCTCAGTGGGCGCACCCTACAGTACACCTGAAATTACAGGAAGGTGCTTCCAGAACAAAGGTTGACTACTTTTCATTTAAGCTTCCCATTCATTCATCCGACACTTGGTTTCTCAACATAAGAGATTTATATGAACTTAGAGCTATGAAAACCAAAACTTGCTACCAGAAATTGTCTGATGTAAACGGATATATCAGATACAAGGGATTTTAAATACACATACAATTAAAACAAATTTGGATAACAAAAGCATCAAATCACACAGCTTCTCTACACTATTATTATACTGGCACAAATTGAATAAAGCTATATACTACCATTAATACAAACATTTCTAAAATTAATAACATCATACAATGAGAATTTTTGAAAAGCTGTTAAAATTTTTTGAAATTGGATGTCAAATGAAACTGGACAGCTTAACACTTAATATACAAGTAAATATATACAAATAAGTATAATAATATACATATATACAGGGCGCCTGGGTGGCTCAGTCGTTAAGCGTCTGCCTTCGGCTCAGGTCATGATCCCAGGGTCCTGGGATCGAGTCCCACATCGGGCTCCCTGCTCAGCAGGAGGCCTGCTTCTCCCTCTCCCACTCCCCCTGCTTGTGTTCCTTCTCTCGCTGTCTCTCTCTGTCCAATAAATAAATAAAATCTTTAAAAAAAAAAAAATATACATATATACAAATTAACTGCAACATCCAAAACACGACTTCTCAATCAGTGATAGGGTTAAGGAAAAACTGTTCAGCTGTATGTGCAAAGTATCTGGTTCCCTTAACTTAAAAGAAGAGACACATTCCAGTGCCAGTGAAGGAGAGAGAGAAAAATATCTCAGAGCAAACCAACCTTCTTTTATTTGCCATTTGCCTTTAAAAGCAAGTTCCCAAGCCTGAAACTCATGAAATACATGCAATTATGATTAGTTACTAGACTGAATTAAACTGTTCTACACCAGAGTCTTTATGAAGCATGCCATCAGTTACTATTTAACAGCCCTGAAGATGGGAGAGGATGCTCATCCAAGCAGAAATTTCCCTGCCTTCCGAGAAAGCAGGAAGAATTCTCCAGGACAGTGGAAGAATATTTTTCATTATCTAACTTTTCAAATTATAATTAGTTATAGGAGTATGCAGATGACAACCAAAGACTTCATTTTACTGGACTGTGAATCCCCCATAGAAACAAAATTTTAAAGCTGGAACCAGCCTTACCTATTTCACTAAATGTTTTCAGACTCTGCTTCCACATCTCCATCCTTTCCAAGTATATACAGAAGACAGAAAAGGACTGAACACACACACACACACACACACACACACACACACACACACACACACAAATTTATAAGGAGACCTTACCCCAACTGGGTCTTTAAGACTCGTTTGGGATCCTTTCTTCACTAGAAGTTTCCTGGGCGTCTTAGTCCTCCTGGTCATAGGTTAAAAAAAATTCAGTTCAAAATAACATACAAAAACCTCACCTATAATTCATACAGAGACAACCTTCCTAGGGTTTATAAAGTTCTCCCTTAGCAGTTCGAAAACATACACCCCAACATAAGAATAAGCTGCATTAGAAGAAAGTTTATAGCACACAATGCAAAAGTAAGGATAACTGGGTTCAGGAGATGGTTTCAGTACTAGATAATAGTTCTATATTTAAAATAGCCTGCATTTTTTCTTGAAGGACAATTTTACAGAAGCACTACAAATTTGAAAAATCTACAGATAATTGACCACACTTATCTTGAGGGCATTTATCTATGCGCACAAGCACACACACTGCTCCAACAGCCATTGCCAAGGCAGACTGGCAAGGATTAACTTCACCAAATGATAAAAAAGTAGATGGGGAAATCCATTCTTTGATCAACATCTGTCTATAGTTTTAAGAAACAATTGTTTATTGAGTTCTCCAAGCTATCATCCTTTGTCCCCAAACAAAATTTAGTCTCCAACCTGCAATTTCTTTATCTCTTAGGATCCAAAGATATTTTGACTTCACCAATTTCTCTAGCATGCGGCTTTCCTCCAAGGCAACCCCCACATTTATCTACAGTGCAGATGAACGTTTAACACTAAAAGTAAGTGTAATTATTGGCATGGCCTACAGATTATTAAATATTTTCTCAACACATTCCGAGATGAAACAAGCAAATCAGTGTTTTCAGTACAAAGTATTGTGGTTTTCCTTAAACTCCAAAAAAAATTTTTTTTTAAGATAAAAGACTTTGACTTTGACCCCTTAAGAAAACCAGCTGCGTTTGGCAAAGTATTGCTTTACCCAGGAGCGGTCCGGACGCGGTGCAGCGCGGACGCCGGGGCGGGGACAGGAATGCGGGCTTGGGCGCTCGGGGGCGGGGCGGGGCTGTCAGCCGGCCCAGACTCCCGCCACAGTACCTGGTCTCGACGGCCTCCAGGCCACGGGCTGGGCTCGGAAGAGCACGCCGCGCTCGCGGGGGGCCAGGGCCCTCCAGGGTCGGAGGCCGCCCGGCGCCCCCAATACCAGGGCACAGCCCCGCGGGGCGACCCCCCCGCCAGCCCCACCCGCGGCAGACTGCAACCTGGGCGCGCCGGCGGCCGGGCGGGCAAGGGGCACTTCCTTAAGGGCTGGCGGCGGCGGTCCCGGAGCCAGGCGCGTGGCACCCCGGCTGACGGGAGCCCACCCGGCCCAGGGCTCCCCGTTCCCCCCACTCCCCCGACGTGGGCCGGCCTCTCCTGCCCTCGGGAGGCGCGGGGCGGGACGCCGGACTCCGGCGCGAGGGGGAGTCGTGGAGGGCGCGCCGCGGACCGGTCCCCGCCACCCGGGCTCCCCCCTTCAGCGGCCTACGCGGGGGCTCCCACTTTGGGGGCCGCGGCCCGGACAGCACGGGGCTCGGTGCAGACCGAGGAGACGCCAGCCCCAGCCCCGCGGCCTGGTACTCACGCCGGCTTCATGGCAGCGGGCTCCGTGCTGCCCGGACGCGCGCGCGGGGCGCCGGGCTCGATCGGGCGGGCTGGCGAGGGCGGCGGGCCACAGGGTCGGACCGCGGGAAGCGGGACAAGGCGGCTGAGGCGCGGCGCTCCGGGAAGCCGGCAAACGCCGCCGAGGGCCCAGGTGAGCTCGCGCCCGGCGCATTTCAAACGGGCCAATCAGCACCCGCCCGCGGGGAAAAGGGCGGGGCCTCGGAGGAAATGACTGCTCTGCCGGAAATGGTGCTGGTCTCCTAGGCGACCGCCGGACCGGAGCGCGCGGCGTCTGGGTGTCAGGGCTGCGGGGCTGGAACGGGGACCTCAGACGTAGTAAAATCCAACCCTTCCCCTTACCCAGGAGGAAACTGAGGGGTTTTTTTTTTCCTACAGCACAAGAAGTCCAATGGAAGGGCAAGTCCAGGGTCGACTCGGAGGTCAAAGGCGTTCCGGCACAGGAGTGCCCTATTCTCGTGCTGTGCCCTGCATCTTCCTCCCTCCCTGGCTTCCACATCACCTCATCATGTTGGATTTCGTTCTCTCCTTCACCTTTCCTGGGTTCTACCTTTCTGCTTCCTCCAGCTCTTTCGTACATACACACTGTGTTATGAAATTCTTAACAATGTTTGATCCTGGGCGTTGTTCAAAAGAAAACCACAGGCCCAAAGTGGAGTCCCTCATACCAGGCCAAGTCACCAAAAAGGGCCTTACTCTCTAACCGAAGTGCAGTTTCTACCTCCCCCCGAAACGTAGCCTGAACCGGTCAGTCAGGAACTTTCCCGTCAGCAGCCGCAAAGGCGTCTTCTCCATCTCCCCTCTCCCCCAGCCCCCCACTAAAGGAAGAGGAGATGGTCCTCAAATCAAGACCCCCTGCCCTTCACCCTGAGGGAAGGTGACCTGGCCTGAAACAATCCTATCTTTTCTTTCACTAATGATTTCCTTTTCCCACCCTCCTTCCTATAAAAACCTTTCGTTTTGTCCAGCTCCCGGGAGCATCTCCCTGCTTGCTAGACGGAATGCGGCCGATTCATGAGTCACTTCATGCAGCCAAGGTGATCTTTTAAATGACTCAGTTGAATAACCACTCTTCTCAGATGAACGGATTCTATCCCACTTCGACATCTGCCCCTAAACTAATGGCTATCAAATATGCATCCACACTGTGCCCTCATGGGGCTCTACTCCCACCTCCTCAACCAGGCTCTAGTTAAATAAACATAATTTCATATCCTTGGGCCGTGCTGTTCTACATAAAGATGTTTTTTCCTAATGCCTTTATTGCTTTCTTTTTTATATATGAGTCTTTGAACCATCAGAACTTTGTTGTTAAATGGCAGGTGGGGATTTGTGTTATTTAGGAATTAGGCATCACTGCTGGCTACTTACGTCTTAGTTACCCTGCAGTCTGGCTTTGGCCTCGGTCTCTCCCTTGGAACTCTTCTCATTGAGACCACCATCTCCTTGACGCTACACCTAACTGACCCTCTCCCCACCCCTATCTTATTGGACCTCTCAACAGCACTAAAAAATATTTATTCTTCTTCTTTTCCTATGCCTTTTTTTTTTTCTCCTAGCTCTCTAAGCCCATCTTTCTCAGAACTCATTTATGAGGTGTGTTGTTTGTTTTGGGGATTTTTGTTTTGTTTTGTTTTTTGTCCCTTAAATGTTGTAGCTTAGGGTTTTGACCCGGTCGCTAGCTGAGGCCTCGCCTCAGGCACTCCCAGTCACTCCCAGGGCTTCACATACCATTCAAATTTGTTCTCAGCTGCAGACCCGTGTGTCCACTGTCTTCTGGATTCTGCACTTGGGTGTCCCACAGGCACCTCATACCTACCGCACCCTAATCTCTTCCCCTGAACCTGCTTCCCCTCAGTGGGTGGTATCACCATCTACCCAGCCACCCAAGCCGGGGTCCCAGGTACCGTCTTTGACTTTTGCCTCTCCTTCTGTTCCAGCATCCACTCACCACTCTTGACAGTTCTGCCTATTAAATAGCCTTCGACCCTCTCCTTCCACTTCTCTCCATCCCCTTGGCCCCTACCGTGTCTTGTCTGGATGACTGCAACAGTAACCGAACAGGCTTCTCTGCTGCTACCCTCCAAATCCACTTGTAAACCACAGATCCGGTCATGTCACCCTCCTGCTTGTAAAACCACAGTATCTCCCCAGGGCTGGACAGCCCCCCAGGGCCCCGAGGCTCTTCTTCTCCAAACCCATCACTTATCATTGCCCCCGGCACCCCTCCAGGCACGTGGCCCTTCAGAGCCCCAGGCTCACGTAGCAGTCCTGCCTTCCTCTGACACTGCCTCCTTACCCTCAGTTCTCAGCAGATCTTCGTCAATGACCTGGCACTGGATGCTGAACCCCTACTCTATACCCCCAGCCCCCTGCACCCTGCCAGCACGTGTTGCTTTGCTTCAGAGCTCCCATCCCAGTCTGGTCACTGTTCCTTATTGTGTCCTCTACTGGCTTATCCCCGAAGCCTCGCTAGGTGGCGCTCTTGCACCC
The DNA here is from genome assembly GCF_003265705.2 of Callorhinus ursinus. Classification (NCBI taxonomy): domain Eukaryota; kingdom Metazoa; phylum Chordata; class Mammalia; order Carnivora; family Otariidae; genus Callorhinus; species Callorhinus ursinus. The sequence continues at coordinate 33,914,842 of NW_027397087.1, read as the reverse complement.
CAGCGCCCAGCAATTTACCCTCTTGTAAATGTTGGGAAGGAATAGATGAATCCATCCCAGTTGACGACCCAGTTACATGGAGCCCCCACCCCAGCTTTTCTTCTGGCCAGTTTCTTCTTCCTCACTTCTATCCATACTAAAGCTCTTATTTTCTTAAAAAAAAAAGAAAAAAGGCAAAAATGAAAACAAAACAAAACAACAAAAAAAAAAAAAACCAGGCATCTCAGACCTAACACAATCTTATCTCTTCCCCTGAAGGGTTCCCCATAGCCAGTAAAAGATTTGCACTTTCCCCTAGAATTAGAGATCCAGACCAGGGATAATGGTAGGAGACGGGGAGGTAGTAGAGCCGGGAGGTTTCTACTAAGATCAGGTTATGGAGTATAATTTATGTCCAGTAAAATCCACCCTTCTCGGTTGTACTGTGTATGTTATGTATTTGACAAACACAGCATCCTGTAGCCACCACCATCAGATGTGTAATACCCCCACCACTCCAAAACTTTCTTTGTGCTGCCTCTTTGTGGTCAATCACCTTCCACTACCCCCAGCCCTTGGCAACCACTTTTCTGACTTCCTCCCTTAGAGTTTTCTCTTTTCGGGGGGCCTCTTCTCTAGCTGGGCAAAATGCTTTTGAGATTCACACATATGTTGCATGTATCAGTAACATGTTCCCTTTTTACTGCTCAGTAGTAATCCCTTGTATGAATACATGACAGTTTATCCATCCACTAGCTGATGGACATTTAGGTTCTTTCCACCCTTTGGCAACTGTGGTCTAATTATTTGCATAAAGGTCTTTAAGTAGATAGGGATTTTCATTTCTCTTGGGTGAGACTGGTGGTCTCATCATAAGTGTAAGTCTGACTTTATTATAAAGAAACTGCCAAACTGGACTGGGAGGGTTCTATGCAAATCACAGGGGAGAGGCTGACTTCACCGGATGGAAACTGTAATTAACTCAAACACCCAGTTATATGAGTCCACCTGCGGGAACCGGATAACCACTAGTGACCAGAAACTGCCAAAGCCTAGAGTGTTTGAGGGAAGGTGGTACAATGAAGAAAGGGATACCTGTGGCACTTCCAACACACTCAACACTGGGGTGCTCTCTCATGGCCCAGCTGTTCACTCCCAGTGGCTATGGCAGCATTGAAAATGAATGACTGGATGTTAATGTTTTACAGACTCAAAATACAATAAAATCAGCAAGCCGGGGGCGGGGGGAGGGAGGTTGTAAAATTGATACAAAAAGAAACAAATGATCTGAGCCATATTTCAAATGAATAACATACACATAAATGGGCCATAACTTAACACAAGTAATTTAAACTATTGAGACCATATGCCCTCCGGCTCAAGACAAAAAGAACTTGAAACATATACTGAATTCTAATTAGTAAGCCTTTTTGCAGACATGAGTTGGTAATTCTGAAATGACATTCTGTACATTCTAAGATTGAGCAAATAATACATTGTGGATAATGGAAGCCACGTTTCTCACTGTGGGAGAAGAGAGTTATATAAATTGCAAAAGGGGGAAGGATGAAGAGTGCCTGAGAAGTCTCTTTTTCTTTTTTTAAGATCTTATTTTTAAGTAATCTCTTACCCCCAACATGGGACTCAAAACTACAACCCCGAGATCAAGAACTGTGCTCTATCAACTGAGCCAGCCAGACACCCCAGTACCTCGGAACTCTTCATACTATTTTTCCAAATGTGAAAAAAAAGAGAAAAGAACAGTTGGACTAGACCAGTGTTTCTTAAACTCCCTTATATTAAAAATCACTTGGGGCTTTTGATAAAAATTTAAAACTCTAGGACTACTTTTCCCTCCCAAGGTTTTCTGCATCTATCCATTTGGGCCTGACAATGTGCATTTTACCTCATCAAACACATTTTTGAAAGGCTGGATTAAATTATCTTGGCGGTTCCTTGTTCCATGCTTTAGAGGAGGCAAGAATTAAGCCAATTTTAGAAATCTGTTGCCCCGAGTGAAGAGAATGGGTGTGGCAACTCTCTCTTTGTCTGAAATACATGTATTAGAGAGTTGAAGCATTCATCCAAGTACCAAGAGGACCGAGGAAAACCCCCCCTGCACAATCTCCCAGGGAGAACATCCAGGAGAAATTCCATAATTCTTCAAAGGTCAAATGATCCATACATTTTCTAGAGTTACACATTTTGGAATGAGTGGCTTGATTTCCATCCTTCTAACAGGACAAGTACTTCCTGGTCTTGGGCCCTTTGCCTATATGCCACCTCGACCCAAAACACCTGCCCGGCAACATGCTGGCAAGGTGGGCCCTTTTTGGCCCATCAAGGCTCTCCTCCAATGTCAGCTTCTCAGGGTGGCCGTCCAATCTCACCTGCCCTGCCCCTCCCACCTCCATTTCTCCTCCAGGCTTATTTCCTTTGGAGTACTCACCACTATCTGAACTGATCTATCTTTTCCTACTGACAATCAGCACACTTCCTCCACACAAGTGAGGTGGCTTTTCCTCACTTCTCCTATCCCCAGCCCCTAAAACAGTGTTCATTCTATATATATCAGGCGCAAAATAAATATTCACAGAATGATTTAGCAATGCACACGTGTATAGGAATCTTTTTCTTACAACGAATGAACGCGTTTGCAGTGATAGGTGAAACATCAAATCAAGTGGGAAATAGGTCTTTATTGTAATAAATAAATTTTATTTTCTTTCTCCCACACAATTTAAGAAAACCAGACATTGCCGTAAGTTGGAAGAACATCTGAGTTTGGAAATGGGTCTTTGCCTTTTCGGCCATGATGCATTGTTGACTAGAAAATCAGAGGCTGGCATTCAACTAATATGTTATAAAGTGTTGTCATACAGTGTTAATAGCTGTTTCATATAGTGCCATGGCCAAAACAAATTTGGGACACAACAGAGCCAAATGAAGGGTCTCTCCAACACATGCGACCTCACCGTTCTCTTCCACCTTGCCTTCCTTAGAACTTCGCACATGAGCTGGGTTCCACAACAAGCACTTTGAGAAAGACTACAGCAGACCAAATATTTAGACCACTTTGTACTCGAATGATTTCTAAAACCTCCCACTTCTCATTCTAATCCACAGTGACAAATTCCTTTTCTCTCCAGAACTGTGCAATGGAAAGTGAAACTCTTAAGATGAGCGGAGGAAGGTGAAGTTGACCACATGGCCTCACTCAAACACATTCAAGTTTTATCCCAACTGTAGCATCTGGGAAATTTTGGAGTAGTGTTTCTCAAGAAAGGGGAGGAAGAACGGGGACATCCCATCGGGTGTCTGTCACCCCCTATAAAATCCCTTTTGAGGCAGTGGCGTGGCGAGCAGTCCCTACCAATGGAAGAATGGCGTATCTCCAGGGCGAATTGAGACACTCAAAAAACGCTGAGAGCCGCTACACGAAAAGACCGCTTCCCAGTGAGGTCTTCGGCTTATCCAATGCCAGCCTTTTTGACTTTCTGGGATGGCTTACGCAAAACTCTACCCCCATTACTCTTAATACCTAACAGTAATTAATATATGTGAACCCATTTTCCACATCTAGAAGTTTCCAAATCAGTATATTGGAACTGTTCTCAAATTTTAACTTGTAACACTGTCCAAAAGTATACCATGGGACCAAGTTTACCAAACATCTAAAAACATTATGAAACCCTGCTCCTATTTTGTGGATTTAACATTTCTTTTCCATTTAACATTTCTTTTTGCAGTATGACGAAAAAGCCACATAACCAAAAATTAAATAATCTAAAGGTCCTTCAGATGAGTCACCTATTACCTTTCAACTATTTCTGAGCTAAACAAAGAACATTATTTTACTCTCTCTAAATAAGAGATATTAAAAAAGCTTCATGTCTTTGGCATTACTAGAATAGGGTATTTAAACTCTGTACTTCTCAGCATAAAACTGCAGTTACAGCAAGATGAAACGGAAGCCCACAGACCCTGCTGGAGTAAAATTCCACTAACTAACAGTGTCAGATCATTGCCAAAAACGAAATTTTGTCATGCAACGGCAACTAATGTATCAAAAATTTACCAGCCCATATAATTTTATCAGTCTACCTTCCCCAGAGGAAGTAAACAGATAATAAAACTAATGAAATCATATTTCTTGACCACTCTCATCCAATATAAATTTTTACTTGTCCTTAGAGGATTAGATGACGAGCTATTCACAAGGCCATTTGGGTTTCTGGGCCAGTTAACCATAGAGGCAGTATTCTAAGATATGGGGGTGTTCCTGAGTCAGCAAAGAAGATCCTGCTTTGTGATGGACAGCCCCTTAAGTCATTAGCAAGTGCAGATCAGGGGTTGATGGGCCTCTGTTAAAAACCGTTCAGCATCAGCATTTCCATACTCTCTGAAAACACCATGAAATACTAAACTTTAACTCCCGATGCAAAAGATGAGAAAATGCTCAGGCTCATGCAGAGTAGAAAGCAGGGGAAACACCCTTAGGTGGGAAGTCGCTGAAAATTAGGTCAATCCCAGCAAAGCTGATAGGCCCAGTGCCTTCTGGAATTCGCGAGGAAAGCATCTCTTCAAGTTTGGCCTGGGGCCCTTCTGCATTAGAATCACCTGGGGACTTGCTCAGATTTAAGGCAAATCTCCTCTAAAGGACCTACATTTTAAACCATGTACAAATGCAGAATCTCCTGACTTTGCCAGGAAATCTGCATTTGTCACAAACCCACCAAGCGTTTCTGATTCACGGTAAAGCTCGAGAATCACTACAGTTGACCAACCCTTTAGCAAGGTGTTGGCATCCTCTGCACATGACACTAACATCTGCAGCATTTAAAATGCTGAAGCGACATCAAATGTATAACATCCCCAAATATCGCGCTGCCACTCGTTTAAAAGGTGACAGATGAACACAGCCAACTGGGCTTAAGTCAGCCAGCCCCCACCCATAACCCAATGGACCCGTCCTACACGATACTGTGCAGCATCAAACTGGCAATGAGAAAACAGAGAAAAACACAACGTGGACACCCAGCCATGTGGACTTCTAAGAAGATCCAAATCCACATGACATGGGAATTGGCACTTTAAGGCAGAACAGACTTGTGGGAAAGAGGACTCTTTCTATTCATTCCCTTCACTAGGTGGGGAAAGAAGACCCTTCCCCAAACCAGGTCTCTCCATTCTGGAGTGCTTGCCCTGTCCCCAGAGCTCCCACAGACCCAGCTTCCTCTTATTCAGGCTCCTTACACTGATCTTTCTGGCTCGTCCCTCCCACTGCGGAGCTCTTAGCAGATGCAGTGCTATGTGGAACTCATCAAATGAAGCAAGTTCCATTTGCAAAGGGTAATACTACAAGGGTGGTTAAGCTTCATTCAAGTGTTTAATAGTCAAGCTACTAAATACAAGGGTGGTATGCTTAATCCAACTGTTTAAATAGAATTGAAAAACCCATTTTAAATCAATTTAAAACTTAATGAAATGTTAAGAATCTGCCCAAACAAGGACTTACTTGAACCCATCTTCCCCTTTTAAAATCATAATATAGCATCAGTGCACCTCTAGAGAAACTTCCCCAGTTCAATATCTTATTGACATGAACCCACTCAAAAATGCTAAGACATCAGCCATTGCGAATACTTTCGACCTTTGGAAACAGGCACCCTGCCCCTGGATTATGGTGGTTAGGATGTTGTAGCTTAAGGTTGACATCTGGCACGAGAAGCACATGGTCTGAATCACGTTTCTTTTTTATGTAATTCTGGCTCAGGAATCCGATACAGAGCAGCTGAGAAATAAATTATGTTGCTGAGGCTGAAGATGAGGCACAGAAGGATGGCTCCAGTTATCTGAGGGAAAGACAGGGGCCTGGAGTGGGCCAGGAGCCATTCCTTCCTCAGAGCCTTGTCCAGAAGTATGGCTTCCATCTGCATGTGAGTGGCCAGTATCACACACACATGGAACAGCTGGTGACTGTGACCTACGGCAAACACAGAAAAGGCCACCAAGATCAGCAATAAAAAAGGAACAGATTGTTGATACTATACTGTGACCTGCAGGCCAGACACGTTATGCTGGGTGAGAGAAGCCAGGCACCAGAGACCACGTACTGACAGATTCTGTCTACGTCACACATCCAGAAAAGGCCAATCCACAGACATGAGGTAGATTAGTGGTTGCTTCAGACAGGGGGTCCGAATTGGGACTAACAGTACATGGGCATGAGGGATCTTACTGGGGTGACGATAATGTTCCAAAACTCATTTATGGGGATGGTCGTACAACTCGTAAGCCCGCTAAAAGTATCGCTGAATTGTATACTTGAAATTAGGGAATTGTTTGGTATGTAAAGTATGCCTCAGTACGTTTATTTTTTAAAATGCGGTGTGAGGGAAAAATCAAAAGGCCATCCGAGCAAACCAAGTCCATGTTTCGAACACCTTATCCACCAGTCCTGTGTTTCACGGGAAGAGGTCTGGCATCGCGTTCTGCCAGAGGTCGCCTCTTCAGGGCCAGCACTCGTCGGCTCCGATTCTGACTTCAGTGCCAACGGAGAAGCCCTCCAGACTTTCTGTTGGCCGCTTTTGAGGTGGTCCTCTCCCACCTGCCGGTCAATCCCAGACACGACCGGGAGCTCTTCGTCCCCATGACCTGCCGGACCCTGGCCGGCCAGCTGTGAGTGTGCAGAGGGGAGGCGCCCGCAGAGGGGGCAGCGGTGGGCTGAGTTGGTAGTGGTGAGAAAAGGAGCCCATTGCCCGGGGCTGAGGACTGTGGGTGGGACAGACCTCAGAGACCAGAAGATGAGAAGACAGCACGGACAGCGCGTGTCACGGTCTGACTTGTGTCTCCCTCTCCCCAGTTCCGAAGGTCGAGGTCCCAACCCCCCAGACCTCAGAATGTGACCATATTTGGAGATAGGATCTCTTAAAAAGACAATTACATGAAAATGAGGTCACTAGATTGGACCTCTGGGGACTGGTGTCCCTCTAAGAAGAGGAGGTAAGGGCCTGGGCAGGCAGGTACACAGAGGAAAGACCACGTGAGGGGAGACAGAGAAGCGGGTGGTCCGCAAGCCAGGGAGAGAGGCCTCGGGAGCGCCCAACCCGGCCCCCACCTTGGGCTCAGCCTCCCGGCCTCCAAAATCCTAAGAAGATGCATTTCTGTTGCGTGAGCCACCCCCCCCCCCCGTCTGTGATTCTTTGTTAGGGCAGTCCTAGCACCCGAATACAACACAAGAGTTCAAAAAGGATTCTTTTCGGGCGGTGCGAGGGCTGCTGCACAGCTAGCAGAGCCGCGGTCCGGGCGGCAGCGCGTGCCCCGAGCTCTCCGCCTCCCCCCGCCCGCCAGCCCGCGGCGCCCGAGCCCAGCCCGCGGCCCCAGCAGCAGCGCCATGGCCCGGTGGGACGCCTACATCCACAACCTCATGGCGGACGGGACCTGTCAGGACGCGGCCATCGTGGGCTATAAGGACTCGCCCTCCGTCTGGGCCGCCGTCCCCGGGAAAACCTTTGTCAACATCACGCCAGCTGAGGTCGGTGTCCTGGTTGGCAAAGACCGGTCAAGTTTTTTCGTGAACGGGCTGACACTTGGGGGCCAGAAATGTTCTGTTATCCGGGACTCACTGCCGCAGGGTGGGGAATTTACCATGGATCTTCGTACCAAGAGCACCGGGGGAGCCCCCACTTTCAACATCACTGTCACCATGACTGCCAAGACGCTAGTCCTGCTCATGGGCGAAGAAGGTGTCCACGGTGATATGATCAACAAGAAATGCTATGAAATGGCCTCCCACCTGCGGCGTTCCCAGTACTGACCTCGTCCGTCCCTTCCCACCACCACTCCCCACGGCTTTTGCACCCCTCTCCTTCCCAGACACACACATACACCATTTTTATTTTGGGGGCCATTACCCCACACCCCTTATTGCTGCCAAAACCACATGGGCTGGGGGCTGGGGCTGGATGGACAGACACCTCCCCCTACCCAAACCCCTCCTGTGTGTGGTTGGAAAACTTTTTGGGTGGGGGGTTTGTTTTTGTTTTTGTTTTTCTGAATAAAAAAGATTCTACTTAAAAAAAAAAAAAAAAGGATTCTTTCAGTAAAAAGAGAGAGAGAGAGGTTATACCCCCAGGACTTATGCCAGAGTAAGTATTCAATAATTGTGTCCCAGGAAGGGGGCAGCCTGGGCACCTGCGTTTCGGAGCAGAAGCAGAGTCGGGAATGGGAGTGTGGGAGCGAGAGCCCTCTCAGGTGGGTGGCCCGAGCTCCTCACCACAGCTCCTGCCGGCCCCCCAGGCTGTGTCCCCTGGGCAAGAAGGTGTGCCCGGACGAGCCGCCCCTGCCTGGCTCAGGCTCTATACTCAGGGGCTGTGTAGGATTGCCAAATCCATTTGGAGTGCAGCAGAGTGGCTTCTCATCCAGCAGAGAGCCCTGCTCTCCAAGGACACATCTCCAAGAAGAGAGAGGTGACTAGCTGAGCTCACCAAGGCTCAAACCTGTCTGCATCAGAGCAGGAGATAAAAAGACAGAAAACACCATGGACACAGGATGTAACTGAAAAGTGGTGTCAGCCCTCCGGCCCGACAGGAATGTGGAAGAGCTTCCTAGGGGCCAGCGCCTCACCGCTAAGCACTTTGGCCCGCACTGCAGAGGGAGGCCCACGTCTGGCAGGCTCCATTAATGCAGAACAGAGAATTTTCCAAACCCCTTGTTGATGATCTGTCATTAACAACAGTCTGGCAAATGTCCCATTAGAGGGTTGTCTTTTTGCTCTGCACCCCGAGGCCCAAGAGGATGAGACTAAGGTGATTGAATGAAACATCATTAAGAAACCAGGGAGTTGGCAAAACAAGGCCCAGGGCTACTTTTCCTGCAGCCCCCAGACTTCATATACAACCACCTCTGCTTCATCGAGGCGAGGCTGGGGGTGGATGTGGCTCCTGCAGGCAGGCTCCAGTTCCCAGGCCCTCTTGTCTCCCTCCTTTTTTGGGGAACCTGCCCTCCAAGCCTTTTGGTCTTTACGATCCCTAAGTGAAGGGGAGGAAGCTCTTATCAGAGTCCACAAAGCAAATCTGGCCACGTCTCAGGTGGGAGGAGATGGAAAATCACCGGGCAAAATGGCCTTGGGGAGCACCAAGGTCCCTGCCCACCATTTAAGGACAGGAACTGACCCTAGGATGCCCACGATAGCGTATCTAAGGAACGCTCATCCCCGGGACTCATCAGCCTCACCCGAAGAGGCCCAAGGGTGCCTCCTCCAGCCAGTGCCCACCCCGCTTCCCTAGACAGGGAGGGAAGGAACTCTCCCAGCAGGTGGAGGTCCCGTGGCTTGGACGGCCCCTCCCCCACCACATCACCTCTCTCACCGTAGTGAGCTCAGGTTCCCCTGGAGAGTCAGTCACACAGCCGGAGTGAGTGCGGGGGCCCCGGCCTCAAGCTTCTGCTGTGGGATTTCTGGGGTGGGGCCTGAGAACCCACACGTTCCCAGAGGACGCTGAAACTGATGGTCTGGGGCCAGACCTGAGAACCACTGTTCTACCAAGATTCCTGGCCCCACGCACCCACCTGAACATGACAGACGCTCTCACCCTGCCCCACCTTCTAGTCGCCTCAGAGCCAGCTGCACTCTGTCTGTCCTGTTCGTCTCCTGGGCTGCCCTCAGTGGCTGTTTAATAATGGGATTTCATGTTCCGGGTAATAATGGCACGCCCCGGGCCCCACAACCCAGAGGAATGCCCTAGACTCCTAGATCCACCTGCTCTCCATCCTCCCTCACCATCCCCTGCCATCTGCCGGCTGCATACCTCCTGGCCTCCAGTTCCACCCTCCTTGGCCTGCTCCTAGACAAGCTCCTGAGGAATCCCTTCTCTCTCTGCCCCTGCTTCCCCTTCACACTGCACACACTGGTGTCAGGGGCGGGGGCTCTCTCTGGGTTGGAGGACACCGGGCAACAGGCAACAGGGCTCCCCCCCCCCCACTCACCAATGTAGTCGAAGCGTCCAGGTGCCAGGCGCTCTGGCAGGTGTGCAGAGTAGAAGAAAGAGGCCAGGAGGGTCATGGCCATGTGCTTCTGGTGGTTCAGGACGGCTTCATTCTGCGCACTCTCCCCGGGGAGCAGGAACAGCTGCAGGCAGTTAGAGAAACATCAGGTCTTGAGGGGAGGCCCTCTCCCTTCTCATCGCCTGAGGACGTCTCTGCGCACACGTGTGGTCGTCAGAGGCCCAGGCCCTCACCTCCTCAGGTCTGTGGCTTGGAAAGGAACTCAGGGACTGTGTGAGCAGAATTCCCATCCCGACGGTGATCATCTGAGACCCCGGGCAACTATTTTAAATCCTCCAAATGCTCATAAAGCCTTTCGGGTTCTTTAGGTACAAAAGAAAAGAAAAGGAGTGAAGGAAACGAAAAATCCTATTAGACCTATTGCTACTCTACTGTCTGGGGGTAAAATGTAAGTACAGTAAAAAGTGGTCCATTCACCCTTGAACTCACTTCTTACCAGCACACCGCCTGGTTTCATGTTCCCAGTTAAGGCTTTAAGGCCCAGAAATCCCTGGAAGGCCTTCTGAGTCATCAAAATGTACTAATTACAGCCGTGATGCTGTCTGAGAGCTAAGCCTAGTTGTTGTGTTATCATTATGAACAGCGACAGCGGCGGTCACCAACCTGGGGCACTGGGCCAGCCCCTCTCTCTCGGGATTTCATCAGCGCCTCGCCTCAACAATTACCATGAGGCAGACTCTAGCTTCCCATCTTGCAGATGAGGAAGCCCGGCCAGAGGGTGACGCGAACCACTAAGGAACGGTGAAGTCAGGATCTGGATCCAGGCAGGCTGATTGCTGAAGCTGCGTGCTCATCAACATCATCATTCAGGATGAGGCCTCCCCTCCCCATTGCCCACCGTCGGCCGCAGCCGAGCGCCAGGAGCGCACAGTGTCCCTAATAACACGGACCTCAAGCTATGCGATTGGGTGGGGCGTGGGACCCGCTTGTTCTCTCTGCTCTGGTTTCCTATGTGTGTGTTCTCTGTCCTCCAGGAAGGAGTCAGGGGGGTCTTCCCCGGGCCCACACAGGTGGAGCCAGCTCTGACCCTCCCCTTCCGTCCCTGCCTCATGCATCAAGCCTCAGGCTGCCCCTGGGAGGGGAACTCCAGTCACCGGGTGCAGGCCATGTGCCAGGCACGGCTGAGCCCTTCAGATCTGCGGATCAGATGAACCCTCTCCACCCTCCTGTGCAAGACGGGGTGTTAGCCTCCTTAATGGATGAGGAAACTGAAGCTCAGAGAGGTTATGTGCATTGCCTAAGGTCACACAGCCAGTGAGCAGCGGGACTGGGATTTGAACTCAGGTCTGCCTGATTTCAGAGTGCCCGGGCTCGCCGCCTTCTTGTGTCCCTCCTACAACCCCTCTTCCTTCGTGTTCTCTGCCTAATCCCCATTTATCCTTAAGACCCTCATTCATACTTCTTCCTTTGCTCCCCGTATGTTAACTGATGATAATACATAACAATGCGTTTACTGGACACTTGTCACCAGCTAGCATTTTATATGTTCTCGCCTGTAATCTCCCCCACAGCGGATGGACCGAGGTGTTACTACCATACCCATTTTACAGAAGAGGGTAATCAAGGCACAGAGACAGTACATAACTTGCCAAAGTCTTACAGCGAGTACGTAGTAGAGATCTGCCTCCAGAGCCCACTCTCCCGGTCCCTCCACTAAACCCCAGGCTGCCTCCCCTACCCAGCCTTCCATGATTACTTCTGAGCCCCCAGTCAGTGCCGGCCATTGATGCATCGCCTGTGGTTTGTCACGGCGTCTATGTTCCTGCCATCTCCTCACGGCTCTGCACCTGCTCTTAAGGAAGGTCTCAACTCCCACGTGTCTTGCAGTGACCGGCCTGGTGCTCTGACCCCCAGGACCTCAGGAAACAACAGATTCCCTGGTGTTGCTAACAGGCAGAGAAAAGACGGAGCTGGGCCCTTACCCTGTAGAAGATGGGGAGGGAGTCCCAGGTGTAGGGATAAGCAAAGGCCAGGACGCGAAGCATCTTACAGAGCGCGGGCTTCTGGATTTCAAGAAACCTAAATCAGGCAGGAAAAAGGAGGAAGAGACTGGAATGAAAACCGTTTCAGTAAATGACATACACGCACGCACATTACAAGTAACCGAGGGCAAGTCATCAACAGAAGGCAAGTACTTTGTGCAACCCCCTCCTGAGACCAGCAGCTTCTCCACAGGCCTCGTCCATTGCTCCCGCCCCCAGTGGCAGCATGTGGAAAGGCCTCAGGGGAAACCATCTCCTGGGGCCGCATCATGAGAAAGCAATCGTGTCCAAGGAAGCCAGGGAGGAAGTCCTGGGCTGGAAAGGCCCTTCAAGAGGCAAGTTATCTAACTGCTAAGGAGCCTTTACGAAGCGCAGTAACAACAGGACAGGGAGACGTGTGGGGCGTGGGTGGCCCCCTGGCACAGGCTCCTGGGGTGAGCAGGTCTGGGAAGGATGAGAGATCTAACCAGTCAGAGCTACCCAGCTGATCGCTGTGCAGAAGCCCCTGGTTCAGGGAAGTGCTTAACGACTTGGAAGAACTTTCTGGAATCCTTAGTGCCACACCCAGGGACACTGGCCTGGGGAAACTGAGTAAATGTGGCCTTTTCCCCTCTTCTTCGTCAGCCTGCCTCCAGGCCAAAGATGAAGCCAATGTTAAAATGAGTGGTGCTGACTGTAGGGCCTCTGGGACGGAGCGCCATGGGGCCTCAGTGGCCTTGGGCCCAGCTGAGGCGGGGCTGGCAGCAGGGGGGGGGGGGGGGGGGGGGGGGCAGCACAGATGACAGGCTGGATACCGGGAGCACAGGAGAGGAGCAGGGAGAATCTCCACACAAAATCACAGCCCTGAGCAGGGGCTCAGGTAAGGAGTGCTCAGGCCCCAGGCTGGGCTGCCCAGGCAGGGGGGCAGGGCAGGTCCCCGCTTCAATACCACAGTGTACTGTGGAGGGCTGGGTCCTCTCTCGGTGCCCACAGGGGTCCCCACGAAGGTGGTGTGCAGACTCAGGGTGCCAAGGCCGGGGGGGTGGCTGTCCCAGTGCAGTCAGTCAGACAGTGGAGACCCTTGGGCCCTCCCGGGCCTCCCTGACAGCCCTGCCCCTCAGCACGCTCTCCACGGGGGTGGAGTCTGTCCTACCACTGCTCCCCACCCCTGTTCTCCAGACGCCCTGTCCCGGCCCACAGCCTGCCCTTTCCCCCACCAAACACAATCTGCTGCTCCACGCAACCCGGGCCCTCGGCCCCTGGCCAGGTTCCTCCTGGCCCCACAGCCGGTGCAGGCACCTGACTACAAAGCCCTCTGCTCCCCATGTCCTTTGGCATGGGACAGGGCAGAGACTCGCACACCCGCCCCCTGAGCCATCAGGGGACCCTCACAGCCCCCAGGCTGGTGTGTCATGCCTAGCCCTCAGGGCAGCCAAGCATGAGGCTCCCTGCTCCAGAGTAAGAGGCAGCCACTGTGGGCCCCGAGAAGCCCCCCCAGCTTATCCCCTCCAGGGATAAGCTCCAAGTTCTCTCAAGCCTACTTCTGCAGCTCTCTCCTCTCCTGACCCCATCCTAAGTCATGGCAGGCATGGGGTAGCAAAGGAAGAGAAGCTGAAAGAAAAGGAGGAAGAGAAATAAGGGACCTCAATTTATCATCCCCCCAAACAAGACCCCCCCAGCCTTGGAGTAAACCACCAACCCTAGGAGAGGTGAGGCGGCACTGGGCCATGATTCATAAGCAGTGTCTGACCTGGACAGCCTGGGTGCGAATCCTGCCTCGACCCTCCGTGATCGTGTGACCCCAACAGGTTACATAACCTCTGTGTGCCTCAAAATCCTCACGTGTAACGCAGGGACAACAACTGTACCCCATCGCGGGCTTGTTGCAAAGATTTGATGAAACCATGCTTGCAAGGAGCATACCCACCTCACAGAGGAACGCTCGCTAAATGGCAGCTTTTTAATAAAAGGTGTGTAGTGAGAGTCATTCTCTCTCCTTCCCCACCTTACAGCTGTGCTGTGCCAGAAAACAGGAACAGGAGGGGACAGACAGGTTCTGGGTGACTCGCCTAAAGTCAGGTGAGCTGATAAGAGGCGAAGCTAGGATTTATATCCAGCGCGGTCTGGCTTCCAAGTTTCACACCCCCACCCCTCCAGCAGGCTGAGCAGGCCTCGGACCACCATCCAGCCTCCATCCTTGCCTATACTGCCTCTGCCCCAGGGAGCAAAAGGGGCACACTCCCGCTGCCCCCCACAGCCAGAGCCTGGCTCAACAGCCTTCACAGCCTACCCTGGCCAACCCAGTCCAACCGCAAGCCCGCTCCCTCCTTCCCCATGCACGGCCACCGTCTATCCTTGCTGGGTTCAAAGAGGCTCACTATGAAAGCATGCTCTTTCTGTGACCACTTACACAGGAAGAAAGCTGGCTCTGGCTGGCGAGGGCCATCCCCCAAACCATGGATTTCCTGTGACTTGAGACAACATTTCGCCCAGCCTGATAAAGTGCTTCCCCAGGGGCAAACGAACCAGCCTCTCCATCTGCAAAGCCGAGTCTACAGGGAAAAAAAGGAGAAAAAGCAGAACAGAAGAGAGCAACACAGAATAAAAGGCGGAAGGGCCAGCAGCCACAGAGAGGGGCCTCCCACTACCAAGGTGCAATTCCACAGTTAGCCACGGGGTGTCGCCCCAGCCAGAGATTCCAGGAAGGAGGGGCAGGAGCCACAGAATCCTCCAAAGCACTGGTTGCCCCCAAGTCTCGGAAGCCCCACCTGGGAAGACAGTCCCTGCACCGCAGAGCGGAGACACCCGTTTAGGGAAGTCAGGCCTCATCTGCCTAGAACCAGGTTGGCAGGAAACACGGGATTTTGGCAGAAGCCTCCACCAGGAGAGGGTCAATGCAATATCAGTCTGTTCTAATACCTGATAAATCTTGTTGCAGCAAAGCCGACAGGATGTGCAAGCAAATTCTGGAACCAGCGCTTGAAACTAGTGGGCCTTTGGAAACACTCTGTTGCAGAGGGGGTGTGTGCACACGCCTGTGTGTATTGTGTGCGCAGTATGTGGTTATGGCTGTTTTATTGCATGGGTGACACCACAAGAATGCGCACTTTGTCATCTGGCTGAGCCCTCTGACCTCCAGAGGTGTCTGAGAACCACTGACTGCCCGTGAGCCTCCCGACTCCAGCTCTGCCCTCCAAACCCTCTCCCGGCCACAGCACCACCCACCGCCACGGCATGGCTCTCACCGAGCAGCCCACTTCCACCAGGGATGAAAAGTCACCTCTCTCCCTCACAGCACTGACCACAGGACATTTCACCGGGCAACTGTTTGTCAAAACAAAACCACTTTTGGACGCCTTGGATGAGTGAATAAAGTGCCTACGGTGACTTGTGATGGACAGCAAACTCTGGGTGACTGATGTCCCTAAGGGACTGAGGACGCCTTCCTAGGCTTCTGGGGGGCCAGCAGGATGAGCAGGCAGGGTCTCCGTCACCCCACCTTGCTCTGAGAGGCACAGAGAGGTCATGCGTTCTCTCGTCTCCCTTCTCAAATGCTACAGAAGAAGGCAGGCAGGTTTCTGGAACATTCATTTGAACTAGATTCCAGGGAGTCCACAGTGCTCAGTACTATAAAGCACCGAATGCCATTTAGACCGTGATATTCTGGCAAGCACGTGAATAACTAAAGACCACTCAGGAGGTCTGTGGTCTGCTTCTTGCTCCGGGAAGGAGATGGCCGCTCTCTGCCACTCCCTGCCACACCATGGACTGATGGAGCCTGAGGCGGAGGCAGGGTGGCCTTGGGGGAGGAGGAAGGCGAGGAGAGAGATCTCAGAAAAGACTCTGAAGCCCTGGCATGGGAGAACACCCAGCGACATCTTCTCAGATGCCCTTGTTTAAGGTGAAGCCAGAAGTCCGTGAAATCCGGGACCCCGGGGCGGGGGGTTCTCCAGAAGTGAATGGGGGCCGAGTCACTCCTGGTGCAGGAGTCAGCCCTCTCACTCCTCAGACACTGAAGACAAAGAAGGGGATGAAAACAGGAAAGAGGACCAGGCGAGAAGGGACCTCACAGGGCCCTCAGATGAGACATCCCCCTGTGCCTCTGGCCCCCTCCCTCGGCTTCCGTTCCAGCACAGGCCTCCTCCAGCCCCCTCGCCGGCAGCCAGCGACACGCCTGGAAGCCCCTCGGCTCGGAAACTGAGGCCGTGGAATGGCCCTCCTGCAGAGATCACTGTCCTTCACCAGCACAGGACCAGTCTACCGCAGGACACACAAGGCACTTCAAATCCCAGCCACTGTGGGAGACCCTCTCTAGCCACGCTCCTCCTTCCAGCTGTGCAGCTCCGGCAACTCGGAAGCGCCTTGCCGCCTCCCAGGGCTGTCTTCTCCGGCCCCCTCACCCTGTGTGCTGTTTGCTCTGTCCCAAAGGCCCTTCCCTCCTCTCCAGCTCAGGTGTTCAACCTCCCTCAATACCCAGTCCTAGTACCACTTTGCAGAACTTTGTGTATCCAAGCAGGTGTCATTTTGTATTATCATTAGTTGCATACATTACATTCTGTAATGCTATATTTTATATGCCATTTCCTTTGGCCTTTAGAGGAAATGACTTCATCTGGGCTTCTGGGGGGGGGGTCTGCAGTCAGCTTCGACTACTGCCCTGGGTGCTCTCTCAGGGCAAGGGCTCGGCCTCACTCCTGCTGGTATTCCCAGATCTTAACATGATGCCTGGAGTATGGCAGACATTTAAGGAATATTGAGTGGTTGGTTGGTTGGTTGATTGACTTGTTGGTTGGTTGGATGGATGGATGAATGGATGAATGAATGGGTGGACGGGTGCACGAATGGATGGGTAGGCAGATGGGTGGGAGGATGGATGGATGCACAGGCAGATGTATGGGTAGACGAGTGCATGGACGGATGAGTAGGTAGGTGGATGAGTGGATGGGTAGGTGGATGGCTGGATGGGTCGGGTGGAGAGATGGATAGATGGATGGTTGGGTAGGGGGATGGTGAATGAGGAGGTGGCTGGATGAATGGTTGGAGAGATGGGATAGCAACAGATGTGTCCCATAAGTAAACGGAAATAATCCATTTCACTGACAAGAGGGAAACCTCCAAACGCAGGCATCAGGAGATTCCTGGCCAGCCTGCTCTGTCAAGTAAGTTTGTCCAAAGGTTAACAGGCATGCCACATCCAGAAGACCCATTTATTATTAACAACCAGGATGGACTTCTGGCTAGAAGAAAACCATCTACCCTGGTGGCTTATAGATGATTCAGGAAGCTTTAAGAAAAAAGAAAAGAAAAAAAGGCAGCAAACTTGATTGGGGGTTCTTAGGAAAACAGTCCTGGATCACGAACTCCGGGACTTCTTCTTCAACACTCATGGAGCCTTCCATGCCCCCTCAGCCCACAGTGCTCACCTCTCACCCAAACAGCACAGCTACACAGCCAACAGAAGCTAACCAGACGGGATTGTGACTCATCCAAGGACCAGAGCTAGGTGTGTCCACACATCTGGGCCCCGTGCCTCCGGGGCCTGCTTCATCTCTCCTGGGCTGTTGCTGGCATCCTGGTTACTTTTCTATGTGTGTGTGTTATGCCTTGTCTCACCCAAGGCAGGGCCCCATCCCCTCCTCCCCATCACCCGTGCAGCCCTCAGAGCTCCACCCTGGCACAGAGGCTGAGCTCCAGAAAGAGTTTCTGATCGACAAGAGTCCTTGAGGAAGTAGAGAGGAGCCAAGAGTAACCCGGTGACGTCGGATTCGGTTCCCACCCCAGTGGGCAGGCCCTCTGTCCTCACAGCCGTAGGGGGGCTCTGCATTTCCAGGGAGACGGAAGAGAGCTGAGCTTCCACTCCCTCCGCCAGGCTTGTCTTCGTGGGATGAACAAACCCTCGCTGTTGACACTGAGCCTAGAAATGAGACGCCCTCCCACGCAAAGCAACTCCACGCTCCCAACCGGTGTCAAGACAGACAAGTGGAGACAAGTTGGGGCAAATATTCTTGATGCTCTTTAAGAATCTCTATCCTTCCATTTTTTAAAGAAAACCAGCTTGTCAAGTTTGTGAAACCTGCCTACCTTCGGTCCCACGACACCTTAGTGTCACCCAAGGAAAAGGAGAGCCACAGTCATTGCAGGGAGGGTACAGAAACTTCCCACCCCCTCCCTTTCTTCCTGGGGGGTGGGGAACAATGGTTCAATGGGGAGACTCCAGCTGGCTCCCCGGAATCGAGATGGGGGCAGAGGATTGGGTGCAACCTGCCAGCCTCCCGTGGGCCCTTTCCTAAGCCACCCCCTCTCCCCAAGAGCCCTCTAGCTCGGGGAGCACCCAGCACCCTGGCACCGTCCAGACAGGGCTGTCCCCCCAACACCACCATTTGAGAGGTTTTCTAAATCATTTAGGGAAGCAGAAATTTGGACAGTTCGCTTTTACAAAGAGCTGAGTAAACTAGAGTCATTAGCCCCCAAGCAATGTCTCTCGGATTCACACTCCAGTGAGCTTTCTGGAGTGAAACTGAGAAACCAGAGGGAATTAGAGCCAGTGACCCAGTGTGAGTGGGTGAGACTCATAGCCATGGGGCTTCCCCAGGGACACAGCAGCCATCTGAATATCATCGGCCAGGGAGCACGTGTGTCTAGACGCAGGCTTCCTCAGTCCCTATCAGCAGACTGCCCATCGATGGGGTGCCGCCTCGGCCAGACGTGCCAGGCACGTTCCCTGCAACCCTTACACCCCCCTCACAAGGTAGGCAGATGTGTGGGCCCCATTTTACAGAGGAGCAAACTGAGGTTCAAGAAGGCTAAATAAGCGACCCGCCCCACAACAGGACCAGCTACATCATTTGTAGGGCCCAGTGCAGAAGGAAAGTGTGGGACTCCTTATTCAAAAATCATTACGAAGTTCAAGACAGTGACAACAGAGTGTTAAGCCAAGTGTGGAGTCCCCTCAAATGTCCCAGTTGTGTGCCCGTGGAGTAGGTCTGGAACTGAGCCCCAGGCTTCGGAGAGCCCCCCCATGGAGCGTCCTCCCCCCCCGCCCCCCCCCTCCGAGGCCCAGCAGCTGGGTACCTGGAGTAGCAGGAGAGGCCGGTGCTGATGATGGTGTTCAGCACGGCCAGGGGCACGTAGTAGTCATGGAATGTGCTGCACACCATCACGTCCGGGATCGAATAGGCCGAGTACGCGATGGCTGAGCCTGGAGAGGAAAAAACCAGCCTTGGACCAGAAGCCAGGCCGCAGCGTAGCCTGGACCCTTGGGAAGCCCAACCCCAGTATCTCACTGAGACTTGCCCCCACACCTCACTTGCGTCATGCCCCCCACCCCAGAACGTCCTCCCTCTCTTCTCTGCCTACCCAAACCCTACCCTGCGAATTTACTATGAGCCCAGCATTGCCCCCAGGGCTTTACACTCAGTAACTCACATAATCCTGACAATCACCCTCCAACATAAACCTGCACTTACCCTCATTTACAGATGACGATGCAGAGGCAGAGAGGGTTACCAACCCCCCTGGGGGGCACACAGCTAGAAAGCGGCAAAGCCAAGCTCCCACCTGAGGCAATTCAGTGACAGTCCCCCCTTTGATCCCCAAGCTCTGGTCCGTGATGACACCTCAGAGTGCTCAGCTTTTCTGAGTATGCACATCTCACCTGCCGATGACAGGGGCGCCCCTTGTGGAAAGACGGACATTGCAGGGAGGGAGGGACCTTTTCAAGGGGAGGAGGCATTTGGTATCAGGGGGCTGGGGCCTGGCCAGCTGAGAGGCAGGTGCAAGAGGCTAGCCTTGGTGTTTCATTGTTTTAGGTTTGGGAGTCTGTGACAGGAGGGTTCCCTAAGGGTCCTTGGGAGACCCATCTGCTGCAGCTTTTCTTTGAAAGAACAGGGGAGATCACTGTCCTTTTCAAAGGGGCCACGTGTGTCCAGAGGCCTGGCCCAGAAGGCCTCTCCAGCTACCCTCACCAGGTCTCCTCTGGGAGAGACAGCCACAGGCCTGTCTGCCCAGGGCCTCAGGGGTCGGCCCTATGCTCACCTGTTATTCCAGAGACACAGAGAAAACTGGAATCCTCGCTCAAGGCTGAAGCGGGCCTCCACCACACAAGTTCAAGCTCTGCCTCTGACCCCATTTGACGGATGGAGTCTGGTGCAGCCAAGTGGTGTTCCCAGGGTCACAGAGGCAGAAAGAGCTGGGAATCAGCACACTGCCAATGGGATTTCAGCTGGGAACCGCCTCCTGGGGGACAGACTCTTCCTCAGCCTGATAGGAGCGGGAGGTTCCCCTCTGGACCAGGAGGCATTCGCTCTGTGTGTGCTGGCTGGGGCCAAGGTGCACGCCAATCTCCACGGGCGACACAAGAGCGGGGGAGCCCCAGACCCTGCCCAAAACGGCAGTGAGAAGCCAAATGACGTCTAGTAAGAAATAGACATTTGGTCTTCTCCACCGTTCCTGGCACAGAGCACCTAAAACCCCTGAATTTCCTAAGCCAAGAGAGCAAGGAAGGTGTCTTTTGTAATGTTAATGAGGTGATTTGGAAAGCAGGGGACCGGAGGGTTGACCTCTGGGAGGGGAAGAGGGGCTGGAGGTTGAATCAATTGCCAATGGCCAATGACTTCATCAGTCATGACAAATGAAGTCTCCACGAAAACCCAAACAGAGGTTCAGAGAGCTTCCAGGTTGGTGACCACGTGGTGATTCAGGGAGAGGGGGTGCACTCAGAGGACACTGAACTCCGAGCCCTTCCCCACACCCTGCCCTGTGCATCTCTTCCATCTGGCTGTTCCCGAGTTCTACCCCTTTATAATCAACTGGTAATCCAGTACGTAAAATGTTTCTCTGAGTTCTGGGAGCCAGGGTCATTAGAACGTCAGATGTATAGCCAGTCTGTAACAACCTGGGCTTTCGTCTGGCATCTGAAGGGGGGGGGCGGATGGTCTTGTGGGACCAAGCCTTTCACCTGTGGGAACAGATGCGGTCCCCCGCTCAGAAATGAGCGGAATGGTAGGACCCCCAGCTGCTGTCAGAGGATTGCTCAGGCTGGCGTGGGGGACAGCCTCCCCACCCCCCCCCACACATTGTACTGATGTTCAGACCCCTTTAGAGGGCCTTCTGGGGAGCAGGAATAGAGTCAGCTTTGGATTCCAGGCTAAGGAAAGTAAACATCCTCTTGAGGCCATAGGGAGCCATGGAAGGTTTCTGAGTGAGGGACTAAGATGGCCAAAACCTAGTGAAAGTGCACAGGACGGCCTAGAGGGAGAAACAGCTGGAAACCAGGGAGGAAGTAGGCGCAAACACCACCCTCAGGGGACTGCGGGTTTCCACAGGGTAGAAGTGAGAACAGGAAGGAGAGGTGGCTATGGACAAAGGGGCAGGGAGTCTGAGGTGGAAGCCAGAGGCCCTCTCCACTGGCCAGACCTTCCTTCCAGGTTCCCAGAACACCCCCGTGTCAGGTACCAGGATACCGGCTGGAAGACCAGACTTGAAGGACCAGTGTCCCGTCCTCAGGGAGCCGTTCTGAGGAGCAGAAATGAAGGGCTCACTGACGAGCCTGGGGCCCAGAGCTTCAGGGAGGGGGTCCTGGTCTGGGGGCTTGGAGGAAGCCACGGGTGGGGGCCCAGCCTTGAAGGGCCTGCAGGGAGGGAAAGGGGAAGATCCCGGGGAAGGACCTATGGGAGGGTACCAGACCCTGAGGAACGCTTACAAATCCAGAAAGCCAGTGACGGGAAGGGAGACAGTTCGGGGTGGCGGCTGACCGCCAGGGCTTTGGTTCGAACCCTGGCTCTGCCATTTACAAGCCATGTGACCCGAGTCACTTCCCTTCCTGGTGCCTCATTATTCTCGCCTATGAGAGCCACCATCCCAGGGCACGGACGCCAGGGTTCGGGACACAGCTGCGGTAATGGCCCCCCTCCGAATCTAGGTGCCAGGCACTGCACACCCCACTTGCAACACTCCATTCATCTTCGTGCCGTCCCGTGAGGAGGGTATGGTGCCAAGTTTGTGGACGGGAAGATTGGTGCCTGGTGAGGTGAAGAACCTCACCCAGGATTTCAGGGGTGGCGGTGGCTGGGCCACCAGCAAGCACTACATGATGCCGCCCCTCGTGACCTGTCTCAGGTGCCATCTAGGCACCGGGTCTGGGCAGGTGATCAAGGGCTCTGGAAGCCTCTAGACTAAGGAGTTCGAACTTCATCCGGGGTAACTGGGGATCCTGAAAGGTCTTAAGTGGGAGGAGAGCATGGTCCGAAGGTGTTAGAGAAGCCTGGAGGTGGGGTGGGGGGAAGTTGGTGGCAGTCGGGGAGGGCCAGGAGGAAGAGAGGGGGCTGTTGTCAGGGTGCAGCGGGGAGGCAGGAGGGTCTGAGCAAAGGCCATGCTGGGGAGCCATGTGGAGAACATGGGGAAGAGACTCACCGGAACTAACCGACAGGGTGGCAGGGGCATGGGACGGGGGGAAGCCGAGGGCTCAGATTCTGACTTGAGAGACCAGGTCGGGGTGGAACCATGAGCCAGGTTGTGGCACTGCAGGGGCGGGGGCGGACGTGGACAGTCTTGGTCACAGGGCTGGACACGGCGTGGACCTCAGGTCAGTCGTAAGCTAGGATGGGATTGGGAGAGCCCGGTCCAGAGGTGTTCGGGGATGGTGTGAGGTCACCCTGACGCCGGACCACACGAGAGCAGAGGCCCAAGGCCTGATTCTGAGCTTGCCCACTGCCAGGGGAGCGGAGCAGGGAGCCAGCCGAAGAGAATGAGAACATGCACAGGCAGGAGGAGAAGCAAGAGTGATGTGACAGGGACCAGAGGGAGGGAGGTGGTTTGGGAGCACGGAGGGGCCCCTGCATCAGAGGCTGGCGAGAGCGCCCGGAAGAAGCCATGTGTCCGCAGGCGGGGCCCCAGCAATTGCGGCTTTAGGAAATGGTGCGGGCTGGACACAGAGCACGGAGGAGTGGGGGGTGACACGGTAAAGCCCGTGTGTGTGTGTGTGTGTGTGTGTGCATCTGTATGTACATGTGTATGCGCGCGTTTGTGTGTGCGTGACCTGTGAGAGGGATGGAGACGGGATCCTCATGGACACCCCCTTGGGCAAGGGAAGACAATGCCTTTGCTTTCACACCTGGAGCAGGAGCAGGAGGGAGAAGAGGCCAGAGCAGGGGAGACTTGGGGATCAATGGATGCCCACCAGCTGGGGAGAGAAGCGGAGCCAGAAGGAGGGGGCCCCATAATTGGAGGAAAAACACAAGGAGGCTCAAGTACCGACACCCTCCCGCACCTGCTTTGGGTTCACCCCTCGGTTCCCACAGCACTTTGAGCATATTGCTAACTTGTCTAAGCCTCTCGACAAGCGGGGTTCATGAGCCCCCTTCTTTGTCAGGCAGGACAGACACCAGCCCTGACGTGCAGAGCTGGCTCACCGTGGCCTGTGACGACAGACGGATAAGGTTTCAGAGATCTCGCAAGACGACTGTCAAGCCCCGCTGACTACCTAAACTGACAATTAAATAACCACATTAACACAAGTAATAACTTTCCGTTAGTGCATCTCCTCTATCTGCATAGAAGAATTACTGCATGATGATGTGCAGGGAGGTCCCACTGGTGGCCGGAAGTGGGTCATGGTGAGGGGTCAGCCTACCCCACAGATCGGGGCTTTTGTCCCCGCTGAATCGGTTAATATTTGCCAGCACAGCTCTGGACAAGTTTCTTACCAAACACTCATCAGAAACCTGGAGGAGGCATGGCATTCCCATGACTCTGCCGCAAGCCCATCAAAGCCTTCTGGTGAGCCCAGCTCCCGGGGCGGGGGGGGGGGCTGGCAGCTAGCTCGTTCGCAGGGAGCGGAGGGGGACGCGGGGCCCTACGCACCCAGGCTGAAGAGGTTGACGGCCCCGTAGTCCAGGAAGTAGCAGATGTGGCGGGCGTTCTTGGACATGGAGCTGAAGGTGTGTGCACAGCTGGATGCGAGGGGGTACACACAGCTGGTGCCCATGTACACGAACAGAGGCCAGGAGTAGCTGTCATTCTGGATGTCTGTCACACACAAGGCGGTCACAAACCTCCACACGAAGAACCTGGAACACAGCGTGGCCCACTCAACCTCCGTGGCTGGAGGCTCCTCTGCACCCCTCACAGACTATCTGCTGCCCCCCATTCCCCTGGGATAACTGAACCCTGTGTGTTCTTACTTTGGTGAAATACTACGAGTGAGGGAGGGTGAGTGTGATCGATCATTTTACGGTTAGAATTGGGCAGAAGGGGCAAGAGGAGAGCCTTAAGATTTATCTAGTACATTCCTCTCCCCACCTTGCAATGACAGACTCTCTCTTACAGCATCCTGCCTAAGTGATTCCCCAGGCTCAGCTTGCATGCTTCCGGGGATGGGGAGCTCACCACCTCTCGAGGCAGCTCTAAGTGTCAGGAAATTCTTCACTGAGCTGACACCGGTCTCCCTGGGATCTATCTCCATTTGATCAGCCCGAGTTCCCCTCAATGGGACCACAGAAAACTAGCACATCAAATATCTAAGGCAATCAATCCTCAAAACGCCTCCTCACCTCTTTGAACCTTACATTAAAGAACCCCGTGGCACTCAACCACTCCTCAAAGGATCCATATGGGGCCTTGTCACCAGCCCTGTGGTTTGTCTTTGTCCCCTTGCAGGAAGGTTCCTCAAACAGAAGCAACCTCCCAGGAGGGGCCTGGAGAGTCTAGAAGACAACAGGACGATTGTTCTCCCTCCCCTCCATGCTACTTATTCCTCCTCTAACACTACCATCGGCTGCGATCTGCTGAGTCCAGCTCCCTGGGTCCACCCCCACACAGAGACACAGGACAGCTCCACACCATATCTGCCTCCTCTATGACCCAGGCATGGGGGCCGTGCCTGCAGAGCTGCCCACTTCCACAGACCAACCGCCGCTAGAAAGCCAGGGCCTCTGCCCACGGGCTCTCCCAGGGGAGGAGACTCCAACGCTTTTCCCACAGGAACCCAAGGAGCATCCGTCCATCTTCTGGTTACATTTGCGAGATTTGTCCTCCCGTCCCAGCAAAATCAGAACTGAGGCGATGTGCTTGGGCTCAAAGCCTATCCGATCATCTCCAGATGACTCCCTGGCCCCACTTCCTTAGGGGCATCTTACTCCAGGCTCTCCCAACCCTTCCCCACCCTGGGTTGCTCAGTGGTGACCATCTCCCAGGGTCTGGCAGGGCCGGGGGGCTATATGCAGCGGGGAGCCTCGGCCAGAGTGGCCCAGCTTGGGGACAGCTACGAAGTCACCCCACAGGGATCTGTGCACAGGCGCTCCAGACCCCCCGGCAAGCAGGGAAGGGCCAGTGCTCCCAGCGGCAGCACAAACTGCAGAACCCCATAAATCACCTGTGGTTCATCCACACAATGGAACACCAAGCAGCCTGAGAGGCCTGGGGGCCAGACGCAGATGGGAGGGAAGAAAGCCAGGGAAGAGAGCAGGAGGCAAAGACTCAGAGTGGGGTGTGCACACACGCCCCAGGGGCTCACATCGCCGGAGGGGCTCTGGGAGGACCGGCAACTCCAGGGAAGAGAACAGGGGCCGGGGAAGACACTATCTCTGTCCTCACCTGCAAGTTGCACTTTATGAGCATTTAGACTTTTTACTTACGTTTACTTAGGTTTGCTTAAATTTTAAAAGGACACACACACACACACACAAAGTAAAATGACAAACAGCCCCCCTGAGCAGGAGCTGGAGGTCACCCTGAGCAGTCTGCAGGCCCTAGAACTTCCTTCCAGATCTCCCTAGTCCACCGCAGGCCTGCTCTCTCTTCTCTGGGGAGGCCTCTGGCACCACCTTGCCCTGCACTTCGACCCTGGATCTGTCCTCTGACTTCTGAGCAAGCACGGCCTTCCTCGAGCCCATCTCTGTGTGCGGCACACCCTGGGGTCCCTCCTATTCTCTTGGCTTCTGGACAATGATCAGAGGGGAGTCCAGAGTCTGGCCTGTGCCAGGACTTGCCGTGCCCTTTCCTTGGGCCACACCTGTGTCAGCCAACGGGGGTCTTAGTGGACCCGAGCTCATGGCTTCTCCATTAAAGTGCCTCCTGGCCGCTGTGGCTCCAGCATGATCACGGGGCCCCCACAGCTCCCCGCCAGATGCCTTTTCCAATGCTTCCCCCACCCCCGATAATCCTCACAGCAACCCTGGGCAAGGTGCGGACCATCCCTCCCACTTTACAGACGGGAAAACATTAAGCTCAGAGAGGTTAAGTGACTCCCTCGAGCTCGTGACATTTTAACCAGGGCTTCTGGAGGACTCCGAAAACCTCCAAACCGAAGGGGATGAGATCAACCCAGGCCGCCAGTGCAGGGAAAGACTGGGGAGCTGCCAGGAGCCTCTCGAATCCTACTAGAGTCCATATGCTAAAGCTCACCCCAGCTGCCGGCCCCAACATCTCCCAGCCCCATGCTCATGCAGCATGGGGGAGTCCCCAAAAGCCCAGCATGGACTCTCAGCCTTCCCAACCCCCCTGGGTTTTAAAGAAGCCCCAGGCCCAGGGTTCCTGAATTGACATGGCCAGTCGAGGGGACTGGAAGGTACCAGAAGGGCAGCAGGTGAGTCCAGATGTTGAGAGTCTCATTGGTCATTTGGAAAAGGCTGAGGATACAGGCAGTGGCGGAGCTCTGTGGGTGTCGGTAGCCGAAGAGGATGCCCTGCTCATGGAACACCTGCAGTGGGGGAAAGAGAGAGGAGCACTGAGGTGAGGCCAGATTTATCTGGCAGTGCCGGGGGCTGTGCGCAGCGGGGAACTCTTCAGCCTGCAACATGTGGCCCCAAGTCCTTGAGCTGTCAACCTGCTTCCCTCCCCCACTTCTCTCCTCCTTCCCATAGGTGCTAAAATCCAGGTCCTTCCAGAAGCCTGTAGCAGCTGGAGGAGGGAACTCAAGACCCCGGCTCCCTTTGGGAATCCGGCCAATCTTCGTGTTCCCAGACAGACACACTTACTCTTGTCATGAAGATTGCCTAAGAATCTGGTTTTGCACCCTCTGCCTGGGGCCTACAGCTCGGGCTCTGGATGCCTTCGTGCTTGGAAGACATATATGCTGTCTGTCTGAGCCAACATGCCCCAGATGTCAGGAGCCGGTGGGAAGATCTCTGCAGAAGATCCCCCCCGCGCAGGGCCAGGATACATTCACCAAAGCGCTTCATAAAGGCCTTTTGATGATGAAGACAGTGATGGCATTAGCCTGGGATGCAGGTGGAGCAGGGCCTGCCACAGCTGGGCCTGCCCAAGTCAGCCCTTCCCCACACAGCCCACCTGGCACGTCTCTGGGTCACCAGCCCCGAGAAGACAGGTGGGCTGGTCAGCTGACCTCTGGGCATCAACCCGCCCAGAAGATTCCATCAGACCCATTAAAAATGTAATTGTGAAAAGGAGGCAACAGGGACGAAGTTCAGCACGTGCTACTAAGTGAAAACAAGTAGAATGTAAATTGTATTCCTGGGGCGATTATAAGGATTATAGAAGTTTAAGGACACAGGCAGGGCAGAGGCTGGGGAGAACACAGGAGAGGGGAGAGTTTGATTCATTGAGGATCTGTAGGAGACTTTCTTTCCCCTTTGTGTTGATTTCAGCCAGGGTTTCTCAGTCTTGACACTATGGACATTTTTGGCCAGCTAACTGCGTGTTGCGGGGGGCTGTCCTAGGCAACACATGAGTACACCCATGGCCTCTCCCTAATGACACCAGTGGCACACACCGTCCCAAGCTGTGGCAACCCAAAATGTCTCCAGTAGTGCCAATATCCCCTGGGGGCAAAGTGACCCCACTTAAGGACCACTGATGTAGAGGAATGTTGTCAGAAGCTCTGAAAGGTAAACTAAAAATAAGCAGATTCACAGAGGCAAATAATGACAATGATAACACTAGTAGTCATAATATAAATCGAGTCACAAGAATGTTTTACAGTTTTCCCTGTGGGTTTCTGGGGCTGAGGGAGAAAGGGAAGACAGAGAATGCCAACCTAGCCACCCATCTCTCCTCTGGACTACATCTTCTTAGCTTAAGAGAGAATCTCCATTCAAAGGTACATAATAGGGGGCGCCTGGGTGGCTCAGTCAGTTACGCATCTGCCTTCAGCTCAGGTCTTGAGCTCAGGGTCCTGGAATCAAGCCCCAAATCGGGCTCCCTGCTCAGCGGGGAGCCTGCTTCTCCCTCTGTCTGCCGCTCCCCCTGCTTGTGTGCACACTCTGTCTGATAAATAGATAAAATAAAAAATCTTTAAAAAAAACCGTGAACACGTTCCCTTCTTAGTTCAGTTCTGGGTTCAACTGGTCAACCAGGGGGAGGGGGACCCATGAAGCTGGTTCATGGTCCAGTGAAAAAATACTATTTAAATTAGGTTTGGGTCTTAGCTGATTAAAGCAATTTGTTCCAGTTTCTGATTCACGGTCCAATCCTGCTGACGTCCCCGGTTTACAGCAGACAGGCTTCTGTCCCCGGCAGCAGGAATCCTGGCCTCCAGCTGCCCACCCCACCAGGGCCGCTGACAGGGAGGCAGACGGGCCCATGGCCTTCAGCCTTCAATGCGTGTGAGGAGGGTAACGTGTGCTTGGTGGACATGCGAAGGCCCCGCGGCAGAAATTGGGGGTCTAGCATTCCATCTCACATTTCAGTCTTCCCTTTATAAAGAAAAATAATTTATTAAGGCATTGGCCTCTTATTAAAATGTAAAGACTCCAGAACAGAGCCACTGTTGTTGATGATTCATGCCTTCACATGAATGAGTTTAGCAGATCTTGTGTAGGAGGCGATCTCATGACCGGGGGGCCTGCAGAGCGCTGGGCACATGGGGGGCGGTAGCCCACAGGAAGGGGGGCTGCAGGACAGCTCGGACACGGGCCCCCCAGGGGGGTAGTGGAGGGACAGGAGCCAGAGGGGGAGACCGCCTACATTTTGCTGGTGGTGACACAGGGTGTGACTACCGTTCTTCCTTCTTCGGATCCTGCATTTGGGGAAGCGAGAAAAGGCACCAACACAGTCAAGGGCCCGAGGAGAACAGAAGGGCTGGGAAATTCACAAGCTGGACCACTTGACCGCACTCAAGAACCTTGCCACAGATCTGGGGAGGCTACTTGACCACCACCGCCAGGACTGGGCCTATTATTAAAAGAAATCTCCTCTGACCTGCTATCCTGACCCCAGACACGGATGGGAAGCCCGCTAACCATGCCGTAGAGACAGGATTTAAAGCAGCCCTTCCAAAAAAAAAAAAAAAGGACAGATAGATAAAGAATGGACAAAAGAAAGGGAGTCCTTCAGTCCCAGAAGAGCCTGTTCTGACCGCTCCTTCCCTCCTCAACTTGAACCTCAGTTTATTAGGCCCAAAATGCTAGATGTGCTCTTGTTCTGAGCCCCTCTGAGTAGGGGAAAGGAGTGGCATTCCCTCCATCTTCCCACTCTGGCCTTGCCAAAGCGCTCTGCACCGACTAGATCTCAAAAGAAAGCATGCTACATAAATCTAAACAACAAATGAAACATTTGAAAACAATTTTGTATTCATACCCGGTCTCAACCCCCAAAGGCAAATTGCAATCATTGCCTTTAGTACTCCGTAGCTGGGTCTCATTCCTAAGCACCCCCAGGTTAGCAGGTGCTGGCTAATTTGCACAGTGGAATTGATTTGTAGGAATACACCTCGCATCCCTGGTTGCAGGCTAGGCAGTTTAATACGAAATGAAATCAAATTGTGTGCAGCCTATTATTTAGAAGTGAGAATGCCCAGGTTCTCGGGGTGGAAGGCCACAGCAGCGGGTTTTTCTTTTAAGTGCCTGCCAAGTCTGGGTTTCCAGGAAAGACACTGTGCAGCCGCCAGCTGATGCCTGAAATTCCACCGCGACCATTTCAAACCCTTGGTTTCTCTAGCCATTAATCACCTGGGGAAAATCATCGCACGTTCTGGCTCACGGTAAATAGGAGCAGATTCTGACAGCAGGCCGTGGGTGGGGCGAGGCAGAGTGGGGGGGGGGTCAGGTGCTGTCAGGGAGGCAATCTGCATTTCCCGCCCAAATTTCAAGGAGTCCTCATGACCTTGTGAGGGACAGCCTTTCATTGTCCCCATTTCACAGAAAAGGAAACTGAGGCCCAGGGAGGTTAAGACATTTTCCAAGCTCCCGGAAGCTGGGGGGGAGGGGCAAATCTGAAAGCTACATGCACACCTCAGACTTCATTTCTTCGGCCTCTTAACGCTATCATCGGCCTCTCAGAAGGGCTCTGGGGGAGAGGAAGCACTCATCCCTTGACCTGTGGTGTGATTTTGGACTGTCAAGCACTTCTCGGGGCGTCAGTTTCTTTAGTACTCCATACTACTTTAGTACTAAAATTCAAGACCCTCACACCCCCCACCCCCATACCTCAGAATGTGACTGTCTTTGGGAGACAGGATCTTTAAAGGGGATGAAGTTACAACGAGGCTGTCGGGGTGGATCCTGGTCCCATCTGACTGGCATCTCTTAGAAGCAGGGGCGACACCAGGGGAAGGTGTGCCCGGAGGAACGGCCACGTAAGGGGCAGCACAGAGGCCCCGTCTACAAGCCAAGGAGAGAGGTCTTCCAGAGAACCAGCCTTCGCCCGCACCTTGATCTTGGACTTCCAGCCTCCAGAACTGTGAGAAGTAAATTTCTGTTTGTCCAGTCAGTCTGTGGCACGCTGTGACGGCACCCTGAACTGGCTGGTTGGGTAACAATTTCTCTAAATCGGTGCCTTGGAAATGTTCTTCCACAGGTGTCAGCAGATGGCCCAGGGATCTTGTTGTAACTCGATGGGTCTAGGGGAGCATCTGCCACTCCTCACAAGCTCCCAGGGCACGCATGACGGGCCCACCCCGTCCCTCAGCATCCGGCGGTCACCTCCCTGCCCAGAATCCAATTCATTGCAAAATACGAGGTTCCCTTTAGGTAAGAGGAACAAGATGCACCTAAAGACACGGGCACAAAAAGCCAAAGCAGGAGAGACAGACAAGGGAGGAGTCTGGTGAGGCGTTTGCGGGCAGAAGGCATGGAGGTAACAGAGAAGGCAAAGGGCAGGCCACGAGCTGACGCACCGATTACAAACTGCCGTTTAAGGGAGTGCGTGCAGTGTCCTTGGCACCAGGTTGGACACAAAGCCACTGTCTTATGCAGGACAGACCACGCTTAGCCCTGGCCAGAGGGAGCACTTAGGATCTCAGTTAAAATACCATAAAACCGCTTGTACACAACTCACATGCAATTACTAGAACTACAAGTAGGCTGAAATAATAGCCAGCCATTGTCAGTATTAAGCAATCACAGGTGAATGTCGTTGAGAACTTTGGTGTCGTGTTTTTAAAAAACTAAGCGTCTGATGTTCAGTCGAGAAGAAGGATGCTTTTGGTACATGTGCCCCAATATTTACAGAAAATGAGGCTGAATTTCTTATGGCTGAACATAAAAGTTGGATAAAAAGTAATTAACCAAATTACATCTCACTATCTAAGATGGAGGATCCAAAGGATATTATTAGTAATTTAATAGACAATAAAGTGACAAAAAGCCACATAAAATGTCTTAAAAAGTTAGTATTGCTCAATTCAGGTGTGGTGTACCAGGGTGAAAAGTCCCACTGAATGACTAGCACTACACACAGCACAGACCTACAGAAGCAGCAAGGAAGTTGAAACAATGGCACATTCCATCAGTTTTCCCTTTGTTGTAAAAATGCAGTCTTTAAGAACTAGGAAAACAATTTTCAATTGTAGGTGCTGATTTAAAAATCCACCATGGACTAGGCTGTGGTAACAGTGTAACATGATTGGAAAGTCTGCGGCAGCAGGATTACGGCCCCCCAGAGCTGTCCACGCCCTCATCCCAGAAACTGTGACCATGTAAGGTTAACGTGGTAAAGGAGAATGAAGGTCACAGATGGAATTAAGGCTGCTGATCAGCTAACCTTAATATAGGGAGATGATCGGGATTATCCAGGCGAGCCTGGTGTAATCCCAGGGTCCTTAAAAGCGGAAGGAGGGGGCAGAAGAAGAGAGGCAGAGGGAGATGAGACCATAGAAGAATGGACAGAGATGCCACACTGTTGGCTCTGAAGTCAGGCAGGGGCTGGGAGCCGATGACGCAGGTGGCCTCGAGAACCTGGAACAGGCAAGAAAATAGATTCTCCCCTCGAGCCTCCACCAACACCTTGATTTTAGCCTAGTGAGACCCATGTTTTAAAGCCACCAAGTCTGTAGTAATTTGTTCTGGCAACAGTACAAAGTCAGAATTTGACCAAACATCCAAAAGCAATCTGAGAGCTGGAAATAAATGGCAATACATGGTCTCGGTTTCTTACTGGGAGGACTGATGACTTCCTTTGGAAAATTCAAAGATGGTGTGTAACATTCTCCAAATCTTCTCCAATATGGGACATTTTTTTTTAAGATTTTATTTATCTGAGAGAGTGAGAGAGAGAGCATGAGCAGGGGAAGAGGCAGGCAGAGGGAGATGCAAACTCCCGGCTGAGCAAAGAGACTGATGTGGGGCTCGATCCCGGGACCCTGGGATCATGCCCTGAGCCGAAGGCAGATGCTTAACCCCCTGAGCCACCCAGGCGCCCCCAAGATGGGACAGCTTGCTGAAACGCATATCAAACTTGACCATAAACCTCTGATTCACACCATGGGAATGCCAAATAAATGCCATTATATTCTTAGATTTCATCTAGACAAGATGCAAGATGATGGAAAGAAATCAGTGAAACAGAGGATCCTCAAATACAGAGCAAACCCCATCAATGGGGAGGAAATGACATTAATTTTGGGTCTGAGCACTTCACAGGTATTCATTATGGGATGTTGTTAGCAAAAGCTTACAAAAATATCAAGGTTTGGCTACTTCACTTTTAAAGGGATTCAAAGTACACATTTATTATCTTAGATACGTATAGGATTTTTCTAAACCAAAGGAGCCACATGTGAAATATGTAACAAAAATGACGTTTGAATAAAATAAAACTTAAAAAAAGGAACAAAATCATCTCTGAACTATGGAAGAGAAGATTCACATACAAATAATCCTGAAATTAACTTCCATACAGATTACTTCTCTGAGCATTATAGATTATAGTACAATTTTCACTAAGCAAAATATTGCTCTATCAGTTTTCTTTATGGTATCTTTTTTCTTGAAAAAAGAAAAATCAAATGTAAGTACTTTATGGATCTAGGTATTAAGAGAGAGTAAAAAGAGCCATATAGAAGATTGAAATGTATATATAATTAAAATATGATATAATTTTTCTTCTTAATTGTAATTATCATATACAACTTCACTGTGTTTGAATATGATAAAAGTTATAGTTCATTTCTGATTCTAAATATGGCTTTAAGAATATTTTCCAATAATTCCAGTTGCTCTACCTTAGCAGAACTGAGCAGAAACTCAACAGAAGTTTCTCCCAAATGAAATTAATTAAAAAAAAAAAAAACTAAGACTCAGGGACTCAAGAATAGTGGTCTAATTTGGAATTACTGTTAATAGAATACAAATTATGTGATAATGTTGATTACAGCAGTATAACCCATAATTTTGCTGAAATAAAGGCAACAAATAAATTTAATGGAATAAACATGTAGTAACTTATAAATTATGTATATGTTTTTACTTTATTACTCATCCAAACATCACTAATCCATCAATACAACATAGAGATATGTGCAACAATCATCAAATTTAGTTGTCTTTGCTATTTTGCCGACTTCTGCTATATAAAAATTAGAGCTTTACATATACCCTTTCGTGATTATGAAGGGATATTGGTCAAGGGAGAACAGAACCATTCTATAGAACTCTTTGCTAGCTCCGTACGTAACTTCTACACATTCTGTGGTCTCCACGGTTCTCCTGATTCAGACCCAGCGCATGTTAGGAGTGGACCCTGTTTCACTGGAGCATCATGGGAGGACTGCACAGTCAAGACTGTCAACCCCATTTTACAGATAAGGAGACTAAAGCTCAATGGGAGACGTTTCCAAGGCCATAATTAATAGCAGAACCAAGATGTAACCGCTAGTCTGTTGGCTTGCAAAAGCCCATTATGCTTCACTGCAACCACCCAAGTGAAACGAGCGATTGCTATAGTGGATGGAAATGCTAGGCATGAGCAGAGTTCTCAGAAGGGAAAGATCACTGGGACCCTCTACCCATGATGGGGGAAGCACCGGAAAGAATGGCTGGGGGCCTTCTGGCTTGGGAAGAAAGATGTCACGAAAGATCCTTCTGACTAAAACAATGAAAATGCTAGATGAACTCTGCATCGTCTGTTGGATAAATGTATCAGCAAGATGACAACAAAAGTAAGAAAGTAACAAATCTCCCTAACAAAGGGCAACTGGGAGCCCCATGTGGGAAGGTGCCTTCAACATCAGAGTTTCTGCTGCTAGGCTCTGCAAATAAAAGATGAGCCCTAAAGCCCATCAAAGGCAGACTTTGCCATTAAGGCTAGGACTCTAAAGGTGAAAGAATGTGAAACAAATCCCACCAGGCAGGAGGAGACATTAAGGAAAATTGTCTCTCTGAAACATTCTCTCCCCAGAATTCAGAACCATCAGCTAGATTTCATATGGCTTTCTGATCCAAACCCACACTACTTCTATGGTCCAAGAAATC
Organism: Callorhinus ursinus; assembly: GCF_003265705.2. Classification (NCBI taxonomy): domain Eukaryota; kingdom Metazoa; phylum Chordata; class Mammalia; order Carnivora; family Otariidae; genus Callorhinus; species Callorhinus ursinus. The sequence continues at coordinate 33,880,194 of NW_027397087.1, read as the reverse complement.
TCCAGTAGTAAAATTAAAGTGGTTACAAATAAATAGAGGTCAAAGTTTTGTGGCTCCCTCAGGTAAGTAACAAAAGCAAATGCAAATCCTTTCTGGAGGATTTCTGCTTTAACACAACAAGCACGCCCATGCCTGCAAACACCACCAGGCCTCAGAAACAGCAAAAACCATCGATGGCAGAAAGAAAGCTCAACGCTGTGAATTGTGCAAGACTGTTGAATCACAGATCTGTACTTCTGAAACAAATAACGCAACATATTTTAAGAAAAAAGAAAAAGAAGAAGATAACAGGAGAGGAAGAAAAGGGGAGTATGTCAGAGGGGGAGACGAACCATGAGAGATGATGGACTCTGAAAAACACACTGAGGGTTCTAGAGGGGAGGGGGTAGGGGGATGGGTTATCCTGGTGATGGGTATTGAGGAGGGCACGTTCTGCATGGAGCACTGGGTGTTATGAACAAACAATGAATCATGGAACACTGCACCAAAAACTAATGATGTAATATATGGTGATTAACATAACAATAAAAAAATTAAAAAAAAAGAAAGAAAGCTCAAGGAATAGATGCTGAAATATAAAATCAGTATGTTCAATATGTTTAAAGAAATAGCTTAAAAATATTAATGAAAATAGACTTAAAAAGAATCTAATATAACTTGGAAGTTAAACACTGAAATAAAAAGTCATTGAAGGGATAAATAGCAGACAGATCTCACTGAAGAGAAAATTAGTGAACTGAAAGCAGATTCAAAGAAAGCAGTTCAGGGAAATTAAGAGGTAGATATGAAAAACAAACAGTGCCTGGATGGCTCAGTTGGTTAAGCATCTGCCTTCGGCTCAGGTCACAATCCCCAGGTCCTGGGATCGAGCTTTGCATTGGGTTCCTTGCTCAGCGGAGAGCTTGCTTTTCCCTCTCCCTCTACCCCTCCCCCCCCACCCATGTTTGCTCACTCTCTCTCTCTCTCTCTCATAAATAAAATCTTAAAAAAAAGGAAAGAAAAACCAAATTAGAGAATATTTTTCCAAAAAGAGAAAAATACAATGGTTTTGTTGTGATATTTGAAGACAAACTTATGCTTCCAGAAATTTTTGAACGTTGCCAGTCCTCAGATCCAAGAAGTTAGGTGTGGCAGGGACAGTTGGGGTTCACCAAATATCCCATTTGCTTTCCTACGTTTCTCAGCCTTTTCTGCAGTTAGGGTTGGGGCCATGTGACTATTTCTACTTAACGTGACATCTAGATCAGGTCAGTTAAAGCAGGGTGTCTTCTTGTAGTAGATATCATGATGCACTCAGCAGGGAACACTGCCCTCCTTCAGAACTGAGCCACCCATCCCACTATGGGAACTTCTTTTGGCAAAGGCCACTACACTGACCACGTTATACTCCCTGCCCAGCAGCAGCACACACATCCACTGATGGTGAATATGAAGTCCTGGCTTCCTTTTCTCATTTGGGGTAAGTCTGAAGGACAAACCCCATTCTAGAACATTCTGTGTGGTCAGCAGAGGCCTTGCCCTTCCTGCCTAGTATAATTTTTCATGTTATGATGCTGGAGTAGCCACCAAGCTAATATAGAGCATGTTTCTAGATATTAACTATAAAACAAGTGGAGGAAAAAATCAAATGTTAAAAGGCAAAAAGAAATAAGGATGTAAAACTCAATCCAAAGAAAACAAGAAAGGAAAGGACAACTCAACAGAGAAAATAACAAATAGAAACCACATAAGATGATCAAAATAAATGTAAATATATCAATAATCTTTATAAATATAAACAGACTAAACTGTCCAGTTAAATGACAAATACTGTCAAACTAGATAAAACCCAACGGTGTGCCATTTACATGAGATACAGTTAAAATATAAGGAAAGGGAGGCATTAAAAGTCAAAGGAAGGAAAGAAATAAACCAGAAAAATAACAAAAACAACAAAGCTGAAGTTGCTATATGACTGTGGGACAGATTCTAAGATAGAAAGCATTACTACTTAGCAAGAGAATCACTATAAAATATTAAGAAATTTACTGCACTAGGAAGATATTGCATAAATTCGGATGTACCTAAAAAACACAGGCTCAAAATATATAAAGCAAAAACTGACTTATGTACAAGGAGTAATTCACAAATCTGCCATCGTGGTGGAAGATTTTAACATATCTCAATGCTGGATAGATCAGACAGAATAAAATTAGTAATAATAAACAAATTTTTGACCTTACAGGACATATATGCAATACTGCCCCCAACAATTGAAGATTATACATTATTTTCAGGCACACTTAGAAGATTTATGAAAACTGATCAGGTGTTAAACCATAAAGCTAGTCTGAACAAATTTCAAGGATGGGAATTATACAGAGGACACTCTCAGGCTGCAATCAATTAATTTAAATCAATAACAAAACTCCAGACTTTGGGGGAATTAAAAAAATACACACACACTTCTAAGCAATTTTAAGTTACATAAGAAATCAAAATGGAAATTAGAAATGAATTCAAAAAGCACATGTGGTCTGCAGTTAAAGCAGTACTTGAGGGAAATATATGTACTCAGTTGCTGACATTAGAAGGCAGAGTATAATTAACTTAAGAAGTTAGAGAAGAAACAGCAAAAGGAACCCAAAGCAGAAATAAAATAATAAAAAATAACAGACACTAGAGATATAAAATACATAACAGAGAGGCTCCACTGAGCCACAAATCCACCTCTTTTCAAATATTAAAAAAAAAAAGACAAACTGGCAAGATTAAGAGGAGAAAAAAGCAAAACCACATGATTATGCCAATAGACACAGAAAAAGCATTTCACAAGATCTAATACTCTTTCATGATACAAAGACACTTGACAAAATAGGAATAAAACTCCTTCAACCCAGAGGCACCTGGGTGGCTCAGTCCATTAAGCCTCAGACTCTTGGTTTCAGCTCAGGTCATGATCTCAGTGTGTGAGGTCAAGCCCCGTGTGCAGCACCCCCCACCCCTCCCCGTGGAGCCCTGCCTTGAGCCTCTCCTTGAGCCCCATGACGGGCTCTGCGCTCAGGGAGGAGTCTGCCTGACGTCTGCTTGAGATTTTCTCTTTCCCTTTCCCTTCCCCCCTTCCCCTCTGCCCCTCTCTCCCCACTCTCTCTCTCAATAAATTAATAAAATCTTAAAAGAAAAATTTTTTTAAACTTCTTCAACCTAGTAAAGGCCACCTATGCGAAACTCACAGCTAACACACCTAGTGTTGGAAAATGGAATGCTTTCCCCCTAGGATCAGGAACAAGATAAGGACGTCTGCTCTCGCCACTTCCATGCCATATCAGGGTGGAGGTTCCAGCTAGGTCAACTGGACAAGGAAAAGAAAGAAAAGGCATCTAGATAGGAAAGCAAGATGCAAAACTATATTTTCAGGTGATATAATCTCACATATAGGAAATCCTAAAGGATCCACTAAAAAACTATTAGAACTAATAAATGAGTTCAGCAAGGTTGCAGAGTATAGGATCAATATACCCAAAACTTAGGTTTATTTTTATATACTAGCAATGAACAAGCTGAAAATGAATTTAAGGGAATAATTCCATGTACAGCAACATCAAAAACAATACAATGCTTAGGAATAAATTTCACAAACTCTTTTAATGGTATGAGACCTGTGCACTGAAAACTACAAAATATCACTGAAAGAAATTAAAGACCTAAATAAATGCAAAGGCATCCCATGTTCACAGATTAAAAGACTTACTATTGTTAAGATGGTAATGCTCCCCAAATTGATCGACAGATTCAATGCAATCCCTAAAATAAATCCCAGCTGCCTTTTTGTTCATTTATTTTGCAGAAATTGACATGCTGATCCTTAAATTCATATGGAAATGCAAGAGACCCTGAACAGTCAAACAATCTGGAAAAGGAAAAACAAAGTTGAAAGATCCACATTTCTCAAGTCTTACTACAAAGCTACAGTAAGGAAGACGGTGTGGTATTGGCATAAGAACAGACAAATCAACAGAACAGAAGTTAGAGTCCAGAAGTAAACCCTCACATTTATACTTCACATTTATATTTCACATTTATGTAAAATTTATACACATTTATTGACTTTCAATAAAAGGGCCAAGACAATTTATTGAAGAAGGAATAGTCTTACCAAAAAATGATGCTGGAACTACTTGATACCAACATATATATACATAAAAAGAAGAAAGTTGGACTCCTATCCCATGCCATATACAATAATTAACTCAAACATGGATCACAGACCTAAATGTAAGAGATAAAACTCTTAGAAGAAAATATAGAACTAAATCTTCATGACCTCAAATTAGCCAAAGGATTCTTAGATAGGACACCAAAATCACAAGCAAGAAAATAATAAAAAAAATAGGGGCGCCTGGGTGGCTCAGTCGGTTAAGCGGCTGCCTTCGGCTCAGGTCATGATCCCAGGGTCCTGGCTCCCTGCTCAGAGGAGAGCCTGCTTCTTCCTCTCCCTCTGCCTGCCACTCTGCCTACTTGTGCTTGCTCTCTATCTCTCTGTCAAATAAATAAATAAAAATCTTAAAATAAATAAATAAAAATAAATAAAAAAAGAAAATAATAAAAAAATAGATAATAGCAAAATTTAACACTTTTGTGCTTCAAAGGATACCATCAGTAAAGTGAAAAGACGGTGCACAGAATGGGAGAAAATATTTGCAAGTCATATATCTGATAAGGGAATTATATCCAGAATATGTAAAGAACACTTATGATTCAACAACAAAAAGACAAATGACTCAATTTAAAAATGAGGAAAAGTCTTGAACAGGTATTTCTCCAAAGAAGATACACGAACAGACAATAAGCACAAGAAAAGATGTTCAACCTCACTAATCGTTAGGGAAATGCAAATCAAAACACATCCTACACAGTGGGATGACTACTGTTAAAAAACAAACAAACAAACAAAACCAGAAAACATGTGTTGACAAGGATGTTGAGAAACTGGAACCCTTGTGAGCTGTTGATGGGAACATAAAATGGCGCAGCCACTGTGGAAAACAGTATGGTGGTTCCTCAAAAAATTACAAATAGAATTACCAAATGATCCAGCAATTCCACTTTTGGTTATATACCCAAAAGAACTGAAAGCAAGATCTCAAAGAAATATCTGTACACCTATGTTCATAGCAGCATTATTTACAACAGCTAAAACACAGAAGTAATCCTGTATCTATTGATGAGGGAATGAGTAAGCAAAATCTGGTAGATACATACAAGAATATTATCCAGCCATAAAAATGAAGGAAATTCTGACATGTACAACATGGATGAACCTTAAGGACATTACACTAAGTGAAATTAATACGCCAGTCACAAAAAGACAAACACTGTATGATTCCATCTATAGAAGGTACCAGAATAGTCAAAATCATAAAGACAGAAAGTAGAAGGACGGTTTTCAGAAGCTAAGGGGAGGGGGAAATGGGGAGTTATTGTTTAATGGGTATAGAGTTTCAGTTTTACAAGATAAAAAGAATTATGGAGATATATGATGGTGCTCGCTGCACAACAATGTGAATATATTTAATACCATTGAACTGTGCACTTAAAATTGGGTAAGATGGTAAATTTTATGTAAAATGTATTATACTGCAATAAAAAAAATAGTTCAGCATAGAGTTACCACATGATCCAACATTCCACTCCTAGGCGTGTACTTAAGAGAACTGAAAACATGTTCATACAAAAACGTATACTCAAATGTTCATAGCAGCATTATTTGTAACAGCCAAAAAAACAGAAACTCAAGGGTCCATCAACTAATGAATGAATAAACAAACAGCGGTACATCCACACGATGGAATATTATGTAGCCACAAAACAAATGAAGTACTAATACATGGTACAGCATGAATGAACCTTGAAAACATTTATGCTCAGTGAAAGAAGGCATTTGCAAAAGGCCACCTATTATACAATCACGTTTATATGAATTACGGAGAGGAGGCAAATCCACAGAGACAGAAAGTAAATCAGTGGTTGCCATGGCAAGTAGGAAATGACTGCTAATGGGTACAGAGTTTCTTTCTAGGGTAATGAAACTGTTCTAAAATTGACCATGGTGAGAGTTTGTGCAACAGACTTTGTGTATGTCACCATACTAAAACCCCCGGGGCTGCGTACTTTTAAAGGATGAATTTTATGGTATGTGAATTATATCTCAACAAAGCTGTTATAAAAAAAAAAAAAAACAACTTCCCACACAGAAAATTCAGCTGCAAGATGAGTCATTCCATCCACCACTCCACAGGCTGCCATACATGTAGATTAGCAGGTAACGGTGCTCCCCCGGGTGGGAGGGGCGCAAGGTGGTGGCCCTGCGGGACAATCATGCAGGTACCTTCTATGACCCACTCAGGAACACAGAAATCTAATATTATACGAAGTTTTCCATAGAACAAATAAGAAAGGCTCTCCAACTCACTGTGGTTGGCACAATCATAACCCAAATCTAGACAATGGCAGTATCCAAAGGAAACATTACAAGTCAACTCATTAGAATTAAGGCTCCTGAACAGGAGCACGTGGGTGGCTCAGTCGGTTAAGCATCTGCCTTTGGCTCAGGTCATGATCTCAGGTTCCGGGGATCAAGCCCCTGGGATCAAGCCCCGCATGGGCTCCTTGCTCAGCAGGGAGACTGATTCTCCCTCTCCCTCTGCCTCTCCCCCTGCTTGTGCTCTCTCTCTCTTTCTCAAGTAAAATAAAAAAAGTTCCTAAACAAAACACTAGCTGATTCCAGCAATACATTAAAAAGATATTACATCATGACCAAGTTTTATTTAAATGCAAGGTTGACTTAAACATTACTAAATTGGTCGGTGTAATTCACCACGCTAATAACTTAAACAAATCATACACGACCATCTCAAAAGATGCATTGATAGGGAAAAAAAGGGTTCTGTAAATTTCATTCCTAATTAAAGGGAAAAAATCCTAGAAAACAAGGGGTAGAAAGGAATATCCTTGACTTGATAAAAGTTATTTACATACACACACACAGACACACACAGAGCTACATTATTTTAAATGATGAAATGGTGAAAGCATTCCTTTTTTTTTTTTAAAGATTTTATTTATTTATTTGACAGAGAGAGACAAGCGAGAGAGGGAACACAAGCAGGGGGAGTGGGAGAGGGAGAAGCAGGCTTCCCACTGAGCAGGGAGCCCGATGCGGGGCTCAATCCCAGGACCCTGGGATCACGACCTGAGCCGAAGGCAGACGCTTAACAACTGAGCCACCCAGGCGCCCCTGAAAGCATTCCCTTTCGTTAAAATCAAGAACAATATAAAGATGCCTGCAATCATGCTTCATATTGTATTTTTTTTAAAGATCTTATTCATGAGAGAGAGAGCACATGTGAGCAAGAGCATAAGCAGGGGAGAGGGGCAGAGGGAGAGGGACAGGCAGACTCCCTGCTTGGCAGGGAGCCCGACCTGGGGCTCGATCCCAGAACCCCAAGGTCATGATCAAGCCAAAGGCAGATGCTTAACCAACGGCAGCCACCCAGGTACCCATTCATATTGTATTTTAATAAGCTCCTGATGATTCTGATGGCGGGGATCCAAGCACCCACTTTGAGAAACCCTGAGCTGGAGAAACCATTTGCCTATTGAGTTGGCTCCTGGGTCCTTAGGGCCCAAGCCCTCCTACCCAACACCACACCATCTGGCTATGCTTCCGTTCTTTCACAATAATCCCACTGTTCTATTTCATTTTTCTTGGACCCTCACAATAGCCCTGTGAGACTAAATTAACAGATATCATCTCCACTTTACAGATCAGGAAACTGAGGCTCAGTGAGGGTGGGGAAGTGGCCCAGTCCCCACAGCTCATTAATATGCTAAAGGAGAGGCTATCCAGGGTCCCTGTACGAAGACCTGATGATGGTAACTGCAGCCGACATTACTGACTTGACCCCATGGGCCGGGCACTTCACACGGGCCATCTCATAACCGTAACCCCAGGAAGCAGATATTCCCATCACCCCATTTTACAGGTGCAGAAACTGAGGTAGGGAGATTAAGTATCTTGCCCAAGGTCACTCCACAGACTGGGGATCAGAACCCAAAGAGCCCACCAAAAATAAGCTTAGCATTTGTAGGAGGTCTATTCTAAATATTCATGCAAATTACGTATGCATTTTTCTCAATATGCTTGCACCTGTTTGAACAACAAACATTTCTGTCCCGCTCCCCCAGCAAATCTTCAAATAAAAGTACCCTCCAGGCAGGCAGAGCCACTGTTCGCTCCACGGCCTCACGAACCTTGAGCATGGGGCCCCAAAGCCCAGTAGTGGATGTAGGTGCCCAAGGAAGGTTTCGAAGCAAACAGTGGATGTGAGGCGCGATGTTGGTTCTCCACCTGACTAGCGCCATTTTACCAAAAAAGACACTGTCACCTCCAACCTCTGTGAAAACCTGGACAGAGGAGACACGTTCCTCTTTAGCCCTCCAGGGTTTTCTGGCCCTCGTCTTCAGGATCCCCACACTTCAGAAGCCCACAAAGTAGCCATTGAGACCTTCACTTCCCCCTTCACGTCTTTCCTGGGCACATGGTCTGAATGCGACCTGGCCCAAAACACCCAGGGAGACATCTCAGCAGCACCCATGACCCCTCTTCCAAGAGTCCCCACGCCTGCTCGCTGCTTCCCTGTCCCCAGGCCTTTGTCCACACCCGTCCTGCCACCTGTTCTGGTCGGCCCACCTCCCACCTCCGACCCACCCTCAAGCCATCTTAAAGATCGCCCTGAGCCCTTCCTCCCCCATGATGGAAGTAACCGGTCCCTCCTCTGGGTCTTTCAGGACACACCCTCACCCACTTGGCAACAGAAGCGGGAGTCCATATTTTACAATCCTTAGGGGCAGGATTTGTATGGGATTATTCAGAGTCCGGTACGGAGTGATACCTTGCACATGGCAGGGCGTCAAGAAAAATTTCGTGAGTGGTTGAATCAAAGAATCACCCCGCGCTCCCACTAATCGCAGCCACTGGTGGTCTGTGGGTAGAAGCCAGTGGAGAACCGCACCAGGAGGAGGCAAGGCCCTGGGAACACACAGGAGGCGTTCAGTGAGGCCAGCCTCATTTTTAATTTGTCTGTCACCTACTGTGTCCCTCGCCTCTTCCCACCAGACTGCTCTGCCCCATGTCCCATCACCCCCCAGTGCCACCTAGCTGCAGCCACCCAGCCGCACAGGCTTTTGGACAGAGCCTGGCAGGCTGCCCGCTCCTCATCTCTGTGCGCGGGGCTGAGCACGCCCAGGACTTGGGCTTCTGAGGGAAGTCGGAAGTGCTTGGCAGTCAGCAGCGTGGAAGGGTCTCCCTTCAGTCTGTGACATCCTCCAGATGAAACTTCCCACCCTGGCTCGTCTTCAGTCAAAAAGGAAGGGAATGTGACGCGGCAACAAGAGAGTGTAAGAAGTGACGTTTGCTCTCCCAGGGAAGGGGGGTGCGCCGGCAGAGGGGCCTCACCTCAGGCCGCTTACAGATGCGGATTGTCAAGGCCTACCAGGTGTCCTGGAGTGGCCGCCTGTGAGCTCCAGGGCCCAGGAGTCCACGATGGGGCCAGGGCTGAGGCCCACGAGACCACCCTCCTCCTCACCCCAAGCCACACCGGGCCCGAGCCTCCTGCAAGTGATACGGACAAGGGCAAAGCCACACACCCGAGGCGACTTGGGCCCTGGCCTGCTTTCCAGCACCCCAGGGAGGGGCCCAAAGGAAACGTCTACCCAGCAGGACGCCACTGGCTACATGTCTTCAGCTCGAATGTGGAGTCTCAAGAAAGACTTTGCTTCGGGATGAAATACAGACGTCACAGGGAAGGGTTACAACGTCAACAGTCTCAGGATCCCTCCCATTTCCAGGTTCAGTGTAGGTGGGGGAGACGGGGGTGCTGGCTGAAGACAAAGCCGGCACCCCCCGCCCCCCACCCGGGGCAGAGACCACACAGCGCCCTCGTCACTGCCCGGAACTCAACCACCGGACCCACAGCACATACCTGGGGCATCTGGTCGATGCTAAACAGCCGGGGCAGCTTCAGGCTCAGCATCTTGAAGCTGGGTTGCGGGGGGGGAAGGCCGGTGGTGGACCGCAGCGCCCCGTCACCGGCTCAGAGTCCTGACAACGCCCAGGGTGCCTGTGGCCAGTCGGTACCCGGGCTACTTCCCTGAAAGAGGACGGCGTGAAGAAATCCAGTCAGCCTCAGCCCAACTCCAGCTGGATCAAGACTGTCAGATTGTTTAACCACGGAACAAACACTTGCTTGTGATGGCAAAATAATCAGCCTTCCTTAAAAACAGCAACAGAACTATCAGAGCGCTGAGTCATTTATTCCACGAGTGCTGGAGGGGGGTCATTCACTCATGATATGGGTGATCATAAAGTTGCAGAGCCAGAAGGGCCACGGAGGCCACCGGGTCCCCTCACGTCGGACATCAGGGCCAGAGGGGCGGAATGACTTCTCTAAGGTTGTGTGGCTAGGGGAGAGCAGGAGTGGCTGGCTCTTGGCTGCATCGTGGGCAGACCGTGTGATCCCAAGTCTGTGTCCACTCAGTGGGCAGAGGAGGACAAGGGCCATGCCCCCGATCACCCAAAGAAAAGCAGCTCTTCCAGAAGGCCGACGGGCATTGTTGCCCTGAGACACACACACGAACCAGACAAGTAAATCCGAGGCACTTGTTGGAGACACAGCAACTCCGAGTAACAAGGCTGTTTAAATGCAGGATTAAGACTGCTTAACAGCTGTGAGTAATGTGAGCTAGAGGGACCCGAAGCCCTCAGGACACGCCTAAGAAACAGAAACTTGCCAGCTGGGTTTAGCTGAGAAAGAGCAGTGCTAGGAATTTACCCTGGGTAATGCCTCCCCTGCTCCCATCACCACTGGGCCAAGATCTGCCACCTCCTTAGAGCCCCCCTTCCCCCCCCCACCGAGGAATTCCCTGCCTCTGAAGGTCCAGAGACCTTGCCTGTACTTCTCGTGTGACACCAACCGCCGCCTCTGCCTGCAAGCAAAGCTACCTGCTCAGGTGCTTGGAAAGGAACCTCCTGGGATGGCTGGAAACTCAGGGTGTATGCGTGGCTCATGCTGGGCCTTCAGCGAAATGCTTGTTTAACACCATTCATTAAAGCAATGGTTGCTCATCCTCTGAACTTACAGTGTGTTTTGTTTTTTGTGGTTTGTTTATACTTTGATGCTTATTATAGTTCCTTATGTTTTATGTGTTATTATCTGGAACTCTGTAGCAAACACAATGTATTTGTGTTTCACTGCCATAAATTTGCTTCTTTCTTAAAACCATTGATGTAAGTATTATTCACAATAGTCCAAATGCGGAAACAACCCAAGTGTCCACCAGCAGACAAAAAAACAAAATACGGTCTATGCAGGCGATGGAATATTATTCAGTCTTAAAAAGGAATGATATTGTTGATCTGTGCTTCAACATCAATGAAACTTGAAAACATTATGCTAAGGGAAACAAGCCAGTCACAAAAGGACACATGTTCGATGATCCCACTTATACGAGGTACCGAGACTAGGCAAATTCACACGGACAAAAAGGGGATTAGAGGCTGGGTTGGCTGAAGAATGGGGCGTTGTTGTATAATGGGTACTGAGTTTCCGTCTGGGATGATAAAAAGTTCTGGAAACGGGGGTGGTGATGGTTGCACAACATTCTGACCATGATGTCACCGAATTATACGCTTAAAAATGGTTAAAATAGTCAATTTTACATTGTGCATATTTTACCACCATAAAAACTTGTGTAAAATTTCCGATCCAAGTTACAGAATAATGCAGAAAATACATTTTTAAGAAAATAATTTTGAAAGCATATTTTACTTAGGTTAAAGAAAATAAAAGTTAATACTTTGCAAACAACATCGACGTGAGTGGGCCACAGCACACCTTGGTTCTCTCGGTTTTACAGTCCTAATTACCAAGACTCCCAACACTCTCCGAAGCACCACGAATTCACCCAGTGGCAGGCCACGAGGTGGAGGTCCGGTACTGGAGGGACCTCAGGCACACCAGGAAATCCTCCAACAATAATGAGACCAAGGCTGGTCTCCAGAGACCTGCCCACCTTGGTCCTCTGGTTCTTCCTCGAGTAGCCTCAATGTCATGGGCAAGGCAAGGAAAAGAAATGGTCCCCTACTCTCCCAGCACACACCATCCCAATAGGATGACCAGAGTAAACTGCAAACATAAAGGGTAATGACAATAGCATATGAGTCACCCATTTCTTCATTCAGCCACTGTTTGCTGCATGTTTATCATGTGACAAGTAGTGGTAAGGCTAACTGAGTAGTTAAGGATTCTCTGTGGGTTGCTACAGCTTGAAGGACAAGGTGAGAATTTAACAGATATAAAAATTGTATGGGTTTGGGGCGCCGGGGTGGCGCAGTCGGTTAAGCGGCTGGCTCTTGGTTTCGGCTCAGGTCATGAGCTCAGGGTCCTGGGATTGAGCCCCACATCAGGCTCCATGTTCAGCGGGGAGTCTGCTCGAGGATTCTCTCTCTCCCTCTCCCTCTGCTCCTCCCCCGTTCATGCTTGCTCGCTCGCTCTCTCTCTCTAAAATAAATAAATAAATCTTTAAAAAATTGTATCGGTTTGTGACACAAAGAATGGAGGGAAGTAGGCATCCTCCATACCATTCTCTTCTTTCACTGCACGGGGAAACAAGATGAATAAGACAGTCACTGTCCCCAAGAAATGTATAAAGAAAGAGAGGAGACACCCAACTAGCCAGCACAAGTCACCCTGAGAAGGAGGGAAACTCCCACTCACTGCACCAAGCCCGTACTGGTCACCTTGCCCCCCAGCCCATCTCATTCACCCCCACTGTGGCCATCTCAGGAGGCAAGGCAGGGCGGGGAAGGGCCTGCGTGCTGGACTCCAGCCACTGGCATTCAAAGACTGGTTCATCAGGTCCTGTGCAACCCTGGGCAAGGAACGTTAACACCCGTGCCTCAGTTTCCCTAAGGGTAACGTGGAAATAACAGTAGTACTTTCTTCATGGGGTTGTCGTTATGATTAAAAGACAGAACCCACGTGAAGGGCCTGCCATAAAGTAAGGGTCCAACAAACACTCGCTATTATTATGAATTTTCAGAGAGGAAAATTCATTTTCTATTTTACAGGCAGGAAAATGGAAGCGTGGAAAGCTACAGGGCTTGCCCGAGATCACATAGCTAGTGGCTAGTAGAATTGGATTTGATTTCTGGTTTCATAAGTTTCCTTTTCAAAAGAAAATGGACTTTGAATAAAGGTTATGAAGAGCACAGAGCACTAGGTCTTACTTTCCCTTTGCTACTGAAAGAAGATGGACAACGCAGAGTGTTTACTCTGTTTATAGCCCAAAGGCTAAAGGATGGCCCTCCTTATCTGTTAATCAGGTTGAGACAAACTCTCAGGTAAGACTTGACCTTGGCTTTTTTAAAGCGGGAGATTTCTTGTGTCGTGTCTTTCTGCCAAGGAGGTAAGAACTCTTCCATTAAACCATTGTTAGGCTGCATCTGAAACGTAAAGCTTTCTGTCTGTCGAAATCGTGAAACATCCCTGGATGGTCGTGGAAAGTCAGAAAGAGTGGCAGATGACTCATATGTCGTATCCCTTCTTAATCACGGCAAATAAAATTGAACGTCAAATGAACTCACCGGTCTTTTTAGTTCCCATCACACGCCAAGCTCTTAATTTCACCAACACTATAAAAACCAGAGTGTAATTTCCAGTATTTCAAACAGCAGCTTGGTTTGCTCTCTCTGTCTACAGAGGCCTAGAAACAAGAGTGAATAAAACAAAAAGGCTTTGGACAGTTCCCATTAGAGACACAATGTGAAGCTTTGCCAATATTTCATTGGTATATTGGCATTCCATGTTGAGATTTCATTTAAATGAGGGCTCCAGAGCTTAAAAATATGTTTTAAAATAGCTAGAAAGGGGAAAATGTGCTATAACATACTCTCCAAGACCTGCCAAGTTCTCCTGAAATAGCCCTAAAAAACACTTAAAAAAAAAAAAAAAGGCCAAATTATCACAACAAAATCACCATCAAATTTCCGGCTAGTCCTCTCAGATTTCAGACCAAACAAAATTAATACAAGGTGAAATTTGCACCTAACCACCTCATCCCTCTCAGGCTAGCGCTCCATCCACATTCCTGGAGGTCCCTCCCCTCAGGAATTTCATGCTATACACTGTGGGTCCCAGACCCTGTGGACTTGGCCGGCAAAACTTGTAACCTCCCACATAGGTCTACATATAAGGTTGCTGAATAGAAGTTGATGGCCTATCTTCCCAATGAGAGGGTCCAAAAAATGTGCAACTTCTAGGGATGCAAATGAACTAGTACACAATCTCTAACATTAACTTACTAACGTGGCTAGACATATTAGAATCCCTTCCTATATCCAACATACTAATTTTAAAATACTGCTTTTTCCACTCACATCTCACAGAAGTTAGCGTATTCAAAATCTTCACATGCATCTTCGATAACAGCATCTTCATAACTATGGCCACGTTTTGGAATTACTAATATAGTTTAAGTAAAGAATATTCTCATTTCCATATATAAGTTATTTGAAGTCTGTGTTTTTTTGAGAGAGAGAACATGTGGTGGGGGGGAGGGGCAGAGGAGAGGGAGAGAGAGAATCTCAAGCCAGCTCCAGGCCCAGTGCAGAGCCCCATGTGGGGCTCCATCTCACAACCCTGAGATCACGACCTAAGATCATGATCAAAGCCTAAATCAAGATATCAAGAGTCAGGACCCTTAACCGACTGAGCCACCCAGGAGTCCCCGAAGTCTATACTTTAGAGAAGCTGTGTTTAATTAAGCTGCTGCTACAAGATGTATCCTGAGTCAGAAGTATTCATTTGCTATTATTATACTCCCCATGATTTGCTTTCAAACACTTGAGACAGTGTGATATGAAATTGTTAGGTCTAACCCATAACCCTGGGGTGGTGGTGAATTAGCATTTGAAAGACTAACCATAAACTCACACTCCAGAGGCCACACCTGTGGTTCAGCTGGGGTTATTTCTGATCCACACCAAAGAGTTTGCGAATTAGCACAATGGGTGGGTGCTGTTTAATTGGAGAAATGAGTGGAAGAGAAGACATGGGAGCTGGCAAGGATGGCCCAGGCGCCCTTTCCTCTTGCCTGAGCGGGGATGGCGACGGATGCCCCAGGGCGGCTCCCCTCGGAATGAGTCCAGGTGAGCCCTGTAGGGAGGATTCAGGAGCCTAAAGCCAGGAAGTCCAGCTGATGCAGGCCCCCAGACGAATGTTGTATCAACCTTGCACGTGCTTACAGAAAAGTTCCGCAAAAGTGATCCTCAGAGAGCAGAGGGTTGGGAATCTCCTGCCCACAGAATAGGCCGTCCTGCTTCTGCACCTGCTGAAAAACATGTGCATGGCGGTGGAACTCGGCCTGAGACTCACTGCACCGTGCCGCCTGGCAGTGAGGGTGTGGGGGTCCCCTCGCTCTCAGGTACCTCTAAACACTGATAGAGCCCACGACCGCATCTCAACGCACTTCCAGACACTCTCAGCTGGAGGTCACACCACTATTTTGTGTCCCAGGGGAAAAAATGCTGCCAATCATAATCAGGAGATGATATCACTGACTGGCAAAGAATCCTGATTTCAGAGCTCGTAAAACAGCACCACATAGGAATTGAGGAAATACAGAAATTGTGAATGAGCGATTGGCTTGGGTCAGTTTGCAATGGCTACTCTTTTTTTTTTTTTTAGGATTTTATTTATTTATTTGACAGAGAGAGACACAGCGAGAGAGGGAACACAAGCAGTGGGAGTGAGAGAGGGAGAAGCAGGCTCCCCGCCGAGCAGGGAGCCCGATGCGGGACTCGATCCCAGGACCCTGGGATCATGACCTGAGCCGAAGGCAGACGCTTAACGACCGAGCCACCCAGGTGCCCCTGCAATGGCTATTCTTTCCATCTTCCTACTCTGCTCTTGAAAGGGATCAAGGTCTCCTTTATAACAAAACCAGTTCTCACAAATGGGATGTCAGGCCCCTGGGAATAAATCTCAATCTGGGTGTTAGACTTTCTGCCTAAATCTCCATCTGTATTACATTTTCTGTCTCTTTCATTTGCTTGTGTGCGTCAGGTGCCCTCTCGAAGGATCCAAACAAGCACGGACGGGGAGAGTTTCGGGTTACTGTATCTCCCCCAAACAGCCCATACAGCCAGCCAATTGTTCAAAATAAAGGAATGCAGTGGCCCCAAATGTAAAAACTCTGGATGGACCCAACTATTATGCCACTTCCTCTTTTCTGAAAAAAAAAAAAATATGCTGGAAAACAAAAAACTCACAGTCGGGCATATGTAGGAAAAACAAAGAAGGCTGTTTGCTAGGGAATTTTTCCCATGCTTGCTTTAGAAAACTAGAAACATGAGATCAGGAAACTCCTGAGAGGGCTCTAATCCAAGTTACCACTGGATGCATGAAGTTCATCAATGGCATTACAGACAAGAAGTCATATATTTGACCCAAAGAAGCAACGTTCACAGAGGGAGTTCAGGATTCATGAGTAGACAGTGGAGAGGACAGTCACCCCTTTCTGCCCAGACGGGCTGGCCAGCCCCCCTCTGATTCCCCCCTTCCCCTGGGGCTCCTGTTTAGGTCTCCTTCATGTTAAACAGAAAACAGCACAGAGCCCAGGAGGCAACTGAGGCAGAGTCTCCATCCCATTACTGTGCCAGAAGGCCCCTCTCAGAGGACCACCAAATGGTCCTCACCATCACAGAGGGTTTAACTTGCACTAGGGAAGGTGGGGGACAGGAGTGGGCAGAGTCTAAGAGCAGCCCCAAGCCTCCTTCATACTCCTGCTTTACCTTAAAAATGCATATGAAAATCAAAAAATTTTGTGCATCAAAGGGTACTATCAAGAGAGTGAAAAACAAGGGTGCCTGGGTGGCGCAGTCCTTAAGCGTCTGCCTTCGGCTCAGGTCATGGTCCTCGGGTCCTGGGATCGAGCCCCGCATCGGGCTCCCTGCTCCGCGGGAAGCCTGCTTCTCCCTCTCCCACTCCCCCTGCTTGTGTTCCCACTCTCGCCATGTCTCTATCATAAAATCTTAAAAAAAAAGAGAGAGAGAGAGAAAGAGAGACTGAAAAACAGAAAATATTGCAAACCATATACCCGATGAGATTAATATCCAAAATATATAAAGAACTCCTACAATTCAACAACAATAACCCAATTCAAAAATGGGCAAAGGACTTAAGTAGACATTTCTCCAAAGAACACACACACATGGCCGATGAGCACATGAAAACCTGTGGTTCAGCTGCACTAGTCATTAGGGAAATCTAAGTCAAAACTACAGTGAGATACCACTTCACACCACTAGGATGGTTATTATCAAAAAAAAAAAAAAAGTAACAAGTGTTGACGAGTATGTAGAAAAACTGGAAAAACTTAGTGTATCTCTGGTAGGAATGTAAAATGGTGCAACCACTCTGGAAAACAGTACGGTGGTTCCTCAAAAAATGACCCAGAGAATTACTATAGGATCCAGAAATTCCACTTCTGGGCATATACCCAGCAGGGACCAAACAGATAGCTGTACACCCATATTCAGAGCAGCAGTGTTCACAATAGCCAAAAGGTAGAAGTGCCCCAAGTGTCCATCAGCAGATGACTGAGCACAGTGCAGAACAGACATGCAATGGGATGTTATTCAGCCTTCAAAAGGAATAAAATTCTGACACATGTGACCACATGGATGAACCCTAAAAACATCATGTTAAGTGAATAAGCTAGACAAAAAAGGACAAACATTGTGTGATTCCACTTATAAGAGGTCCCTAGAATAGGCAAATTTATAGACAGAAAATAGAATAGAGGTTGCCAGGGCCTGGAGAGGGGGGGAAATGGGAAGTCACTGTTCAATGGGTGATGATGAAAATGTTCTGGAAATGGACAGTGATGATGTTTGTACAACACTGTGACTGTAAATAATGTCACTGAACTTAACACTTAAAAATAGTTGAAATGGTGGACACCTGGGTGGCTCAGTCGGTTAAGCGTCCGACTCTTTTTTTTTTTTTAAGATTTTATTTATTTATTTGACAGAGAGAGACACAGTGAGAGAGGGAACACAAGCAGGGGGAGTGGAAAAGGGAGAAGCAGGCTTCCCACAGAGCAGGGAGCCTGATGCGGGGCTCGATCCCAGGGCTCTGGGATCATGACCTGAGCCAATGGCAGACACTTAACGACTGAGCCACCCAGGCGCCCCTAAGCATCTGACTCTTGATCTCAGCTCAGGTCTTGATCTCAGGCTAATGAGTTCAAGCCCCCTGTAGAGCCTACTTAAAAAAAAAAAAATGGTTAAAATGGTAAATTTTACATTATGCATATTTTGCCACAATAAAAAAGTATCTAAAAAAAGCACGTGAGGGGCGCCTGGGTGGCTCAGATGGTTAAGCATCTGCCTTCAGCTCAGCTCACGATCCCGGGGTCCTGGGATCGAGCCCCACGTCGGGCTCCTTGCTCAGCAGGAAGCCTGCTTCTCCCTCTCCCTCTGCCTCTCCCTCTCCTCATGCTCTCTCTCTCTCTCTCTGTATCTCTGTGTCTCAAATGAATAAATAAAAATCTTTTAAAAAAGCACGTGAGTTTTATAGTCTGCTCCATCACTGGGCTATGTTTGTATAAAAATTTATTTTCTCCAAATCTTCCAGAAAAATACAAATCATAAATATATACATATGGTCTCAGTCCATTCAGGCTGCTCTAACAAAAAACCATAGAGTGGGTGGCTTATAAACAGCAAACAGTTGGAGCACCTGGGTGGCTCAGTCGTTAAGCATCTGCTTTCGGCTCAGGTCACGATCGCAGGGTCCTGGGATCGAGCCCCGCAGCATCGGGCTCCCTGGTCATCGAGGAGTCTGCTTTTTCCCTCTCCCTCTGCTGCTGCTCCCCCAGCTTGTGCGCTCTCTCTCTCTCTCTCTCTGGCAAATAAATAAATAAAATCTTAAAAAATAATCCAGCAAACACTTATTGCCCACAGTTCCGGAGGCTGGAAGTCCAAGATCAGGGGGGCAGCATGGTTGGGTTCCGGTGAAGGCCCTCTTCTGGTTGCAGACTTCACACTCACTGCCACGTCCTCATAGGGAAAGGGCCTCTTTCCTAAGGGCACGAATCCCACACGAGGGCCCCAGGCCTCCCTCCCTTCCCTCAAGCATCCCGCCACCCACAGCTCTGTGTGTCCTCAGCTCTCCCTCTTGTAGAGCTGTTCTTGCTGGGATAACTCCTCTCCCCTCACGGCAGCTGCTGAGACCTGAGATTTGCCCAGCTCTCTGTCACCTACCACCACCTCTCTCTCCGTTGTCAACTGCACCCAAATCAGTTTCCCTGGAAGCCCCAGCCTCAGCGCACGTCCAAGCACACAGCGAATCCCAAAGCCCTCAAGGTCTGTCCTAGGCACTGGGGGGATGCAGACTGCTAGGCTTTCAGACTTCTCTGAGTGCCTCAAGGAGCTTCCAATCTGCTGGAGACCAGAGAGCCAGCACACTGTCCCTGTGCGGGGACAGGAAGGTCCCGAGTCCAGAGAGGTGAAAAGAGCTGAACCTGGGGGGGGGGGGGGGGGGGGGGAGGGGTAGAAAACGAACAGGAGGGGTGTGGTGGGATGAAAGAGCATGGAAAGCAGAGGCTCTGGGCTTCCAAACTGTTTCAAAAATAAGAGGCAAGAAAAAAACAAATTGCTGGCATGATACTGTAGAGGTGGATACATGACATTATACGCTGTGAAAGCACACTGAATGGAACGCACAACAGTGTGAACCCTGACGTAACTATGTGCATGTTAATAATGTATCAGTGTCGGTTCATCAGTTGTAACCAATGTACCACGCCAAGGGAGGCTATTAATAATAGCGGAAGGGGGTGGGCGGGAAGGGGGCACTGGGAACTCCTTCTACTTCCTGCACATGTTTTTAAAAACCTAAAACTGCTGTAAAAAGAATAAAGTCTATTAAGAAAAACAAATGTAGGTCAACATCAAAAAATAAGGGACCTCAGAAAAACCTGGACTCCAGTCTCTCTTGACAGATCTGAAGGTCAAGTTCACATATAGCTAGAACTTGCTGTTCCTTCTTTCTGGGTAAACGGAGCAAACGCAGTCAGGTTCATGGCAGACCCCTCATGCCTGCCAGGCTTGGCCCCAAGCTCTGCGTTTTGGGCTCTGGTGATCAAGGTCAGGTGTCTGATGACAGACACAGGGACAGCCAGGGTCTCAGAGTGCCACGTCCCACAGGCTGGGAAATAATGACATCCATGAAGGAAGGGAGTAAGACCAAGGCAGTTTTCAGTCAAGTTGAGTTTGATTTGTACAGATTTACAGTTTAAAAATATGTGACCACATCGTGAAGGAGAGATCAAGGGTGCAGATCGATTTAGGAGGCAGAGGTGACTTTCAAAGGTCCTCCAGAGGGAGGAGAGCAGACAAAAGATCCAAGGGATGAGAAAAAGTCAGGTTCATGGCACTGATGAAGCAAAATTGACAGAGTTGGGGGAGGGGGGCAGCAGGAGCAGCGATCTAGAGGATTTGCCCAGTACCTCGTTTCCCTGGCCAGGCAAGGTTAGGAACTGTGAGAGAAAGCTGTGAGCCAGCCTGGAGGAGGGTGGAGGCTGGGGGGCCAGTGTTGAGGGGCAATGTTGGGGAACTAGCCAGCTGAGAGGCGGGGAAGCTGGGAGCAGCTGTTGGTAGACAGGGTGCTCATCCAACATGCCGGGGTTAAACTCATCCCTCCGCTCCCCCTAGGGAGAGCTGCCCGGGGCAAGGAGCAGAAATGGAGAGTGGACAGGAATATGCTCGGCGATTTACTCATTCATTCAGCACCCACTTACCGAACACCCACTATGTGTCCGACACTACATAGGACATGGGGATGGACTCTTCCATCCCTTCAGAGCTCACATTCTAGTGCAGGAGATCAGCACCGACACGTGACACAAAACACATCTGAAGGTTAGAACCATCGGCTGCTTCTGGGGGGAAACACAGAGGAGGGGCATCACACCAGGGAGTCAGGAAAGACTTCTTGAAGACATAGAGCTTGAGCTAAGTCTTGAGGAATAAACAGGAGTGCAGCAGCCATGGAGGACAGAGACCGCCCTGAACTGAGGGTGCGGCTGGAGCCAAGGCGTGGGGGTGGGGGCAGTGCACATTCCGGGAGCTGTCCACCGTTCAGCACGGAGCCTGGAGAAGAGCCACATGAAGGCTCAGTGTGCACCCTCTGAAGGCAGTGGGAGTGAATGCACGAGAGGGCGGGAGTCAGGAACGGAGGTCTCAGGGCACCACACCAAGGTATGGTAAGGAGAATTCTGAACAGTGGATGCCAGACACTTTCAAATCCTGGCTCCATCACTTCCTATGTGCCCTTGGGACCGATCACCTAATCTCTTCAACTTGCATTTTCTTATCAGTTAAAGGAGGATAATGAAAGTATCAATGACTCTGGCGAGGATGAAAAACCAGACTATCTATCAGATAACCAGCACTCAATAAAAAGTGCCTATTGATACCACTGCACCCTAACCCGTCTCAGTTCTGCATTAACTCGTGCTCCTTCTGCCCTGGGTTTAGAATTTTGCTTGAAAATAGACTATTACCTTTCGGGCTGTGACCCACCTCCCCGGCTGGAGGTGTAGCTAACGGGCGCTCCACGCGGGGAGAGGTTGCCATGGTGATCTCCCAGTTGGCTTCAGGACTAGGTGAGTGAACCAAGCCTTTCCTTTGTTCCAGCTATCCCAGCTATTCTAGATATTTACTGCTAGGCAATGACTGCACATCCGAAAGAGCTGAATGATATTCTTTAGCACATTGTGAAAAGATGGAAACAATCCAAATTTCTGGCACTGGAGAGCTGCCTAGGTAAGTTATGCTATAGCCATGCAAAATTGCACAGCACGCGGCTATTAAAAATGTTTACAGACCTGTGGTTACTGACAGGAAACGGTGTCACGACATGTTGTTAAATGAAAAAAGCAGGTTATGGAGCGGCATAAATCTTGTAACACCATCCATAAAAACTGTGTTACAGTTAACTGCTTGTATTTATGGACAGAAAAGTGTTTGGAAGGATGTTCCCCGAAGTGTTCAAAATGGCTCCCTCTAGACGGTAGCGGTGAGCCCAAGGGATTTGCTCTACTCTCTTCCTCCTCCTTTTCTATGACACCGGCGTTTGCCCACAATGAGCATGGGTCATTTTTTTTTTTCACCAAAGCAAGAATGCTGTTAAAAGGAAATAAGGGAACCCTTGGAGAGTCTTGGAGATGTTAGCTTTGCGAACCAATCCACGGGTTGCAAATACCAGCATTTCCTCATATGCCCACCTGAGAATCTTGCATCTGAGCCTTCCTCCCTGCACCCCACCCTGCCTGCTGGCCCAGGGGCAACCCTGGCCTTGCAGTCCGCCATTCAGGGTAAGTGGGGTGCAGATGCATAAAGCCAAATAGCTCACCCATTTTGGAAAAGCCACCATATTTCCCCCAGCTGCAGCTTAAGGGAGCTCCCTCTGTCATGACCATGGTGAAGGTGGAGGTGGGCAGGAGTGCCCTCGCTGGGAGCATGGGGAGGTCATCCATCAATGGACACATAGTGAGCACTTTGTGTGTGCCCCGCTCCAGGCCAGCCCCGGAGATCCATGGAGTTGAAGGCAGACATAGGCCTGCCCCCCACAGGCGGGACTCCTGGTCTAGTGGAGGGTTCCAGGAAGGGCTTACAAATCCAAATAACTCTTCATAGTTCCTATAAGGCTCTGCTCTCCTGACTCATGGTCCAAACTTAACGTTCCTATGACAAAGTCCTGGGGTCTCCTCCGGAAGGTCCTAGAAGACCCCGCTCCTTAGCATATCCTTAAGCCCTCCAGAGCCCATCCAGCCTCGGCATCACCTCCCAGCAGCCTTGCCACATGCCCCATACCCCTTCACACCCCTTCACTCTGCTCTGTCCTTGAACACTCCATGTTTTTTTTTTTTTGCACTTGCTGTTTACTAAGAGTGGGACACCTCTTCCTCCACTTTCTCTTCTGGATGAAATTCTACCCATTCTTCAAGGCTAAACTCAAGTATCATTTGCAAGAGTCTCTTATCATCCCATTTGCAAATTTCACAGTGAAATGCCTAGGGTCCCTGCTGGCAACACTGGCTGAGTATGCCCGGTTCACTGCTATGTCCACGGTGCCCAGCCCAGGACTGGGCACGGTATCACTGTTGATTGAATGCATGTTTGCTGAACAACTAAATGACTTCCACTGCCCACGACACTCTGAACCCCAAAGGCAGGGTCTGGCCCACTTATCTAGAACCTTCTTCCCAGTGGTTGCCAGGTTCTATTCATAAATCCTGCACCTCCGTGCCAAAATGCTGTATTTTCGCTGGTCCAAAATGTTTATTTCCCGATTTTTAAGATCTGAAATCTCATACCAACTGTAAAAAAAAAAAAAAAAAAAAAAAAAAAGTATGAGACAACTGGGGAAATCTGAACACCGGATATTTTATGACAGTGAGAAATGATCAATTCTTAAGGTGCAATCATAGAACCACAGCTGTGTTTTTTAAAGAGCCCTTTTCACTAAGAGATGAACAGTGAAGGAATTACAGATGAAATGATACAGTATCTTAGATCATCTTTGACAGAATCCAGCTGGGAGCAGGTCAGCGTAGAGATGAAGGCAGACTGGCCATGAGTTGGTCACTGTTGAAGTCAGGCATGGAATTTTTGTATATGTTTTAAAAAGGAGACAATCACAACGTCAAGGGGGGAAAAAAAAAACCCAACCAAAACCCTTGAAATGTGACCTACGTCTCGAGTCCTCCTCAGACACTGCACAGCGGCGGACAAAGCAAAACTCTGTTGCTAGAATAATCATTACTCTATTCACTGACTTTCCTAACATAGGGAATATCAGCACGACAGTTCCAAAACTGATACAGGAAATGCTGCCTCAGACTCTCCATCTGAACAAGATAAAACCAAAGAATTTGAGGACAAACCGGAAATGCTTCAGGAACAAGAGCTAGGGCTCCTTATAAATAAAAGACAGCAGTCCCTGAAAAAAAGCCAACAGGCCTTGTCAGCGGAAAACATTTGAAGATATCTCACAAATCTATCTTCTCACCATTCCCCGGCTAGAGTAGAGCCGGGAAAAGCTTTTTATCGAAAGTTTGATAGGAAAAATACATGCTCGAGATACAATGATGCCCCAACACACTTTTTTTTTTTTTAAGATTCTGCTTTGAAAAGGGATCAAATAACATTTCATCTTCAATTTTTCATGACTAGATTTGGTGTTTTTGAAGTGTGTAGATTTTAACGTTTTTATTACTTCATTTTTGTTTATCTGTGACTTCAGATCTGTAATGTCTATTTTTATCAACTTTCCATTTATTTGATGTTCTAAGGCATACATTTATGTATTTTTGATTATTAAGTATTTGGTTTTACTGACTTAAATTTTTTAAAAATATTTATTTATTCATTTGAGCGGGGGAGGGGCAGAGGGAGAGAACCTTAAGCAGGCTCCACACCCAGCGAGGAGCCCTACATGGGGCTCCATCCCACAACCCATGAGATCATGACCTGAGCTGAAACCAAGAGTCACACACTCAACTGACTGAGCCACCCAGGCGCCCCCTGACTTAAATTTTTAAATACCTTTTTACAAAATGTATAAAGTACATGTAATATAAAATAACATTTCAGTATTATGGGATATACAGAGTAACAGGGCCCTGGCTCTTTTACTCCCATGTAACTATCCCCATGCATAGTTGGAGCTAGCCTGATGGGTTCCGGACATGTAGCCCAACGGTCCTCAACTCAGGATGCACCTTAGAACCACCTAGAAAGCTTTAAAATATAGTGCTTCCCTGGGCCCACCACAGCTCAATTAAGGTAAGCTCTCTACAGGTCAGGGAAGGAAGGTGAAGCCCAGTGACCACAGCATGGCCAGAGTTGAGACTGTTAAGATTCTAGTCCCAAGGGGAGAGCAGGGTCCACCCAAAGCTAGTCTGCCACTGAGCTCTGCAGGGTGAAGACCAGGGCATCCACACCTCGCAACTCGCTGGCCTCCAGGGTAGGTGCATAGGTGGGTTCCTCCCCCTAGGTTGAGAAAGGGTGAGTCCCTGCCAGGTCACGGAGGGTGAATACAGGTCCTAACCGTTGGGGTCAAATGTCAGGCTGCTAGAGAATCCATGATCCCATCTTTACCCGCTTCCCAAGCCTCTAATCTGATCAGAAACTTAAAGTCTGAGATAAGGCTGTCAGCCTGCAAGACAGCCCAGACTCAGGAGGAAGGAAAGGAGGGGGACCTGGCAAGGATGAGGCACCCAGCACCTTCCCACATCCTGAGAAGGCAGGTCTGGAACCCTGGAGGAGGCCGTGCAGCCCCTAAGGTCAGAACCAAGACCCCCAGAGGGCTTCTTCTGGGAGGCGGGTTCTGCTCACACCACAGAGGCACTGCCCCCCAGGGAGGAAGGCCTGCTCCATGGGCACTGAGCTCCCCACCTGGAAAATATCCAGGTGGGGTCTGGGGCACCTATCCTGGGCAGGAGGGTGATGTTACCGGTCGAGACAGGGGCCTGGAAAACCTCTTTCACGTGAAGTTCCAAACTCAACCATGCATCCAAAGACCCAGAGCTCAAGGCTGAATACACAGAACGGACTAGGTGAGCTCACCTCAGGCCTTCGCAGTCAGAATCCTCAGGGGGGCCGCCTGGAAACCGGCCTGGTTATCCAGCTCCAAAGCTGAGTCCCACACAAGGCCCAGTCCTGAGACCACTGCCCTGAGCTTCTGGGACTGTCCACCTCTACTAGCCTAGGTCCACTCGGGAGACAAGACACTCCGAGCCCAAAGTGAGAGGAAGAACGGGGAGCTGGGGATCAGGGCCGGCAGGAAAAGGTGGAACGCGTGTGCCCAGAGGGGAGAAAGGCCGAATGAGAGAGGGTTTGTGATGGGCCGTGAAGGAGGCAAGTTTTAGATTCAGTTCCACATTCTCTCAGGGAGCAGGTGCCCATGACTCAGGCCTTGCTGAGCGGGATGTCAGAAATCATGGCGGCCCTCCAAGAGATACCTTCTTTCTGAGGAGACAGACATAGTAATAAACTGTGAGGGATCCATGGGAAGGAAGGAGACAGACCTCTCTGAGGGGTCACCTGCCTCCTGGATACACCCACCTGGTGATTCACAGGTGCCTCGAAGGCCGCACGTCCACACCCAGATCATCATCTGACCACCCAATCATGCTTCTACGCACTGCTCTCTCCACTTCCAGACACCCGTATACCCCCAGATTTTGTCCGCCTGGAAAGTTCTCTCTCCCCCTTCAGTGTCCACCCAAGCCCCTCAGACTCCAGCCCCTCACCTCCCATCTGCCTCCGGGCCTCCTCGGGCACCCCTGCCGTACCTCGGGCTGCACGGGCGCTCCCGGGGCAGCATGTCTATCCCCCTCCTGGACGGCAGGCTCCTGACACGCTCACTGCTGACTCCCAGGAATCAAGCCCAGTGCCTGACATGCTAGGGAGAGCTCAGGAGAAAAATCTGCCCAATTGTGCAGGGGAGTTCCGAGAAGGGGCCCAGAGCAAGGATGTCGGGTAGTCAGAGAAGGCTCCCGGAGAAAGTAAAGCTTGAGAGGAGAAGGGCTGGCTTTGGCAGAGGAGAGAAGGGTGCCCCCAGGGAGGGGGACCGTAAAGCAAAGGCCCAGGGCGGGAGAGTGGGCCGGCATACTGGTGGTGCTGAATTCAGAGAGATAAGAGCTGGAGAACAGGAAGGCGAGGGCAGTGAGGAGCGCGGGGAGCAGGCCCCCTCCAGGCCAAGTGGTTCAAAGCCACACGTCCCTCCCGACTTCCTCCTCAGATGATTCAAATTCATGAGCCGATTTCCTTAGCAATCATTAACCCTGAGCTTCACACACCGGGCCTGGGGAGGGACTGTGGAGGGACTGTTAACTGATCCGACTGGTGCGTGAACTAGTCCATGTAATTATTACCCAAAGAACACAGCGCACTGGTGCCGGGGAAATGGTCAGGGGTGGCAAGGAGCCAGGGAAGCGTGAACTGGCAGAAGAAAGAAGTTCACATGGACTGGGGCGGCGGGGTGGGGGGGGTGGAGGGCATGTGCCCAACTCTCAGCTGACGAGAGGACACTGAAGGTCAAAGAAGGACAGAGGGCCCAGACAGAAAAGGACGTGACTTGCAAGTGGCCCTACAGGAACTGAGGAGTGTAGACAGGCAGGAGCCTCCATCACACACAAACACACACGATCGTTCCCACCCGAGACGGGGGAGTCTGGGCTCTGGAGTCAGGTCGGCCTGGCTTTGAGTCCCAGAGTCTCTTTCGGCCTCACTTTCCTCCTCTGTAAAATGGGGATGACATTGATTTGAAGTCCCATTTATTGAGCACTTGGTCTATTCCAAGCCCTTATGGGCATTTTACACTCCACTGAATTTTCACAATATGGCCCCGCGTGGGCGCTTTTATAAGCCCCAGAGTGACTACCTCTCGGGTCTGTTTCGGGCATGAACAGGAGCCAGTGGGTAAGCGCTTGGTACGCAGTGGGTGTTCAGTGGTGCCCGAGCCGACAGGATGTCCTGATGTCTCGGGCCGGCCACAGGCTACTAGGTAGATCACAAAACTGACCCTCCTTCCTCCTCGATGGAGTGGTATTTTTCCTGCTAGCCCAATGTCATAAGCAATATATTTCCCAATATTTGAATGCAGCAGTGGATTAAGAGCCCCAGTGGCTGACATGTGACACAGGTCATTATTCTAGCATTAATAGTAAGCACAGGCTTTGTTCAAGGGCTGAGGCAAAATGCATTATTCAAAAACCTCTGAAAAATGGGAATAATAGGTCGTTCCAAATCAGCCCCCAAGACCGTGTGGCCGGAGCTCAGGAGGGCATAAAGAATAAACCCCCACCTTCCCAGAGCCTCAGCTGCCAGACCACCTCTGAGGCCCCAGCGGGCCTGCACTCCTGCTCTGAGGTCTGCCCAGAACCCAAGAGGGCCCACCGGAGTCTGCAGCGTGGAACTGACAAGCAGGGCACAGTGGGAAGGGGGGATTCTAGCTGCATCTGTCCCTGAGCTCTGGTCCTCCCTTCCTGCCCCCGAAAGCCCCTACAGCAGCTGGTTAGCGTGGACACGGACTCACTTTGCCCAGGGAGGGAACACCAGGCCTCCATACGAAAAGTGAGAAGGAAAAAATCACTTTCATGCTGAAAATACCTCTCCCAAATACATGTCCCTACAGCGTCCCCCAGAGCACTGTGAAGCAGGAAGTGCCGTCGAGGCGGACACACACCTGGAAAAAGGTCTCTCATTTCTTGGCCCCGGGATGCCACACTGGTTTGGCATCTGTGTGAGGAGGGAGGAAAGTGGCCACCTCAACTGTGCGAATTTCACCATTAGGGATTCATTTGTCAGGATCTTACAGGAAGGGCCTCGGGTGCATCCCGGAACACGGGACAGGGGAGGTGTCACGGGGATGAGCTGAAATTATTAGAGGAAATCTTTTTCCTCTCACTTTTCCTACAGAGGCTCAGCTCTTACTCCCTGAGCAAAGTGAATTCACTCCCACAATCACTGGCGCTCCAGGGGGATAAATCAGGGCAGAGAATGCAGCCTCCATAGGCTGCACCCCCCCTATGGAGGGCCCATCATAAACAGTTTGTGGGAAGAAAACACAAGCAAGGAGTCCGAAGACCTGGCTCACACCTGACTGAACTCTCCCTGGGAGGCCCAAGGGCCTCTAACTGAGCTTCGTGACCTGCCTGTGCCTTGGTTTCTCACCCCAGAGTGAGGACATGGGAGGGGGTGCACCTGCCCACAGCAGCAGGCGCTCGGGGAGGGGTGCTGGCGGCATGACCGGCCATGCACGACCAGGTGCATGAAGCGCTTTGCCCCCCCTCCCCCCGGCAGGAGCCATGTCACCCACAGAGCCCTCAGCCTCTGCCCTCATACCAGCACAGGGGCCTGAACAAAGCCGGCTTTACTGGAACGAGGCCCAGCTGATCAGGACAGGTGCTTTCCCTTTGAAAGTCAAATCTGAGGCCCTGGGACAATGAAGGGTGGGTGTTCACACTCTGCACACCCAGGCAGGCTGGGTGGAGGCCCACGGGCCCCGGGCCCAGCCCGACAACTCCCCCCCAACCCCGAGGAATTCACTTTCTCAGACCCCTCTTGCGCTCTTTTCAGACCCTTAAGGAAATCTTGAGGATGGCAAGCCAAGCTAAAAGACAAAACTTCTCTTCTCCAGGAGAGACACCGGGCGTGAAACCCGGACCCAGAGAGGTTGGGCCGCTTCCTGGGGATCACACAGCAAGCTGGGCCTGGGGAAAGTCCAGAAGCCCCCAGTCTTGGGAAGCAACGTGTCAACGTTCAAGCATCTGTTGGACTTGGAGGAACTGTCCCCGGGAAGACAGTGAAGATTAAGCCAAACCGGACTGGGGGGGGGGGGAGCAGAGTGTCACTTTCTCCCTCCCACATCCTCTCTCCAGCCTCATGATTAAGCCAAATGTTTCATCCTCCTTCACACAATTTCCTTTTTTCACCACTTACATTTTTTTTTCAAACCATCAGTCAGGTTCTAGAGAGCATATGTACCGAAAACATCTAAGAAATAAACTACTGACATCCCACATTTCGGAACCCAACACCCTCCCCCCTTGGCACCCTCTCTTCCCCCAGCTGCAGCTCCCCACCTCTGCTTTCAAAAGGATCCCCCGCAGAAGCATCAGGGAGCCCTGATCTGGGGAAACACTTGTTTCCTGCCCTGGGGGCAACCGAAGGATCCTTCGGGAGGCAACACACCCCCACTGGACTCACAGAAGTGCAAGGTCACTGAGTCCACCCCCATCCCATCTAGCTCCAGGGTCCCCAGGGCTCCCTTGCAAGCAGAGAGGGTGCAACATGCACAGCCCCCGCCACACACACACACACACACACACACACACACGCACACACGCACACACACACACGCACACGCACACACACACGCACTAACAAAGCTCTGCTGCCTCCTGTCCCTTCCCAACCTCGTGGCTCCCCTGTTGACCCCAGGGTAGCCATCACCATCCTCAGGCCACGCCGGAGGCCTGACCCTCAACCTCCCCTCACAGACGGCTGGCCGGTGGACTGCCAGAAATGTGGGGGCCTCCTCGCCAGACCTCCTGTCTCCTCCGTCCCCTCTGCCACCTTTTCCACACCTGCTGTCTGCTTGAGCTCTTCCTCTTTCTAGAAGTCTGGTCTGCCAACCACAGCCCAGCTGGCTTCCCTTTATTCTCTGCACTGGCAGCTGGGCCTGCATGGCATGTTGGTGAATCATTACACGGTGCCTCTCCTTGGGGGGCGGGGGAGCAAAGCAAATACAACACGATTCGAAGCCCCACAGCCCACGGCCCAGTTCAGAGTTCATCAAAACTAGATGGGTGCATGGTGAATATGAGATTATTTCCCCACAAATTCCACCCTCAAAAAGGTAAATAATGCTCTGGGCAACAATAAAGAAATCGCAAGGTAGCACGAGTAATCGCCAACTGTGTGCGTGGGTTCATGAACTCCCTTTGGACTCACTGACTTACAGCGCACAGGACAAGGAACTAAGACCAACATTATTAGAAGAGGCAACTTCTGCCCCCCCACCCCCCAAAAAAGACTCTGTGTGACTTGCGGCAGTGTGGATCAGGGCCCCCAGCAAACAAGGCCATAGATATTGCTCTGTTCGCCATGTTTCCAAGGCTGTTGGGTCTTCAAGAATTCTCTTCTCAATTCAAATGCCATGAAGCTGAGAACGAGTTGGCCGGTGTGGCATCTGCTGCTGAGGGAGAGAGGCTCTGGAAGAGAGGGGCGGGTGTTCATGGAGAAGGCAGAAACCACCAGGATGGTGGAGGCTCCCTTGAGACAGGAGGGGAAACGTGGCCACCACGTAACAGGCAGAAAGATGGGAGCAGGGTGCAGGTGTGGGGATGCTGGTGGTAGCACGTTGAGGGAGTGAAGGCGGAGGGTTGAGTTCGTCCAGGGATGGGTGCTGTTAATGCAGCAACAAAAAAGGAAGGGGGCAGGGGAGTCTGCTGTCTTAGCAAGAGTTGGGTTGGACCACCAGGCACTGTTTAGACCCTTCATCTTAAGCAGCCCCACCCGGAACCCCCAGAGGGCATTAACACAAAGTCAAATTATTCCTGGGAATTAAAAAACTGTTTTCAAACAGTACCCACAGGACCCGCCCTGCATTATGAACCCTATCGCTTCTTCTCCCCCTACATGGTCACACCTGCCTCCTCTCGTATCTTTCTCTCCAGCCTCGGTTCTGCCCACTGCCCACCCTCGTCCGCAGACACTCCCCTGTGTCTCCTGATTGGCGCTCCTGCCATCCCCACCGTGAGGCCTTGCCTCATCTCCAGACCACCTCCTCCAGGAAGCCCGCCCTGAGAGCCTACTCATTTCACCACCCACACTGTGGCATTCTAGAGCCTCCCTGGGACCTGCAGTTTATAGGCCCTCATACTCTGTCCCTGTCCTAGGGCACTGTTGTCTCAACTGTACGCACAGGATTTTAATTTATGGAGGTGACCAAGTGGCAGGAAGAGAGGCTAATGCCATTGAAAGAAGACTGTGCTTACTCACACTTCCTGAGGGGGGCGTGTTATGCCACGCAGGGCCAGGTGGAGAAGCACCAGTGCCGGTCAGGGGGCAGAGAGGAAGGAGGGGAAGGCAAGGCAGGGCAGGATGACTGGCTTCGGGTTGGCTAGTTTGAACAGTTCAGGTGGGCTTCGGGGTCCAGGAGCTGTCCCTAGTTGTCTGGTCGTTGGGCCTGGGTGGTTCGGGGCAGGAGACGTTGGCATGGTGTGCCAGAGTGAGATAAGGAAGATGCCAGATCACAGGCAAGATCTAAGCAACTGCCACTGTTAGTCTGGCCCCACAACTAAAGGGTGCCCAACAGACAAACACAGAGCCTGAGAAAGCACACCACACCATCCACTCACTTCCCCTCCTCTAGCTCAGTTTCCAGGGCTTGTTAACCCAATCGCTCTCTTGCTAATACCATCATTCTCCTGCCCCTCTAACCTCCTGACACCTCGTCAACACAACCCCATCCCTGGACCAACTCCACTATCTGCCCGGCAGCCTCCTCCCTCCCTCTGTCTGTTACACAGCAGAGAGGAGTTTCCCAATCTGGAACCCACCCCAATGCTTCCTCAGGGACCTCCATGCCAGGGACCTGCCACTCAGGTGACTCTCCCTGTCGGCATCCATAATTCTTAAAAAAATAGCAGCAACCGCAAAAACCTTGATCGACTGTGGAGGAAACACTTGTAATTGATATTCTAGACAAAAGACTAGTTTCCTTAATATATAAAGATCACGTCCAATTCAGTAAGACAAAGACCAACGACCTGATAGAAAGTAGGCAAAACAGGGGCACTGGGTGGTGCACTCGGTTCGACGTCTGACTCTTGGTTTTGGCTCAGGTCGTGATCTTGAGGTCATGGGATCAAGCCCCACATCGGGCTCCACGCTCAGCATGGAGCCTGCTTGATATTCTCTCTCCTTCTCCCTCTGCTCTTCCCCCCCCCGACCTGTGCCTCAAAAATAAATAAATAAATCTTAAAAAAAAAAAAAGGCAAAACATATGACGAGACAGTTCACAGAAAGGAAAACACAAGTGGCTCTCATGTGTGAAAACACGTTCACCCTTATTCATAGCCAAAGAAATGCAAATTAAAACTCTACTGAGAAACTATTTCTGTCTTCCAGATTGGCAAATATCAGGGCGTGGGAAACAAGCACCTTCGCACATTGCTCCTGGCAGTATACCTTCCTAAAAATTCTATGGAGAGCAATTTGCTGATGTCTCTCAAAATATAAATGCACATACCTGTTTGGTCCTTCAATTCCACCTCTGAGACTTTATTCCACGGGTAACCACCTGCACTGCAAACCGACTAAAGCACAAGGTGATTCAGTGGGGCACTGTTTGTGATGTCCAAAAAACAGGAGATTCCTCAAATTATGTGACATCCATAGAGTGGAACATTCTATAGCCATAAACAAGAATGAAGATGCACTCTACATACCGATCTGGAAGCATCCCAAGACAGCTAAGTGGGAAAAGAACAAATGAGGGGCAGAAAAGAACATACCGTGGGCTCCCATTTGGGGAGAATGACTCTATATATGCATGTTCTGACTCATGCAGGCAAGAGAGTACATACAAAACTGGTAAAGTTGCTTCCAAGAAGGGAGAGCACTAGGAGGTCGAGGGAGATGGGGGATAGAAACTTTTCACAGTGAAATCTGTGCAACTTTTTAAAATTCTGAGCCATGTACATTTATTTTCTAAGAAAAAAAAAGTGGGGGGTCACAAGAGCAGATTAAATTAACAAAACGAGCCCCTTCTCTGACCCACGTTCCTTTCTGGCTTCCAGAACTCTCTTCTCACCTCTTAAAGACAAGCTTTTGGAGCTGTCAGCTGTCTCCCTTGCCTCCTGCCTCACTCCCCACCTGCCCCGCCCCCGACCTGCCGGAGCTGCCCCAAAGGAACCGGCCTCCCTGATTTCTCGTCTCCAGCCCCCAGCGGCCCCTGGCTCTGGCCCCACCCACTTCACGGCGGCCACGCCCTCCCCCTTGAACACGCCTCCCTGGGTTTCCAGGGCATCAAGCCCTGCGGGTTTCTCTGTTCCCTCTCTGGGCAGTCCTCCCCGGTCTCTAAATGGTGGAGCTCACCTCCAGGTCCTCCTCTTCGCTCTTCTCTTCTTGGTCCACACGCTCCCCCTCGGCTACCTCATCCACCCCGAGGCTTCACTCGTCATCGGTATGCAGGTTAACTCCCAAATGTGCATTTCCAGCCAGACCTCTCTTCTGAGCTCAGGGCTCCACATGGAAGTCTCCAGGGGTCTCCAACCCAACATGCCCAAGTGTCTCTCACCAGCTTCCATCCTCCACGTCAGAGAGGCTTCCTTGCCCATGCTCCCTCCCAAGTATCCCTAGAAGCCAGCCACTCTCCCTACCTCCACCAAGGCTCCCTTTGCCAGTTTCCCCTCATGCTCTTTCCCACCTCAGGGCCTTTGCACACACTGTCACCTGTGCCCTGAATACTCTCCCTTCTGCTCCCCACACCTGCTCCTGCTTTATCTTGATTAATTCTTATATATCTTCTAGAACTCGGATTAACATTGCTTCAAGAAGCCTTTCCTGGCCTCCGGGACCAAAGAATGTCAATTAGAGGTGATTTCTGTCCCCCCAGAGGACGTTTGGCAATGTCTAGAAGATATTTTTGGTTGCCACAAATGGGTTGGGGGTGTGTAACTACTGGCATCTAATGGGCTAAACATCCTACAATGCACGTGACAGCCCCCACAGCCAAGAATTCTCTGGTCCAAAATGTCAGTAGAGCTGAGGTGAGAAACCCTGACCTAGACTAAACCATGTCCCCATGACATGCTTTCAAAACACACTCCATTATCACCTGTCCCCAATGTGATTAAATGTTTAACTGTGCAAAGGTATTGGGCAAGTTCCATTTTCTAAGCTTTACAGGATGAATGCGTGAATTCGAGTCACTGGCTCATGTTTATCTCTGTATCTCCACCCCCAGTGCCCAGCCTCAAGCATAGAGATGGATTGTCTGGATTGATACGAAGTGCACAGGGTTGGACCTGTCCCAGGCAGAGGCTATTCCATGTCCAGCTCCACTGGGTCCTCTGTGCCATCCCATGGCAGTCTTTTCCCTGGTCCCTTAACCAGCTCCTCTCCTTGTACCACAGCTCTGCCCACCCCCTAAACCCTCGTCCCCACCCGAGGGGGGGTTTCTAAGAGACCCTTCAGGCCATCCGGTCCCGGCCTCCCCCTTCATCATCTTGTCAAACCGGCTACTCCCCTGTAAGCTGACCCAGCAACGGCACCACAGGTCACCCGGCCGCCAAAGCACAAACGCAGAGACACCCCTGTGCAGCACGCCCACCCTCACACCCGCTCCCTCTCCACGCACCCCAACAACGTGGCTTCAGTGGTATCCACCCAGTCTTGTCCCTCTTGGTTCTTGCTTTAAGCCTCTCTCCCTCCCGGTCCACCTGTGACACCGCTCCCTGTGACATTCTTCTAAGATGTCACTGGCCTGTATCACTTCCCGATTCCAAACCCCTCCCAAAGGGGCGCCTGGGGGACTCAATCGGTAAAGCGCCCGGCTCCGGGTTTCGGCTCCGGTCATGATCTCACAGTTGCAGGATCAAGCCCCGCCACGGGCTCTGTGCTCAGCGCGGACTCTGCTTCGGATTCTCTCTCTCCCTCTGCCTCTCACTCGCGTGCTCTCTCTCTCTCTCTCTCTCTCATATAAATCAGATCTTTAAAGCAACACAAAAAACCCTTCCATGCTTCTCACAGCTCGGAGCCCAGGGTCCCCAGCCTGGTCCCAGACCCTTCCCACTCTACCCTCCCGCCTCCTCGTCCGCCACACCCTGCTTCAGCCCCCGAGCACACACACCACTGTTTCATGGCAGCAGTTAGGCTACCGCCCCCCCCCCCGCCGCCGCCCCTCCCTTCCCCCTCCTCTTCCCTCTCTTCCTCCCCTCTCCCTTTACCTAAATGCTTGGGTATCTCATGTTCATCCTTAAAACCTAGCTCTAACACTTCTTCCTCAACAGGACAGTGAGTCCTCAGAAAGTTAAACACAATTTCCATAGGATCCAGCAATTCTGCTTCTGGGAACATACACACCAAAGAACTGAAGGCAAGGACTCACACAGATACCTGCGCAGCCGCGTTCACAGCAGCACGAATGACGACAGCCGAAAAGTAGAAGCAACGCAGAGGGCTGTCCACAGATGAACGGATAAAGAAAATGTGGCACATCCGTACAGTGGATGCTAGTCAGTCCTCGAAAGGAAAGAAAATCTGGGGTCCCTGGGTGGCACAGTCAGTTAAGCGTCCGACTCGATTTCGGCTCAAGCCCTGCTCCCAGGGTTAGGAGATCGAGCCCCATGGCGGGCTCCACGCTCAGCGCCCAGTGGGAAGACTGCTTGAGATTCTGTCTCTCCCTCTTCCTCTGCCCCTCCTCCCCACACTCTCTCGCTCTCTCATTCTCTCTCTCTAAAATAAATAAATCTTTAAAAATGTTTTAAAAAAGGAAAGAAAATCTGATGCCCCTTCAACACAGATGAGCCTTACAACAGGATGCTAAGTGAAACAACCAGACACAGGAGTTCGCGCGTCACGAGATCCTGCTCACACGGGGTACCTGGGAGAGTCAGATTCGTGGAAACAGAAAGAAGAATGGTAATCACCAGGGGCCGGCGGATGGACGAGATGGGGAGTTAGTGTTTAACGGGTACAGAGTTCTAGTTAGTGGTCAATGGGTACAGCGTCTACAGGGGACATTGGTGACGCTGCAATTACAGACTGAATCTTTGTCCTCCCGGACTGAAGGCCTCTGCAGGCAGGGGCTGTATCTGATTAATTCACTGCTCCTAGCCCCTCCGCTGAGAGCCATCTACAGGCCTTCAGTGCGGATAAGAAAAGGGGGTCAAGGGCGCCTGGGTGGCTCAGTCATTGAGTGTCTGCCTTCGGCTCAGGTCATGGTCCCAGGGTCCTGGGATCGAGCCCCACATCGGGCTCCCTGCTCGGCGGGAAGCCTGCTTCTCCCTCTCCCACTCCCTCTGCTTGTGTTCCCTCTCTCGCTGTCTCTCTGTCTGTCAAATAAATAAATAAAATCTTAAAAAAAAAAAGAAAAAAGGGGGTCAAGAGGTACACACTTCTAATCACAAAATAAAGAAGTCATGGGGATGTGACGTACAGCATGGTGACTGGAGTCAGTAATATTGTTGTGCTTACTTGAAAGCTGTCGAGAGTAGGTCCTAAAAGTCAACTTGGAATGAGGACAGATGGTAACCAGGCTTACCACGGTGACCGCCCCCCCCTTGCAGTGCGTACAGACATCAAATCATTACGGTGTACTCCTGAAATCAATGTTATATAGCAAGTATACTCAATTTAAAAAAAAATTTAAAACAAAAAGAAAGAATAACCCAAACCAATCACTGTGGTTAACGTTATCCCAAATCTCACAGCCTGTCGTCTCCAGAGCAGGGATTTACCTCCAACATCCATGGGCAAACCCCTCCCACCCCTGGAGAAGAGACATCTTCATTCCATCAAGCGGTGAGGTCAGAAGGGGCTTCTGTGGACAAAGTTAATAAACAGCTCACTTGGGAGGAATAAACAAAACCAAACCAGGGCTGGGTCGGTGCAGGCTGTGTGGCCCTTGTGCCCAACACCACTGGGCTCTGCCCAGCGGGTGGGCTGGTTCATTTCCTGTGTCCTCCCCAGGGGCAGGCGGCGAGAGGCGGGGGGCGGGGGGGGACACAGGAGCCTGCACAGGAGGAGGAGAAGCTCAGTCATTAGGGCACAGGGAGATGATCAGTCACTGGTGGAAGGCTGCTGACCTTAGTGTGTGTGCCGGCCACAGGCCTGCACCCCCCCACACACACACTTGCTTATGTAACCCAAGGTCTGGAAGGCAAAGTGGACTTGCCCTCGGTGCTCAGCAAGAGGCAGGGACCCAGAGACTCCCTTTTTTCTCATAGCTCATGTCCCACCCTACAAGCCCTTGGAGCCCCCATCCCCAGGCTTCTTGTTCACGCACAGCCCATATTTATAAAACAGGGACTAGGAAAGATAAATGTGTCCCCCATCCTGAGGATAATCATCAGGCGGGTCTTCAGGGATCATCCAACCCGGGGGTTCTCAACCGGAGATGATCCTGCCTCCAGGGGACATTTAGCAACCTCTGGAGACATCTTTGGTTGTCAAGAAGGAAGTGAGAGGTGGTGCTCCTGGCACCCCCGGTGGGGGCAGGTGGGGGTGGGTAGAAGCCAAGGATGCTGCTGAGCATTCCACAATGCACGGGACAGCCCCCACAACAAAGAACTATCCAGAAGAGCAATCCCAGACCTCGGGAGCGCTGAGGTGAGAAACCCTGATCTAAGCCAAGCTGTCTTTTAGAGACGAGGAAACTGAGGCCCAGGAAGCGACGGAGCCAAAGTCACACTGTGATGAGATAGTACCAGAATTAGAATCCAGTTCCCCGCCGGCCACATCAGCCTCCAGCTACCAGGCGTGCAGTGACCAACTCTGGTAGCAAGTTGGCAGAGTGGCCGAATGTGGGACCACGGGATCGAAAAGCCCGTGACGGCTGGGCTCTGTGCTTCTGACAGGCTCCCAGTCAACCCACCAAGGTCAGCCTGGCCACGGGGCTCCCGAATAATCAAAGGGGAAGAACGTCTCCGGGGCTGCGGTGTGCTGGGGCAAAATGCCCACCTGACGCCTAGGCAAAATTCACTACGCACAGGCCCACGGAGCATGCTGGGGGTGGGCCCGGCCTGGGTCAAGGCCAGGAGCGAGGACAGCTCTCTAACGCAAACCCCGCCTCACAGGACACGGCGTGGGCAGGAATCACACCTTGGATCACTGCTTTGGGGGCCCCCGCCTCTTCTCCCAGACGCTAAAAGTGATTGTCTCTCTTGTACCTGCTGGCTTCTCACTGCCACCTGCATAATTTCAAAATAATATCTAGAGTCACCCTTGTCCTTTCCCCCCAAGGACCCTTGTCGTTTCCCCGCACAGGTGTTCCCAACTGTGAGCCAAGACCAGGGCACAGGGCCAGGTGTCAGAGCTGACAGAGCACCCCATCACTGAAGGGCTGACTCACACGATGTCACAACAGACGTACTTTTCCATCCCCTGTTGCCGAAAGCCACCGGACTCGTCGTGATGGCGGTGATAAGGAGAACACCAGGGGTCAGGAACACAGGAGCTCTGTCTCAGGCCTGGGCCTCGCCCGCTCCAGGGCAAGGGAGCCCATAGGGAGGAGCTGGGGAGCAGGGATGGGGGTGGGGGGGGAGCTGCAGTGGCTTGGGACCCAGGAGTCACCAGGACAGATTCATTTCTTCAGGTAAGTGTTATCTTTGTTCCCTCCACCTCTCTGCCCCCTTCCTCCCCAATTTTCCAAGCAGTGGGTCAACTCCTATACATACTTAGAGGCGCAATTACTGGGTGTCTCCCCTAACGCCCATGCACAGGGGCATTCCCACTCTTAATCTGGCAAGCCACAATGACAATGGGAAAGGATCTGGGTGGGTGTCAAGAACGGGGCTTGGGGAAACAGCCAAAGCTCCCCACGAATCTACTGTGTGGGCAGGTTCCTCTGGGGTGCGGGGTGCCAGCCACCTTGGCCTCCAGGCTCTCCGACCATCTGTGTGGCCTGCTGGGTTGCAGTGCCTGGCAACCAGCCAACAAATATCGCATGCTTATTACCAGTATTAAAAATGCAACCATCGCCCCCTCCAAGCAATCAGGAAAGAAGGCAGGGGCTACACTTCCCATGTCAGAAGGAAATGCCTCCAGGGACCCCACCTCCCACCTATGCCCCTGCCAGCTTCCTTGGAAAATCTTATTGTCACATCTCTCCTCCAGCTGACTCCACGGGGCCCCAGAGTTTTGCCTTAAAACACAGATAAAATTCCTTTCCTGAAAAATGGCAGCCGGATGAATGACTGGGGGTAGGGGTGGGGGTTGAAGCTGCTTAGTGTGTGTCTAGGCATGTCCCATATTTTTTTGATCACATAGAAAGTTCCAGCTTCTACGGTGGACAATTCTTGGCCCGCCACTCCACCCCCACACTCGAGTTTCTCCATTCTGCTTGTCCCTACACCTATGTAGTTCTCGCGTCCTCCAAGGAAACCACTCTTATCAGATTCCTAAGTGAGGCCTCAGAGCCCCAAGCTTTCCACAGGACCTTGGGCGGAATAATGTCCTCACTCTTCCTGGCCCACACACATAGTCACACCTTCTCAGCCTGGTTTGTTACCCCTGGCGCAGGGATCTGGAGCTCCATCCTTTCCCCCAGCGCAGCAGGGGGGCCTGGCTTTGGTCCTCCTTGGTTCTTTAGTGTCCCGGGGAATTTTGAAAGGCTGCCTGAGAGGGGCACTGTTTTTACCACTAACAAAGGAACTGCCCACCTTTGGAGAGCAGCCCTGTGAGTCTTCTTTTGGGGATGGGGGTCTAATGGGAGCACTCCTCCTTGGCTCTCTCAAATCACCCTATGCTGGTGGCCATCTGCTCTGCCGAGGAGCTGTCCCTCTAGGTGACCTGAACATTTTCCCAAGGCAACTCTTACGCATCCCTAACAGCCAGGTGTAGGGGACCTGGCTAAAATAGACAGGACGTTAGATAGTGATAAATACCATGGAAAATCGAGCAGGGAATGGGTAGAAGGGATAGGACCTCAAACGCTATTCCAGCTGAGAAATTCTGGGTCTTAAGCTCTTCCTCTGCTGGGTTCTTGTTAAGACTCAGGCACTGGCAGTAGGAAGCTGGGCAGGGCGCTACATGTGTGCGGGGACAGCTGGTGGGGGGTGGGAGCGGTGACGGGGGCTGCAAGGGCTTGCATCCCAGCTATGCTCTCACTGGCCTCCGCCAGGGAACGGAACTGACCAACTCTGAGCGCCCCGGTCTGTCCTGAGGCCAAGGGTCTGCAGAGGAGTTCAGGGGGACGGAGTGCCTGGCAGGGCCTCAGAAGTCTTCAGGGCGCTGCCATGGAAAGTCCTACACCCCTTGCTGTGCTTTCCGCACTTGACCATGGCCTTGAATGCGCCAGACACTGACCACCTCCACCTCTAGGGGCTCTCAGGCCCCTCTGGTCCCTCCTCCTGAAACCTCCCCTATATGGTGGAATGTCCTCTCTCCTTACTTACATGGGGATGGGAAAAAGGATTAAAAACTCCCATTTTCCACCAATTTTAGGAATTTCTCTTCCTGTTGAAATTGTTTTTGCTCAAGGAGTACTTCCTGGGAGCCCACTGCATGCTCAGGATAAGGCCAGCTCTCTGAGGGAGGCCAAGATGCGTGTGTGGTCGCTTCCCAGACGGAAGGGACAGCCCACGTGAGGAGCTCAGGCTAACACACGTACACAGAAGCTTACAGAGAGCCCTTTGGGCCACTCACTCATAAAGTCATGCAGACTCTCTTGTCCCCATGTTGCAGATGAGGAGACCGAGGCCCAGGAAAGCAAGTTCTCTGCCCTCAGTCCCTGGTTGCCCCCATGAATGGGGAAGGAGAGGGACGAGGCAAAGAGTCAAGCTTCCAGTAAGGTTTCCTGGAGGGCTGGGTTGGAAGCCGGCACAGATGGGACAGGGCCCCCTACTCCCAGGGCAGGGCCAAGCTGGGCACATAACCCACCCACCTCCCTCTGCTTCTCCTTGGCCTGACAAGAAGTGGATCCGGCGAAAAGGGAAAGCCTACCTGTCTGGAAAAGCACATGGGATTATGGATGTGCTCAGTGATTTATAAAGCATCAAACTGCCCCAAGTGGGAAAGGATGTCAAGGACCCTCCGGGGCAGTAGGCACCTTTTTGAGTCCAACTTTCCAGAGGACCCTCTTTCCCTGCCAAGGGCAGAGATCCATCAGCTGGAAAAGGATCTCTGTCATTTCAGGTTCATTCGCTCAGTTCTGCTGAGCACCTCCTGCGAGCCAGGTACTACGGCAAGGGCAGTGACCCTAACAGGTGCCTGCCCTCCTGCAGTCCTGTAGCTGGGCAAGGAGCTGGTTCTCTCCCAGGAGCTGCCTGACCCGATTTTATTTCTTCTTGGAGGGGCCCTCTCCTGGCCTACCCCTTCCAGGGGAAGGACCTCGAGGGAAGAGGGGAGAAGAAATAAACCCCTGCTGAGTCAGGGGCCCAGCAAAACTGGAGGACCAACCGTCTGGCTCTAGGAGACTGCCCTGAAGTTCAGATCCACCACGTTTTCCCAGCAAATTATTTAACCTCTTTGAGCCTCTTCTTTTTCATTTGCCAATGGAATAAGACCCACTGCCTCACTGGTTTATTGGCGGGGGGGGGGGGGGGGGGGGGGGGCGGAGGGGGGAGGCGGATGAAATCAGAGATGCGTCCATGTTAGTGATGTTAGCTCTTCTCTGATCCGCGGACCTTCCTCGTCTGTTCTGTCCCGTTCGTTCTGCGTGGGCAGGGGCATCTTTCACCCCCAACCCCACACTGAGTGGGCTGCACGACGCCCTTTCTGCTCACATCAGCAAGGCTTAGGGAGCTCTAGATCGGTCCAGGCCCCCCGCCGGGTTGCGGGGCCACGCTCTCTCCTGCGCGGGACTGGGGCTTGGGGGGAGCCAAGGATGCCCAGGCGGGCGGCGGCCTGCCAGAAGGCAGGGCAGGAGCCGGGACCTCCCCGAGGCTCGGCACCCACTTCAGCAGGGCCCAGATGGCCGCCCTGGGCAGAGGCCGCCCCCTCACCCGCACCCCTCCTGCCCCGGCACGCTCTCCCTCCGTGTATCTGGCCCGAGGCGGCGGGAAGGGCGAATGTAAACATCCCTCCAGAAATCGCCAACTCCGCAGTCCCCATCGCAGGACTCTGTGAGGGGACTGGGGGGGGGGGAGGGCGGACGAGGGGGACGCAACCGCTCGGGGGGGGGGTGAGGACGGGACGAGCGAGAAGGCCAGCATCCCCCGTGGCGGCGGAGACCCCGCGCGCCCGCCCCGGCCCCCCGCGCGACAGGACCCCCGGGGCAGGGACGTGCGGGGCCGCGGCTGCCCGTCGCTCCGCCCGGGGCGCGGCCGTCCCGGCGCAAACTTTCCGAGAGCGGCCCTCGGGGCTGCAGGCAGCGTGGGGGCGGCGGGGCGCGCGTGGAACCCCCCAGGTGCGGAGGAGGCGCGCGGCGGGGGCCAGGAGTCCCGCCCTCGGTTACCTGGCTTCCGAGGGTCGCCGGCGGCCGGCGCGGGGGCGAGGGGGCGCGGGGGCGCAGCACGGGCCGGCCGGACACAGGGACACTCCTCCGGGGCCGCAGCGGCCCCCAGACACGCGGGCGCTGCACCTGGCCCGGCCGGTCGGCGCGCCTCCCCGCGGGTCCCGCCCCCGGTGCCCGCCCGCGCAGGGCGGGGCGGGGCGCGCCGGCCCCGGGGGAGGAGCCGAGGGCAGGGGGCACCCCTCCCGCCGCCGGCCCGCACCTAACCACGTGCCCCCGACGCCCGACTCGGTGACCTCCGGAGCGGCGCCCACCGTTCGTCCGCCCGAGATGCCACGGAAGCCGTGCGCCTGGTCGAGTCGTGAGGGGCGCATAGGCCCCACGCCCACCCCCTGGACCCCTCCACGCGCTCCACGCCCACCCCCACTCCCGGGGTGGGGGCAAGGGCCGGGAGCCTGCCCTTCAGAAGAATGCACGGGGTGGAGCACAGGGAAGGAAAAGTACAACTGGGTACCCGCGGCCCCACCCCACCACGTCCTCTCCCCACCCCGCGCTGTTCTTGGCCTTGGCGTCAGCTCCACCGGCTCTCTCCGGAATGCCCCTGCCCAGGGGAGCTTTGCCACCCTCCGCCTTTCCCCAGGACTCCATTTCCGAGGTCTGCAACGGGCTGGGCCTGGACTTCTGCCACTCAGTGGACGCAGTGACAAGAGTTGAAGGGACACAGGGGACAAATAGAAACAGCCGTCCAGCCTGTGTGGCTACTCCCAGGTGCTGAAGGAGCAGGTTGCGGCTACTTCCTGCCTGCCCCCCCCACCCCCCTAGGAATTCAGGAAAATGCACCCTTTGGACAAAACTTCTGAAATGGAGGTCATCCTTCCTTGCCCGCCCAGGCCTTCTGAGATCTTGCTGCTTCCTGCCTTGCCTCGTTAAATATACAGACACAATGGAAGGAGCGCAGGACCAGGAGTCCCGAGGCCTCCATTTAACTCTGTGACCTTAGACAAGTTTCTAGCCCTTTCTGAACGTCAGTTTCCCCAGTTGCTGTGAGGTAATTATCTCTAAGGCCCTTTTTATGGATACTGAATCAAGCTACTGGGCGTCTTGCCTAGGTTTTCTTGTAGCCGCGCATCATAAAGGAGTGTGTGTATGTGCATGTGTCTCAGTCCAGATCAGCCTGTCCTTTCAGATGTAAGTTCTTGAAGGGAAGTGACGAGGCCACGCAAACAGGCAGCCAGCCTGTGCAAACCAGAGTTGACAAAAATGGTCAGCACAGGGAGAGTGGATCCCAGGCCCAGCTTTTGCTGAATTCGGAGTGGCCTCAGGCAAATCCCTCGTTAATAATCCTGACTTTGCCCTCCCAAGGGTTTGGGGGACGAAATGACGTGTGAGATGTGAAGCCCTTTGAAGGGGAAGGCAAGGCAAGGAGCTGTGTGCTTTCTGATGTCATCTTTTGATGCCTGTGACGGTGATGGGCTACGGAGGCAGAATAGGGTGTCAGGTGTTCAAAGCCTAGTGCTGGCCGCACCCCCCTCCCCAGAAGCTGTGGCACACACAGTGCGGGCACACGGCCCACCACCAGCATCGCCCACCAAGGTGAACAGGGGGCCACCTCTGCCCCACCGGACTCCTGCCCACTGCAGGCTTCTCCGTGT
This sequence comes from Callorhinus ursinus, assembly GCF_003265705.2. Taxonomy (NCBI): domain Eukaryota; kingdom Metazoa; phylum Chordata; class Mammalia; order Carnivora; family Otariidae; genus Callorhinus; species Callorhinus ursinus. The sequence continues at coordinate 33,835,742 of NW_027397087.1, read as the reverse complement.
GCACCTTGGGAACTGAAGAGGGAAGATTAAGAGGCTTCTGAAACCTGAAGGAGGGTGGTGGGTGGATTACCAGTTAATTGATCAGCCTGTCTTGGCCACAGGCCTGGTGGGCAGGGGCCGCAGCCCCTCACCTCTGCTGCAGGGAGATTAAAGCCTCGCGGAATCGTGAAACAGGACCCCTGTGGAGGATGTGGAGCAAGGAGGGCTGCTGTGGATACACACAGGGAGGCCAGGGCAGGGTAATGGGGGGAGCAGGGAGCACTCTAGACCACATGGAGAAGACTTTATGGAGTACTGGGTTCAACTTCCCCATTTCACATGGGAGGAAATGGAGACCCAGGGAGGAAGAGTGACGTGGCCAAGGTCACAGCCTCAGCAAGGGTTGCAGAGCTAGAACTTGAACCAGGACTTCAGGACTCTGTACAGGGTCTGGGCCCCCTATGCAGCCCAAAAGCACAGGAAGCATGCGAAGGACTGGGAATGTTCTAGTGACTGAGAGGAGCATGCTAGCCCAGGAGAAGGAGCCGAGCCAAGGTACAAAGGTGGGGAGCAGAGGGGAGGGTGCTCGAGTCCCAGGGAAGGTCTACAAAGCGAGGCTGGGAACTGCAGACCTTGGAGGATTTTGAGGCCACACTAGTTGGGAGATACGGGCACAGGATGTTCCTGGGGAGGCACAGACCCCAAATTACCCAGTGAGGCAGCAGATGACATGTCAGGAAGGCAGTGAGGTGACTCGGAAAGAGCATCAGGAGTCCGGCAGCCTGTGTTGAGATGGCCTTGAGCAGCTGTTTCTCCTCTCTGACCATCAGTTTCTTACCTATAGAGCGGGGGTCCGAAGCTTGTTCTTTGCAGGGTTGATCGTGGTGACCACAGAATGCTTTTGGAAGTGCCCTGTGAACCTCAGAGTGCCGAGTGAATTTAACACTTAGGTTTTGTTGTTTCTTTTCGAGGGCCTCAGTAAACTTTTGTGGATGTGCCCCACGCTAGGCTGGGCACTGCATCTCTTCATGGCAAGGAGAGGATGAACTGCAAAAGGGGTGCGTCTGCGAGGGGTCAGAGGGACCGAGGGAGGGCGGGGGGGAAAGGGGGGCCATCGCTCAGAAATGTCGGTTCTCCTTGGGACACTTTAACAACACAATGCAAATACCCTTTTTGGGAGGACAGTCCCTCCCCTTCCATATGACTTGGAGTCTCCCATTTCTCCCGCTTGCCCTCCCTGGCACCTGGACGTGCACGGCGCCCGGTGTCAGAAGTAGTTTTCCCAACCAGAGCCTCCTCCCCGGGGGGCCGGCCAGCTCCTCCCAAAGGGGCCCAGACTGTCTGTGCTCTTTTTCCAAAGGGCCTTGGCGGACGGCAGGAACCGCGCGCCTGCACTTCCCAGCGGGACGTGGGTACATCCAACCCTCACTTCGCCCCCAGGTCCTGTCCCTCCTCTTGGGTCCCTGCGACGGAGTCCTCAGGCCGGGCTTACTGCTCTACTTGGCAGATGAGAAAACTGAGGCCGGGGGAGGGGCCAGCACTGCCCGACAGCGCCCCTGACAAAGCTCTCGCCTTGCCTCACCAAGGGCTGGAAGTATTAGGCTCATTCCATGGGGAAAAGAAGTGGCTGCTCAGGGGGAGTACATGGTTGACGGTTGACAGGAACTTCTCGAAGAGCTTCCCTTCCCCTTCCCACTGCGTTCAGACATTGGTCTCCTCGGGTGCCCGAAACAAATCACCGCAGGTGCAGTGGCGTAAAACTGCAGAAACGCCCTCTCCCACTGTCCTGGAGGCTAGAAGTCTTAAATGCAGGTGTCAGCAGGGCCACACGCCCTTCGAAATTCCCGCAGGACAGTGAGTCCTTGTCTCTTCCAGCTTGTGGGGGCTCCGGCAGGTTCTGGGCTTGTGGTGGCCCGCCTGCAATCACACGGCCTTCTCCTCTGCGTCTCTCTGCATCCTCTCCCACTTGTGTAAGGACTCCAGTCACTGGCTTCAGGAGGATCTCATCTCAAGATCCTTAATTACATCCGCAAAAACCCCTTTCCCCAAATCAATTCAGTCACAGGGACCGGAGGCTAGAGCGTGGCCTTATCTTTTTAGGGGACACCATTCAATCCAATACAGTGTCTTTCCTCCTCCCGGGGACACTCGTGGTCCCTCGATTTCTCACCACATCTCAGCTGGCTGGGAGAGCGCCTCCTACAGCATCTTGCCCCACCTGGTTGTTTAGAGAGGAGACAGGAGGCTAAGGCAGTGAGTTGGGGGGACTCACCTCCCTTTGACTTCCTGTCCCAGCAGCTCCCAGTCTGGCCACGGCTGTTTCAACAGCACCTTTTGTGCCCCTTTCTCTAACACCTCTCCCTCCTGGGGTACCTATGGGAAACACGCCTCTCTAGGAGGATGTGCTCACTGCCCCCTGTGTCCCAGCCCCTCTGCGGATGCCCAGAGCCTGACAGCCCTTTGCGGCGGAGCTGTGAGGCATGATAGAGCTTTGCATTCCCTACAGAGAGCCCAGCCCCCCAGGCGAACCCTGCCCAGGTATGGATGTGGTCCTCAGAGCAGGAGGAGGGAGATGGAGCATGAAGGGCTGGCCCGTGGACGGTGTGTGTGGAGGGCAGGATGCTGAGGGGGGAGGGGAGGTGCCCCCCCCTTCCTTGTCTGGGACTCACCTTGGCCAGGCCGGGCGACAGGGCCATACTTAGGGCCCAGACCCCTGGGAAAAACCACAAGGGCTTCTTATCTGGGGTACCTGGAGGAAATCCCAGTCTGCCCTGTGTCAGCTGGGCTTCTCAGGGCCAGTATCCATCCGGAACCAGAGAATCTGGGGCCTTCAGGGTCATTTGACCTAAGGAGTAAAGAGGCTCAGGGAGAAGAAGCAGAGATGCCAAGAGAGGACCCAGCAGACCGCTAGTGTCTCCAATGAGAGCTTCCTAGGCCAAGCACCTCTGCACAGCGGCCGAGGGCCCACGGTCCCCCATACAAGGGGCTTGGGCAGCCCCCAGTTTGCAAGGGGAGAGCTGCAGGACCACATCAGCAGAGAAGGGCACTGGTCTCTTTGGGTGGAGGGTTTCTTTGGGTGGCTTGCAGGGAGGGTACCCATGGAGATGACAAAGGGTATGTAGCCTCCCCTCCCTGCCCCAGCAGACACCATCATAACCCACAGTAACCTCTGTTTTCTCCTCGTGGCCTCACACGGCCTCTGTCCTTGCATCCAAAAATGGCCTACCAAGAAAATGTAATATCTAATCCAGTGGGTCTCCATCCTGGCTAGACGTCAGCATGAGCCACCCATTCAATCCAAATCTCCGGAGGTGGGGGCCTGGGGCTTCTTGAAAGTTCCCCAGGTGGTTCTGAGAAGCAGGCAGCGTGGAGACCCCGAGGTAGTCCGATTCCCTACCTCTTGGTGCATCTAGAGGGCCAAAGCCACGTCTGTGGCCTTATCATCCTGCCCACAGTGCCCTGGGTTGGGCCCAGCACACGGCAAATAGTCACGCAGATACAGGGAGCCCGCCCGGCCGACGGTGGTGTACGTGCCCCAGCAGAGGCTACAACTGCGCTTCCTGCCTGGATTCGGGGCCATCCGTGCACGTGCATGTGGCTCAGTGCTTCCCTGGGCTTCTCCTTCTCCTGCGCCCTTGAGCCCCATGCACCAGATGTGGACGCAGCACCTGCTGGAGGCAAGTCAAGCTCTCAGGGAGGAGTGCCGGGTTGGGGGGCTGTCAGGGGTGGGGGAGGGCTCCTCTGTGCAGCCCCTGGTTATCTGCTCTCAGCCTGAGGCTGCAGCTTCTCCTCCAGGACTAACTGCCTTTAAGGATTGCACCCCCCCAACCCCAGCAAACGTTGACTGCCCCACTGAACCCAGAGACCCCCTCCCCGACCCAGCTCTCCCTCAGCCCCCAGGTACCAGCTGTCTGCAAGCTTCAGGTAAAACCGGGACTCCGCAAACTCATCGCTTTTAACAGGGCAGTCCCACACCTGAGTGTATCCTAAGGAAATAATCCTCAGACACTGAAATAGCTCTTGGAACAAAGTTCCGGCATCACATCTAAAAGCAGCGAACTTGAGCACGCCCGTTGTAAAAGCTGATTGCGAGGCCGATGGCAACATGAGGAATCGCTAAAGATACAGTGTTGAGTGCAAAGTTGCACTGGGCAGGAGCCCCAAGGTGGAAAAGTTGTACATTTGCATGAACAAGGGCTGGAGGGGAGCGGGGCAGCAGAGGGGGCGGGGGGAGGGGAAACCAAAAGGTTTGCGATTGTGGGTGATCCTTTTTCTGATTTCTGAGATTGTTGTCATACTGTCTGTGCAATAAATATTTGAATGAATATACAATAATAGTGATTATTATTAGTCCCTGGTTCAGGGAAGGCTGTTGAATAGACCTATTCAAGCTCAGCTGGAAATGAGCACAGGTCCCAATGTGGGCTGCCTCTGTGGAATATTTGCATTTGAAAGAAGCTCAAGTTTCAGACGCAGTGGTGTTCAGGCCGGTAGCAGAGCTATTTTACAGGCAGGGCAAGGCCTTGATTGAAGTCCCCACCTGTAGACCAGCCCCCTCCTCCACATGCTTCTTCCTGTGCCCACTTTGTGGGGCAACAGAGGAAGGGACAGCTTGCAGGTAACCTGGCCTCTGAGCCTCGCCTGCCCTGCACGTTATTTGGTACAATACTAAGGATATCTGTGGGAGCAGACAGGGACACTCTGACCAGGCAGGAGAGGTGCCGCGGGTCCACAGCTAGGAAAAGGCAGGGCTGAGATCTGAACCCAGGTGGGGTTCAGCTAAGGACAAGGACCTTCTCCCCTCCGGCTTCGGATCTTTCCTCTGGGATGGAGAGGTGACAGGTGCTATCCAGAGCTCCCTCAGCGGCAGCCTGCACGGACACTTCTAGCAAAAGGACCAGGACAGGGTGCTGACCCCAGGGAGGAGGGGGGCTGGCGCTGGGCCTGAGGCTTTCTTAAAATCTAGGTGTGGACCTTTTGAAGTTGTGTTCTCAGGAAAGGCAGCGGGAAGCTTGCTGTGTTCTCTGTCCCCACCCAGCTGTCGGAGCTGGGAGGCGGAAGTGCTCCCCTGCTGACCTGCTGGGGTCTGGCCTTCAGGGCAGGGCAGCTCTGGACGGCCTCTGAGCCCTGGGATGTACACGCAGTCAGCCTGGGCATGGAAGGACAGAGTTGCACAAAACCTTTAGTGGGAAGGAAAGCTTCACTTTGACAGGAGGATTGAAAGTGACGATCACAACCAGTGTTTCCCAAGCTCTCACGATATGCAGGTACTGTAAGCTCCATAGACAGCAGACCTCACCGAATGCTCCCTGAGCCCCGTATCACAGTCCCTGTTTCAGAGATTGGAAAGTTGAGGCTGTGACTTGAATAAGGTCACACACGGCAGGGACTCAACTCAGGACTGGTGCAAAGTTTGTGCTCTCAACGCCTCTGCCATTTTGCCTGCCTTTCCTTCTTTCCTTCCTTCCTTCCTTCCTTCTTTCCTTCCATCCTTCTTTCCTTTTTAAAGATTTTATTTATTTGAGAGAGAGAGTGAGAGAGAGCGGGGGGAGTGGGAGAGGGAGAAGCAGGCTTCCCACTGAGCAGGGAGCCCGATGCGGGGCTCGATCCCAGGACCCCGAGATCATGACCTGAGCCGAAGGCAGACGTTTAACCAACTGAGCCACCCAGGAGACACCCCCCCCCCGCAATCTGCCTTTCTTAATAATCACAGGATACATTTCGACTTCTGAAACTTAAATACATATACGGTTTCTCTTGGAATATGTCTGCTCTGAAGTTCACCACAATATATACCCTACAGCTAACGTTCAAAATCTGACTCTTATTCGAATTAGCCAGCCGATCTCAAGGCTTTCCCAGGATCAAGCCTTTGAGAAACAGTCCGCTTATGGGAAATATGGGGTACTTGCGGGCAGTCTCACCCATTAGAATACCGGGACCATAGCGATCTATTAGCCATCCTAGGAACAGGAAGATACTAAAAGGGCAAATGGTCTGCCTGAGTGGCTCCGTGACGTAAAGGCTGAATTTGTATTAGATTGCCATCTGCCATGCTGGGATTTCTTCCTCCTCAAAAATTGTTGTGCAACTCTTTTCACTATGGTTTCTGACCTGTCTTCTAGAAAGTCCCTTTGGCTCCAATCTGTGTCATACCTAGCCTGCATGGTTTATTTTGTTTGCCTTTTAAAAGATCCAAGTGCAATGTCTTTCTTTCAATACACAGATCTGGCCTCTGACAAAAGCGGCCAGGGCTGGGAATGTGCCGGAACCTGTGGTCACGTCCTCCTCACTATCAGATAACTCTGAACCATCGCTGGGATTTGAGAATGCTCCTGAAATCCCTGCTAAATATTTTAGCATGGGGAGGGAGCTGCTAAAGAGAAGGAGAAGATCATGGAGGGCTGTGTAAATATTTAATTTAGCTCCAAGCCGGTATCCTCCATTACAGCATGTTAATGTCTTTATCGGAATATTCCTGAATCTAACTGAGGACAAACAGCCCTCGCTCAGGCATGCCTCAAATCCCGGGCAGAAGATGCCAGGCAGAGCTCTTCCTATCACTCCCCACACCCATGTTACCCTTCGCCTCCCTGGCACGTCCTGACTCCTGACCACCAAGGGCCAAGGAAGAGCGGGGACAGATTGCATCCTCCCTGTTTACGGATAGGGGAAACTGAGGCTTACAGGGTCAGGGAGGCTGGTAAGTGAGCTCAAATTTCTTTCCCCCAGATCCTGAGCACTTTCTGCTCCACCTTGGGGTCCACAGGGAGGCCCACAGGTCCACTGGGGCCCCATGACTCCTCCCCTCTCTGAGTTCAGTTCTGCTGCAGTGAATGACTAAGGGGTGTCAGCAAATTGCCCGAGAGAAAGGGCCATGGAAGACCCAAAGCCTAATTCAGCCCAGGGATGTCAGGGCTGGTGGCCAGGGGACCTGTGGGCGGAGGCTAGTCCCCAGGCCACACACGGTCAGAGTCTGCGCCCGCCCTGCCCCTGCCAGCCTGGTCAGCCCTGGCTCTCTGGGGTGCCCCCTTCCCCAGCAGTGCAACCCTGCCCTCATTCACCAGGCCAGGGCGGGGAACTTCATGCCTTCTCTGCAGTTCTCTCAACAACCTGGTGAAGCTGTTGCTATCATCCCGTATCGCACGTGGAGTAACCTGGGTGGCATGGAGCCCAAAGGGCATGTTCTCTTGGTGACCCCAGACACCAAACCCACCAGCGGGCACCCCGTGTTCCCCTCACAGCTGACCTTTGGCTTGCTGGTCTGCCAGCCCCAATGTTTGCTGAGTGCTGCCCCCTGGCTCCATCCTAGCTGCTGGAGGCTCACTTTTGAGCCTCACCTGCCCAACACGCATGCACTTGCATTGAAGGAGCAATGCGCAGGGGCATGGATGGGTCTCATCACCCCGGGACCAGGTCAGATGCTCGCAGGAAGGTCAGTGCTCACAGGATGGGGAGGAGGGAGACTTCATCTGGTCCCTGGTTTCTTTCTTCATTCACTCATTCATTCTTTCTACAGACCCTTGCCGAGCACCTGCTCTGGGACAGATGCTGTGGTAGGCTGAATAACGGTCCCTCGGAGATGCTCACAGATCCTGTGAATATGGTACCTTACATGGTGATGAAGTTAAGGATCTTGAGATGGGCAGATCGTCCTGGATTTTCAGAGTGGGTCCCTTGGAATCACAAGGGTTCTTAGAAGAGGGAGATAGGAGGGTCAGAGGTCAAAGTGTGACAATGGAAGTAGAGGTCAGAGAGATGCAGCTCTCAGCTGAGGAATGCGGGCAGCCTTTATACACTAGAAAAGGCAAAGAGATGGATTCTCCCCTGAAATGTCCAGAAGGAACCCATCCCTACCAACACCTTGATTTTACCCCAGTGAAACTGATTTTGGACTTCTGCTCTCCAGAACCATAAGATAATAAAGTTGGGTTGTTTTAAGCCGCTGTGTTTGTGGTAATTTGTTATAGCTGCAATAGGAAACTAATACAGATACCAAGATCAATGAGATGTGGTCCCTAACCTTGAGGAGCCCTTTGTGGGGCCATGCAGAATCCCCTAGAGGCCTTGTTAAACACAGGTGCTGGGTCCCACCCACACAGTTTCTGATACAGCAGTGGGTCTAGGTAGAGGCCGAGAATTTGCATTCTAACAAGCTCCCAGGAGATGCTGAGGTCACTGGCTGGGACCATACTTTAAGAACCGCTTGCGTAGAGGAATGGGTGTCAAGTTTTAATGGGCATTCAACTGTCCCAGGGACCTTGTAACATGCACGTTCTGAAGGTAATTCCTTTATGCATTTGTTGCCATGTTTATTACCGGAACCCTCTGCTAAAATGTTAGGTCTGGGAAAGCAGCTCCTTTGCTAGAGCAGTGCCCGGCAATAGACATGCAATAAACACTGCTGAATGGCTGGGTGAATGAGCAAGGGCTTGGAGTTTGCCTGACCGTTTAGGTCAGACACCATGATGTGGTGTCCTGGGTACCCTTGCTGATGGCACAGAGTGAATGAAATCCCACAGGGACAGAACGAAGATCAGGAAGCAGAAGGGGTGGAAAGGTCCCTGAGGACCCCATGGTAGGAGAGGGGCAGCAGGAGTGTCCACAAGGGAGGAGGGGGGAGGAAGAGCAACTGGAGGAGAGGGGAGAGCCAGGAAGGAGGGGTATTCCCGGAGGGAAGGGAAGTCAGCAGCTTCTAGAGCAGAGAGTAGAAAAGGGCTCCTGGATAAGGCTGGAGGGAAGGGAGAATTTGAGCATAAAACTCCCGTTCTTGGGAGCTGGGGTGGCATCTTCTATGGGAAGGCTTAGGGGCTCAGATATGCATCCATTATTTTTTCTCTCTCATTAGACAATTTATAAAAGCAATATGGGTATGCTGGGCAATATTTTGGAGAATTCTGAGAAGTGTAAAGGAAAAACTGAAATCACCTGTCATGGCCACACCCAGAAATGAGACTTATTTATGTGTTTATGTATTTCAGGGTTTTTTAAAAAAAGATTTTATTTATTTATTTATTTGAGAGAGAGAGAGAGAGAGAGAACGAGTGGGGAGGAGGGGCGGAGGGGGAGGGAGAAGCAGGCTCCCCGCTGAGCAGGGAGCCCGATGTGAGCCATGATCCCAGGACCCCGGGATCACCACCTGAGCTGAAGACAGATTCTTAACCGACTGAGCCACCCAGGCGCCCCTATGTATTTCAGTTTTTATTTAATACATGAATGGGGGCCACCTGGGTGGCTCAGTTGGTTAAGCAGCTAACTCTTGATTTGAGCTCAGGTCATGATCTCATGGGTCATGAGATTGAACCCCTCGTCAGGCTCCGTGCTCAGCAGAGGGAGTCTGCTTGAGATTATCTCCCTCCCTCTCCCTCTGCCTGCACGCCCGCTCCCCGTGTGCACACATTCTAAAATAAATATAAATCTTTAAAAAAATACATATATGTTACACCCATAATTTTCCTTCAAATTGGGATAATATTGTTTGCATCTCTAAATCCTGTTTCTTTTACTTAATACATTGTTCCATAAGTATTTTTTATGCTATTTTGAACAGCAAAATATAATTTTTGAAGGTGGGTAATATGCTTTTGCACAAATGCACCATAATTTAGCTATATCCTTATTTTTGAATATTTAAGTTGTTTTATTTGGTTTTAATTTACATTACCCTAAGACTAATAATATTCTGCATCTTTTATGTGTTTATTTGCCATCCTTATTTCTTCTTTAGTGAAATAGCTGTTGAGATCGTTTGCCTATTTTTTAATTAGGTCATTTCTTTTCTTATATATTTTGAATATAAGTCCTTTGTCAGGGTTATGACTTGTAACTATTTTCTCCCAGTCTGTTTTTACATTTTCAGTGTCTTGTGCAGAGCAAAAGTTTTTAATAGTGATGAAGGCCACTTTCTTAACATTGTTCTTTTACAGATTATGTTTTTGATATCTGAACACTCTTTGCTTAGCCCAAAGTCACAAATATTTTCTCTTGTAGCTTCTAGAAGTTTATAGGTTTGCATTTCACATTTAAGACTATGATCCGTTTTGGAATGAGGTTTTTTGTTTTTTTTTTAAATAAGAGGTGGGGTAGGTGAGGTCTTTTATTTCTTTTTTCTTTTTGGTCTTGCAAATAGATGCCTAGTTATATCTCAGTCATTCGTGTGCACCCTGGCTCTGCACATTCCCCCTTACACAGAGAAGAGACACGGGAATTCACCATTGTACACCCTTCTTTTCCACAAGCATAGATGGTGCTTGGCACAAAGTGCCCTGGGCTTGCGATCAGATCAGTGTTTCCAGCCTGCCCCCACTCTGTGGAACAAGTCACACCATCTCCCTAGGTCTCAGTTTGAAAACCAACAGCAGCCATCTTGACATCACTGGGTTGTGAGGGCTGTGAAGGTGTAATTTGGTAGCAAAATTCTAGGCAAACGTTTACAAACTGAGAAGAGCTTTTCCTAAGGTAAGGAGATGGGTCTGAGCGACAGTTATGGATGGAGAGACTGGGTTAGCTGGAATGGGGCCGGAACTCCCCATGCATTTCCGGGGATCTGGACCTCTGGACAGCCCAGGAAGCAGCTACAAAGATTGGGGTTGCCCTGTGGCTCTGCAGTGATAAAGGCTTCCCATTGCAGTCTGAGGGATTGAGGCTGGACATTGGGAAGAACCTTCCGTCTGCCAAAGGAAGAAGTGAAAAGGGGTAACTGAGTGAATGGTCAGGAGAGCAGCGTGAGTCTCTCCTGACTCCGCTCATCCAGACTTTTCTTGTTTCCCGCGGGATCTGCGGGGGCCTGACCAGCTGGACCTTTCTCGCCCTGAGGAGAGCTGCGCTTGCTCGGGCAGGGCCCCCGCTGCCCTGCAGGTGGCGCCCTCGTGCCGGCGCAGGTGGCCGCGCAGCCTTTGGTCCTGCTCTGGGATCGTAGCCGGGCTCAGGTCCCCACCCTGGGCCCCGCGGAGCCTCAGGCCTCGGGCCTGAAGGAGCCAGAGGCATCAGGGTGAAGACGGAGAACACCCACCTGCCCACAGCAGTTCAGACCCCTGCCCGGTGGCCTTTGCGGGGGTGGTACTCAGCTGTGTGATGAGTCCTGGTTCAGCCTCTCGCTGCCGGAGGACACCAGGACAAGTCCCTGGTTTCTCTGTTTGCCCACCCTAAAAAATGAGTAATCCCTCCCACTTCATAGGGCCGTCAGAGCACGTAATAAGCACTTAATCAGTGTTAGCAATTATTGGTACTCAGCAAACACGATGTTTCCATTTCCAAATAGATGGACTCTATTGAATGCTAGAATCACAGTGGTTTTATTTTTATAAAATATTTAATAAGATTTAATTACAATTTCAAAAAAATTAAGAATTCTAGGTTAAGTAATTTTGATTTCAAGTTTTGATATGTATTACTATTTGTATTTGACCTTTAAAGTGTAATAGGTAAATTTTTAAATATTTTAGAAAAAATAAGCATTTTTTCACAGGCATTTTTTAAAGTTAATTTTTACAATTGATGTAATTTATATTCCTATGATGAAAATATATTCAAATTGTATACTGTGGATGCAATTCATTTTGTTTTGAATCCCTCAGATCACTGAGCATGAGTGCAAATACAAATCATGATAGTGCAATTTATCACAGTGGGATGCAGGCAAACAAAAGGAAAAAAGAAAAAGAAAAATCTTGAAAGAGACAGCTCGCTTAAATTTTTAAAACTGCCAACAACAAAGTGAGTGGATTTCACTTGTACCCCCGAGAAAGCACCTCTATGATTACTAGAAATGGAAAACAGAGACAGTAACCGTGGACAGTCTTCAACAAAGACAAGTGGACAGCACTAGGGAATATTGGCGGGATGTTCCCAAAAGAATAAAATCATGTGCCCCCATGTTCAGCAAAACAATGTTTTATTTGGGGTGGGGAGGGGCACTAATGGTATGACGTATACAGAAAACAAAATAATAAAGCCTAGCTTTAGTAGAAATGACTTCAGTTTGTTTTTCCTATTTCACCCGTTCCCCCACCCCACCCTCTCTGGCAACCACCAGTTTGTTCTCTGTATTTGAGTCTGTTATTTTGTCTTTTTTTCTTTGTCTAAATGACTTCACATTTTAAAGTCCAAGTAGCCAAACACGTAGGATAGATTTTTTAAAAAGTGAAACAAGTAATTACCTAGGATATAGACAATGACTTTATTAATTTGGAGGATAAGAAGTGAGAGAAGAAATTGAACATACAAAATTTTTTAAGTAAATATTACCCAGATCAACTAGATTGTATCAGGGACAAAATCCACACTGAATGACTAACGCTTATCGTTCACGTTTTGAACTACAGAAAAAGAGAACAAAGTCAAAGTTAAGGAGACTTTCATTGGTTTTATGCCTTTTATAGAAAGTGAAGGTTTGCATTAACGTGATGAACTGAATAAACAGCTTTCAATTATAGACATTGACCGGTCAAGGGTACTGCTATGATGATGTCAGTAACACAATTGTAAAAAAAAGAAAGTGCATGAGCCAGAATTTTGGCCACAAAGGCAGAAGCATTCTCTATGCTGGGTACAGCACGTGGTTTTCAGCCATGCCAGGAGGTGTGACCTCAACTGTGCCCATGCAGTGGCATTCTTTGGACAATTCAGTGATTATATATCATATTTTTCTGGGTCTGTCCCAAGACTGAACATCCTGATGAAACACGTATCACGTCAGGCTCCCGGCTCAGCGGGGAGCCTGCTTCTCCCTCTCTTCCCTGTTCGTGCTCTCTCTCTCAAATAAATAAAATCTTAACACACACACACACACACACACACACACACACACACACACACACATCAAATCTGACCTTGCGGTGCACATGGGTGGCTCAGTCGGTAAGCTTCTGCCTTCAGCTCGGGTCATGATCCCAGGGTCCTGGGATCTAGCCCCACATCGGGCTCCCTACTCAGCGGGGAGACTGCTTCTCCCTCTCCTCCCCACTTGTGCTCTTTCTCTCTCTCTCTCTCTCTCTCAAATAAATAAATACAATCTTTAAAAAAAAAAATCTGACCTTACATAGACTTACATAGACCTGTCATAGACTTGATGGGTATGACAGCAAAATGCTCCTAAAGGAATCAAGATGTAATTTGGACAAGATAGAGCGTAACTAGAAGAGTTCAGGTAAACAGCAGATCCTCAAATAAAGAGCAAAGCACGGTCTTTGACAGAAAATTAAGGAATGTTCTTTAAATTTGTGCTATCCGTAATTACTTGGTATGAACTATTGCTTGCCATTAACAATGTTAGCAAAAGGTTATTTTCAAAAACAAACAGGGCTAAATTAGCCGTGTCATTTTTTTTAAGGGACTGAAAATATTTTTGCATGTTTAGAGAAAATGGTTTTTTTTAATATATAGAAAGAGGCTTTGTAGAAAATATGCAATAAATGTGATATTCCAGTAAAATATAATTAGAAAACAAGAGTAAAATGCTCATATGACTATAAAGGAGAAGATTCACATTCTGATAGCCCAGTTTATAGCAACTATGTTGAGGCCACTCTAGATTAAGGCAGAGTCTCAATTAAAGAGATTGGAACAAATGAATCAAATACTGGTACTTGGATTTTCTTTATAATATCCCAGTGTTAAGAAATGTGAAAGAATTGCTAATGGATTCTTTATGCTACGAGAAACTACTAGCTGAATTAACAGTGTGCTGAGGGACACATTCTTCTACAACCCCCGATCTCATCACAGACCAGCAACAAACATTTTAGGGACTAGATATAGCTGGAAGAGACATTCGAATCTATAAGTGATAGAAACTTACACAGGAAAACTGGAACATTATGTCATGTTTCCTGTGATAATATATCATTATATATAAACTCATTACACTATTTGAACATGATATGTAAAACTTCACTTCCTACGGCTGTAAGGAATACATTGGTAATTCCAGTTGCTATTGTCTCAGAAAATTGAAGTTTCTCCATATAGAATCTAAAGGAAAACTGCCTAAGAATTCGAGAAAGATTGTCTCATTTGGCATTTCCGCCAATAGGACAAAATTTTGTTATTAATTATGTAATTATGTTGTTAATTATAATTGTTGTTACATGATTGGTAGTTTTGTTGAAATAAAGGGAGACAAATTTCATGAAATAAATGATGTATAACTTACATGTGTTTTTACTATTCTTTCAAATATTAGACCTTCGACGGAATAGTGATATCCATAGCAATGATCAAATGCAGTCATCTTTGGTATTTTACTAAATTTGGCCATTTTTTAGTCATTTGAAAAGACACTCTTTTTCAATTTCGTCATTATTAAGGTATATTTGATAAGGCAGGAGGAGAAAAACATTTTCCTTTTAAGGACCGCGAGCCTGATTAGTAACTTAAATATTTAGACATATCGCAGGCGGGCCTCCCTTTGTGCTCTTTCAGGCCCCAGAAGTGTCAGGACCCTTCGCCAACTGTAAAGTGTACTGCAGACGCCTCACTCCCCCTCTTCTGAGCGGCTCTGAGGTATAATGGGGAAATCACAGAGTATAAAACAAGGGGATGCACCTTACTTGCTTTATATCCTTTACCATCCATAAAGCATAGGTGATATTGCCTGCCTCCCAGCACTATTTAGAAATCATGTGAAATAGTACAGGTGGGATGAGGGCTTCATGACACAGCGAGGACCGTCCAGATGGAAACTATTCTTGCCCAGTGCCAGGACCCCTGGTGTCATACCTTACCTCCTTCCTAAGGAACACTGGCTTGCCCCAGCCAGGGACTCAGTGGCAGCTCCAGGCCATTTTATTTCATACCACAGTCTTCCTCTTTACCCACCGTTGACCCAAGGGTAGTCAACCTGTGACATAAGACAAGAGTAGACAAAGATGAGCTGGAACAGGGAGAACATTTTGAACCTCCCATTGATTCCCCCTCTCTCCCCAGGACATCCTTCGGATTGCTGCTAAACTTCTCTCTTCTCCACCTGTCTCCGCTCCTTCACCACCCTGCCTCTCCGGCTCCCAAAAGTTGTCACAATTTTCTTGTGGTTTAAGCTTAGAGGTAGTTACAAGTTCTAAAGATTTTATCCAAGGCATAGAAAAAACTGAGATAGCTACATTTGATCATTTGTACTCTACTAGAACTCAGGAAAGAATCCAATATTCTTGACAAAACTTAGAGCAAAACTGGACCCTGGAAAATGGACCTGGTAGAAATAAAGGTCACAGGAGGGAACTTGCCACGACAGATGCTCTCATTGGTGAACTTTGATATTGACAAAAGTTTGATCTATGGGCCTGGACCAAATTTCTGCTATAAAATTTAAGTGAAAAGGAATTGGTCCCAGTGAAAATAGTTTCAGTCAACTCAAAATGAAAAAGTGACAACATTGGAAATAGTTTAACGGAGCTGTATAGAAAATTGATCAAGGAATTAAATTGACCTAATGGAGTCCATTCCGGAAAACTCTTTCCCAAGGAAAATTCATCAAAGTCAGTGGACTTGCCCGATACATGTTTGTATTCAGAATGTCTCCAGTGCATTCTCTGGAATTTTTGTTAAGAAGCAAGGAACTGGCCCACTCGGGAGTTGCAGCTGCTAGGTCCTGGTGTAGAGGGACCGGGAAGTGTGATGGGCAGTGCCTCAGTGGGCAGGTCCCTCTCTGCATAAAAATATATTAAAAATTATATGACTGTATTGGCATAGGGAGGGACATCATCTAGGCTACATTCATTATTTTATATTCTTTTATTATATATTATTATATTCTTTTTTTCTTCTGATTTTAGAAGAAATTAAAATATTTTCACTAAAAAAGGCCCTAGGCACTATGGCTAATGGAGAAGTTGGCCCGGTGGGGTCCCAGGTCAAGGGTAAGCAGAAGAGTCTGGGTGAACCTGGGTCAGGGGTGGGGCGGGAGGAGAAGTGACAGGGCTTTCTCTGTGTCTTCTGAAAGGACAGTGCCAGAGGCTGGGATCCCAACCTAGCCCTTCCTGGTGCCCCGCTGTTGCCTGGGTTTCCACTCATGTCTCTTCACAGTGAATGAGTGGTCCACCTCCTACGGAGCCCTGGGTGCATTTCTGTTCTTGAAACCTAAAGAGCCCAACTAAATAAACAATTCTAATGCCCCCTCCCCAAGCTCATGAAGCCCCCCTGAGCCTGTCCAGCTTTAGTGGAGTGGTCTGCGTGGAGGAGGGCCAGCCTGCCTCCCAGACTCAGCTGTGCACTACTCCTGGGGCCGAGACTGGCTCTTTTTTTTTTTTTTTAAGATTTTATTTATTTATTTGAGAGAGCACGGCAGGGGGGTGGTGGTGGCGTTAGGGTTAGGGTAGAGATAGAGGGAGAGGGAGAAGCAGGCTCCCCGCTGAGCAGGAAGCCCTACTCGGGGCTCGATCCCAGGACCCTGGGAGACGCTTAAGGCAGACACTTAACCGACTGAGCCACCCAGGCGCCCCAGCTCTTTCTCTTATGCCCATCCTTCAGCCAGGCACCTCATCAACGCACATGCACTGAGGACCTCCTGCCTGCCAGACCCTGTATCGTAGGCCCTGAGGCAAAGCATTAACCAAGACACAGCCCTGCCCTCCTGGAGCTCATTCAGGGCCAGCTCAGGACACGGTCTCTCAACCTTGGCACTATTAACAGGTGGGCCAGATAATGTTCATTTGTGGGGGGAGGGCTGTTCTATGCATCGTAGGATGTTCAGCAACATCCCTGACCTCTACCCACTAGATGCCGGTGGTACCCCGTCCCCAAATCATGACCATCAATGTTTTCAGACATTGCCAGATGCTCCCTAGGGGGCCAAAATGTCCCCCTCCACCATTGACAACTGAGTTGGAGAGTTCAGGGAGCACAGTGTAGCTCATCGTGGGCTCCCTCAGAACACGCATAGGAACTAAAGGCAGGGAGGGCTGTAGGTCTGGCTGGCAGGGCCACTTCATGGCTGAGGTGCTATTTAACTTGGGCCTTGGAGCGAGCAGACCCCTGCAAGAACTGGGAGCAGCACAAGGGGAGAGAAAAGAGAAAATTCTTATCAAGTAAGAAGGAGGGGGAGCTGACATATGCTCTAGGAGGAATGATTGGGGTTGGGTAATAGGTAAATCTCAGTATCAAATCAGAGGCTGGGGGCAGGTATAAATCCTACAATACATAGGTAACACATGAGTTAATTGTAGTCTAAAGATGCATCTTGTCTGGCTCATCTAGTAATAATTAAATTTTGAAATGGATTTTAAATGTTTCATTTTAGCCAGAGTCCCCACCATTCCTTATCACCCACTGACCCAATTCTTCATTTATAATTATTTTGCTTGCCAAGTTTCTCAAGACTTGTGAATTTATATTTTTAAATATAAAGTGATTTTTCACTTGGGGTTCATGGACACTCTCCAGGTCTTTGGGTGTAATTCACGGCATCTGGAGGCTCAACAATTGTGGGCAGAGGGACAATAAGACCCCGCAATGCATCTAAAATCCTCTGCTCATTTTTCTGATGAAAGAGTGCCTGGCTTTTGTAGAGTTCTCTGAAGGTTCTCCCCCCTCTCTCCACCAAGAAGCTCAACAAAGTGGGGCAGGAGTCTCTGCCAGTCCCTGGAGAAATATTGTGCCATTGGCAAAGGAGAGACTCAGGGCTGAACTCCACTCACCTTTTCCTGTCGGTCCAGTTTAATGTAGTGAATAATGAAAACGAGCAAAGCCCTGTGGGATGTGCTACAGCTCAGGCAGATGCCGGGGCAGGTACCGGAGGGCTGGGCTCATTGATATGAGGTGGTGGTGCAAAGGGAGCCACTTTGCGAGCCAGAGAGAAAGCCTCGAATTAGTGATTTCGTCCGCTCATTAAGAGGCTGCTTTGGAGGACACAGAGCTGGAGCAGGAGACAAGAACTGTGGCAGGTGGCAGTCTGCCAGGGAGGACACTGGGGGAGGGGTGTGTGGCCCACATGCAGGTCTCTCCCATCCGCCTCCACCCCTGGCCCCAGGACCCACTGGCTGCCCTACCTCCCAGCGAGCCACTCCCAGCAAAGGATCTGGTCAGCCATTTACACCAAGGAGCAGACAGGAGAACAGCGTGCTACCTGGTCTACATTTTAACTGGAAGCATCACTGGGGGAAGGGGGAGGAGTCCCGTCCTCAGATTCATTCTGGGTGGTTCCAGCATGGGCAAAGACTCATTTCCATTGAAAACACAGCAGCTGAGTGTGATTTTCCTAGTTTCTCTCAGTTTTCTGTCCACCCTACCTCCCTCTAGCTTTTGTCCCAAGGATCTGTGGGGCCCATCAGGCCTGAGAGGAGCTTTGGATTTCCCAAGGGGGTGGGCAGGCCGGCAGGGAGCGCGCATCTGCACACACAGGCGTGCTCACATGCACAGGGCTGGGGCTCCCCCTGCCCCTGCCCCACCTTCCCTGCTGAGCACCTGCCAGAGAACTTCGTGCAGAGCGCTCTGGAGAACTGGTTTGTTTTAGGGGATGGAGAAAGTGAGACAGCTTAAGGAGGTCCTTGTCTGACGAGTTAAGTCCCCATCCTGGGTCATGCCCTAGTCTGATGGGGGAGACAGAGCGCTCCCTTCAGAGAGCAACATGAAGCGGAGGAAAACAGGGCCCAGAGCACCTTAGGAACCCAGAGTAGGGTGCTCGAATATCACCAGTAAGGGCAAACAAGCACCCTGCTGACAGCTGAACCCAAGGTGGGAAGCAATCCCATTTCCCCTCCTTCTTCCCACCCTCCTCGAGCCTTACCATTCCTTCAGGCTTGCTTTTTACTTGCCAACAGGAAAGATCACTAGACACCAGCTAGTTCTCCATCTCGGCTGCACATTATAAATCGGCTGGGCACTAGGCCACACCAAGAACAGATCAGCTCGGAATCCCCGCTGGGGGGGGGGGGGCGGGGCAGACACCAGTGTTTTGTAGGACTCCCCAGGAGATTCCAATGTGCAGGCAACTCTGAGCCTCAGTGCATTAGGCAGTACTTCTCAGGCTTTAATATGCACACCAATTGCCTGGGGATATTGGTAAAATGCTGACTCTGATTCAGTAGGTTTGGGTGGAGCTCAGATTCTTCAATTCCAGCAAGCTCCTGGGTGACGCTATGCTAACGCTGGAGGGTGTAAGGAACTCTGTCAGAGTGTTGTAAGGAGAAAACTAGTTCCCAAGCCCCCTCAATTCTTTGAAGCTTCATTCATTCATTCGTTCAATCACCCATGCACCACTCATGGAGCTCATTCTATGGGCCGGGCTTTGTGTTAGGTGCTAGGAATAAGGTAGAGACCAAAAAGAGTCAGGCTCCTCCTATCAAGGAGGCTGCACTCCAGTGGGGGCGGGGAGAGGGGCAGTGCACAGGTGAACCAACATGTGAACAAGCCCATTTCTGCTGGTGAGAAAGGCTACGCACACATATAAAGTGGGGTACTGTGGCAGGGGCGTCTGGGAGGCTGCCTTAGCTGGGTGCTCAGAGAAGACCTCACCAAGGACCTGAGACTGGAGCTGACGTCTGAATGAGGAGAAGCAGCCAGCCCCTGAAAACCTGGGAAACACTTCCAGGCAGGAAGAATGGCTGTGCAAATGCCCTGAGGCTGGATCTTGGTGTCCATGAAGCCCTCAGGTGGAGCACAGCCCGGGAAAGGCACTGCTCTTAGGCCCAGGTGGGAACCTGGTCTTCAGGAGACCCCTGTGAGCACATTTAGACCTCCCATCTGAGCCCACCTCAGAGTTGTCCTGCCCGCACCCCGCCCCCCGGCACAGCCAGTGGGCTGCACAGCTATCCCTCCATCCAGCCGCATCGCACCATGCCACCTCGGCATCTTAAGATAGAATATTTTTTCTATAAAAAAAATTAAATTTTAAAAATTTAATCTTCTTTAAATAAAAACCCAGCTTTAAACAAGGCAGCCAGGCAACAGACAGGCAGACCTTTGGGTGGTTTTCTGGGTCACTTTCTTCTGTAGTGTAAGAGCTTACATGTGAGGAGATAGAGGGCTGGTGACCAAAGAGAAACAGAAACCAGGAGAGAAGTGCCCCACTTCCTGCCAAGCCCAGAGCCGAAGGAGACAAGGCAAGGCCCTGCCTGGGGCCACTCCAGGCGGCACAGACACTGGGGGCCCCCTTCTAGGCTCCCCGACAGGCTTTGGCGAAGAGACAGAAGAGACCGGCTTCAGTCCAGCTCCGCCACAGACCACGGACCCCGGAACACCAGCACACCCCGAGCCCCTGCTCCCGCGTTGAAAGGAGAGGCCCACTCGGTTGGCCCCTTAGGACCGCTCTGAGGATAAGCTAAAATAAGGAAAGGACTCTAAAAAGTTGAATGTAGGAAAGTTCTCTAGAATCTCATTAATTCCAACTCCGATTTGGAATTTGTCATAAACATGTTTTGTTGTGTTTTCATAGCAAATAAAAAATGTGTACCTCCTGAATCTGTTACTCGCAGACTTGTAGAGGGAAGGGACTTATTCTTACTCATCATTGCATCTCCAGCAGCCAGCGGTGTCTGGAAACTTCACTGCGACTCCTTCCAGGTGTCTTCTGTGCATCTGTGTGCATGCGCACGTGCACACGCACATACACTCTACTACATCTTACTCTGTAATAGATACCGCTTTTGCAAGTCCATTAGGGAAGACAGTAAACACAGGAGGGTATGGTAGAGGGGCTGTAATGCCAGGTCATTCACAATCTAATGTAAACGGACAGTCCAGGGATGCTGAAGAAATGGGGCACATACCAAGGAGACTTGATCGAGAAATAACCTCCTGTTTCCGGACTCTTCTAATCATTTAATGGAACAAGTACCAATTTCAGCAGACCTGGTAGAGTCCGCGATGGAACAGGCTAATTTGCTCACCTGCTGGGGCTTTCTCGTCCCTGGGAGAGCTGCAGTGCTGGCTGAGCACGCTGTGCAGGGCCGCTGGGGTGGAGCCACGAGCGAGCGGAGGTGGTCGTGGCCTGAGGACGGTGGTTCAGAACACTGAACCTGGCTTCTAGACCTTGGTTTGTCAAATTAGCTGAAGGACCTCTAGCAAGTTGCTTAACTTCTTCAAGTTTGTTTCGTCAGCTCTACGGTTCACTTAATACCTCTTCCCAAGATTGTCAAAGGAATTAGAAAGAAGGCATGTGGAGTCCTTTTGCAAAAGCCTGTGGGCACTTGGCCACTTTAGCTGTTAGTATGGGCACTATTGCTTGGTCTTTGATTTTGGGAAGGGAAGGTTACCCCAAGCCTACCAGAGGAAGAGCATCCCAGGCTGCGACTCGAGGCAGGAATGGGATCTTCTCAACGTTTCTTGTTGGCAGGTAACACAGGACTGGCAGGAAGGTGTTCAGGAAGTGTTTAGTGAAAAGAACTGCATGACCTTGAGCAAGTTACTCAGAGAGCATCCTGTTTTCTCCCCAGCCCCCACCCCCTGCCAGAGAAGTCTTTCGCTCACGGTAAGCCGCGAGAGTCTGGGGAGCACCTACAAGGGTGCTTGTTCCCTCCCTATCCTTATCCCGGAGCAAAGATCATCAAGAAAGACCAATCAAAACCATAGATTGCTGTACCCAGACACTAAGGACTCAGAATGTTCATTCAAGGGCACAGGCAGTTGCCGGGGTAATATCTTCTGTTGGGTACTTCCAGATGGAGATGGTGCCTCTTGCTGTTGCCTGCAGGAGTTGAGAAGATACACTCTCCTCCTGATTACCTTGTCACACCATTGATGGGATGTGAGAATTACTTTGGGGCCTTCCACTCCAATTGAATTACAGAGATTTCATTTCAGTGGTGTTAAAGAGCAAAGACAAAGTAACAGTCATTAAATTAAAAGCATGCACATTTGCCAAGACATCCCTACTCCCACCTGGCCCCGGGGGGTTTATTTCCTTCTTCTAGTCCCCAAAGAGATTAACGCTCTTTACTAGATTTTCTAAACTGAAACGGAGCAGCCCTTCTTATCTCAGTGTTTCCACGAGGTGCAGATGAGAACAGCGCAGAACCCCAAGAAAGTACCAGCTCTGCTGGGGCAGGGGCGGTGAGCTCAGTTGCCACGAGCGTGGGGTTGCCCCATCATATCCAACCTCAACCATGTGTCTGCCATCAGTTCCTGGGGCTGCTCGATTTCTGAGCCTTCACAGGTTTTTTTTTCTCCCCCTTTGCCGTTCTCTTTGCTACGGCTCCTCCTTGGTGTGCTTTGCAGCCCTGCCATTTCCCAAAATCCTCCTCCTGGAAAAGGATTAGCAAAATTACAGTGTTGCTGCTACTTAGCATTCAGGAAATGCAGCGCGCGCGCGCACACACACACACACGTTACCAATCGTGCTCACCAGATGGCAAATGTAGCTCTTTTCACCAGAAAGTGAGCAGCGAACATTCAAATTCGTCACCAATACATTTAAATTCACATCCATTTTCAATTTGACATCTTTGGTTGGTTGGTATAATGAAAAGCAGTATTTTATCCCCATATTGTTAACTATTTTTAACAGTTACAATAATGCAGATTTGAGATTTTTTAAAAGTTGTCATTAAACAAATCTCACTACAACTTGCAATTTTGATACACTCTATACCTATGTTTTTAATACCTCAGGGTTCTGTATTCAGAATGGGCTAATGGGAATGGCACAGGGTAGGAAGAATAAGAATCTAGCAGCTGATGTTGGGGTCTGTGTATTTTTTTTTTTTTTTTAACACCACTGCTTAAGTTTAGTGGTTACCTTTTATTAGTTTATAAAAAACTTGAAGATTGATTAGTCTCTCTTATTGGACTGTATTACGAGACAGGAGTTGAGAGCCAGGGAGCCCTGTCTCCTGAGTCTCAAGTATAAATTTCTGTCCACCTAATGTTCCCTGAAGTTCTCAGAGTTTTGGCCTTGGCTGGTTATCAACTAATTAAATGGCATCCCTGGCTCATTCCATTTCTCTGCACTTAAGAGTGAAGAGTGGTTGTTATGAGCTGATTGTGTGCTTCCCCTAAAGTCCATGTTGAAGTCCTAACCTCTGGGACTTCAGGTTGTGACTGTGTTTGGAGATAGGACCTTTGAAAAGGTAATTAAGGTGAAATGAGGTCATATGAATGGGGCTGAATTCAATATGACGGGTGTCTGTATAAGAAGAGACTAGGACACAGACAACACACAGAGGGGCGAATCCATGTAAGGACAAAGCAAGGCAGCCGTCTACAAGCCAAGAGGCTTCGGAAGAAACCAAATGTATTGGGCGCCTGGGTGGCTGAGTCGGTTCAGCAACTGCCTTCGGCTCAGGTCATGATCCTGGGGTCCCGGGATCGAGTCCCGCATCGGGCTCCCCGCTCAGCGGGGAGTCTGCTTCTCCCTCTGACCCTCTTCCCTCTCGTGCTCTCTCTCATTCTCTCTCTCTCAAAAAAAAAAAAAAAAATTTTAAAAAAAAAAAAAAAAGAAACCAAACGTATTGACACCTTGATTTTGGATTTAGGCTCCAGAGACGTGAGAAAATAAATTTCTGTTACTTAAGCCCCTTAGTCTGTGGTATTTTGTTATGGCAGCCCTAGGAAATACAGTGGTCCAGACTGGAGGAAAATGCATGTAATGTAGAATTTACATTATACATTTCTCTGTAACGCGGACATTGTGTTATTAATCAGGGCTTGTTATTCTAAGTAACGGAAATCAAATCCAGCCAACTTAAGCACACATAAGGAATGCATCCTAAGGATACAGTGGTAGCTCGCGACACTGGAGGGACGCAGCTGGCCTCAGAAATGCACTGGATCCAGGGCCTGGAGCTCTGTCAAGATTGTTTTCATCTCTGCTTTTCACAGTGTATCTGCTTCAGTTTTCTAATCTATCCCAATTTCGGATTCCTGGGGAAGAGACTCACTGGCCCAGCTTGAGTGAGGGACTCACCCCTCGCCCCATGGTCCTGCTAGAGGCGGCAGGGTCACAGGGCACACATCAGCTGTCAGGGCCCTGCGGGGAGGAGGCATTCTCAGGAAAGAAGAGCTCATCAGACTGTGGAATAAGTCCTCCGTGCCAGGGAGGGTCTGTCCCGTCTCAAGGGCAACGGGGAGGCAAATATCTGAGGTTTCGTGTGCTACAGCGGAATGGCCAGTGTGTTAACGGTTTGGTTATAAACAGCAAAATCAAAGCAAGAGCAGACTGAGACCTCATCCAGACCCAGAACTGCTTGCAACCTATGGCTGTTTCCCGACTGAGGAGAGACAAAAAAGAGACACCAAGGATGTTGACAAAATATGCGCACACATCAGCTAGAAGAAGTTGACTGGTGACCCATTGAAATTCCATTATACAAACGGTGCAGAATGCCTATAACCCCAAAAATGATGGGCAAGGAAACACAACATAAACCCAGACTGGTCTCTGGTTTTATATGCATTTGGGGAGCCTCTATCATTACTCTCGGAGAAGAAGAGGGGGAAAAGGATTAAACAATGCTTATTGATCTGGAGAAGAGACAAGTATAGAAAATCCAGGAAGGACAAACTTCCAAATAAATCAGAATCAGACAAAAATGGTGACCAGTCTGAATGAGCCTGGAAAGGGCACCCTCACAGCTGCCATGCGCTGTTTTTGCTCCTGTTACCCCTCCTCTTCTTCTACCTGGTCCCCGGGCCTGAGGGCCCCACTTAGGCTCTGTCTCCTCTACAATACCTTCCCTGACTGACCACACGATTTGGCATTTTATCTTTCCGAAACTGTTCTGTGGACACCGTGTCCCCATGTACCTTACACCTCCCGGGGTGAGGCCCACGTGACAGTTTCTTCCCCACTTTGTCTTACAGGGCCTCATACACCTCTCGTGAACATCTGTCGCCTGACTAGCTGTCACCGGTTGAACAGAAAATGGTCAGAAATCCACTTGCTGGGCACAAAAAAAAAAAAAAAAATCTGAGATTAGAGAAGGAACAAATATCCAGGTATATTCCTTTTTAAGATAAAAACTTTATTTTACAATTTTATAAAGCAGCTTTACATGAAGCACAAACAATCCATTTACTTTGTATAGAAACAAAATACCTTTCCATCTGCAAAAAATCAAGTTTTGCTGTATAGAAAACTAACATGTGCACATTGTGCTTAAACCCCAAAGTCTGTACAGCTTTACAAAGGACCACCCTTCAGAAGGGCATCCAGTAAACACTTTATTGCATATTTGACACATGGTCTCTAACCCACATGTACAATGGAGGAGGAACAAGAACAACAATTGCAACAAGGAAGAGGACAGCAGCTTGCGGCCAGAGTCCGCGCCGGGCGAAGGAAAGGACTGCCACGTCTGGAGCTGGGCTCGGGCCATTTCTGTATCTGCTCACGTACACTGGATGCTTTTTGGATGAAGCCTTTATGTACAACAATCCCAAAGGGTCAAACTTGACCTTTATCTGGAAACTTCTGGCTGGTTTTACAACCGAAGTGGCAACAGATTTAATTTAACATCAAAGCTAACTCAAGTGTAAAAAACGAATACTCATTATCTGGAAACAAAGAAAAATTTAAAGAAACAAAACAAAATAAAACTTTAAAATACCTTCCCCATTCTCTCTAAGCTCAGAATAAGTAAACATTTTACATGATTTAAAAACCTATAAAGAACGCTGTAGGTGTTTTGGAACAAAAATGCAATTGATGGTCTTGGGCAGTGCTCCTCCACGTCTGCCCTGCAGATCACCTGCACCAGAAAGATCTGAATGCTTGTTAAATATGCAGACTATCCTGCTTCCCAGGCAGACTTAGTGACTGTCGGCATCTGTCGCTCAGGAAGCTCCCAGGTGATTCGGAGGCACCCGAAAGCCGGAGAACCACGCTGGTGGAGCTGCCACAGGTTCAACTCATCCTCTTAGAAAATTCTGGGATCACAAGAAAAATCAAGTTGCTGTTGCAACGTGGAAGGCAGTGTGAAACCAACAGCAGTGAAACAGCAATGCCATTTCTAGATCAAAATGTCTTTCCTTTTTCAGTGGAAAAGGACAGCCACATTGTTAAGGCACTGATATTTGTCGCGGAAGCAGTACCATGCTGTTTTCATGGAATCCCTTAGTCTGAAGGACCAGTATGCAAACACAAGGCAGAAGTCTGGACCGCTCTCAGTAATAACAACCAAGATGAAGGGCAAAGGGTTTCCCAACTGGAGAAAGTTTATGTTGGGGCACTGAAATAAAAAAAGGGAGTCCAGATATTCTTGTGGAGACATCTAATCATGTCTAAGAACGACAAAGGTCAAAAGCCAGGGGGAAGCTTAATAACCCACAACTGTTGTGTTGTGGGAGGAAGAGAGCTGTGGTCATGTAACTTGGGAGTTTAAGCTTCCTTTTCCGTGGCCGGTTTACTACTGTCTTCAGTGTACATCTATATTGTCCTCTCTGCTCCTGCTCCCTTTGCCACTAACATATATATTTTGCATGTTTATTCTATTCATAGATGTGTATATAGTTTCTGGTTTCTAAGTAGTGTCAGTAGGCTGAGTTCGATTTAAGATGCAGTATGTAGGCAAGTGCCCACGCGGCTCTTGATGTGCATTTAATACAGGTCACAAACTGTGACGTGTTTGTCAGACTCAGTCTCCTGAAAGTGTGGGGTCTCATATTTCAATCTGTGTAAGTTACAGTACTCATTTAGTGTACTGTCATACATTCAACAAAAACAACAAAATCAACCTCGCTTGATTCTGATAATGCCTGAAGCCCTACCGCAGACACTGCCCAGGGTACAAGGGTTGTGAAACCTATTTATGTGAGGTAAGGTATAGTGGGATAGAAAACCCAAATAAAGGTCTGGTTACACACATACAGCAAATGCAGTAGCATCAATCACTTCTATCCAAGAGCTGAAATAATTTAAAATTAA
Organism: Callorhinus ursinus; assembly: GCF_003265705.2. NCBI lineage: Eukaryota > Metazoa > Chordata > Mammalia > Carnivora > Otariidae > Callorhinus > Callorhinus ursinus. Next base: position 33,808,972 of record NW_027397087.1, on the reverse strand, counting down.
AATTGCAAAGGAAAAACACTCATATGCAGAGTCAATGGTCTGGAAAGTTGATGACCAAGAATGATCCAAAAGTAGGGAAAAAACCTGCCATGATTCTTGTGTGTAGTATCTGACATAGTATTTTTCTTTAAAGAGGGAAAAAAAAAAATCCTGAAAGGGTAGTGGGAATGGATTAGCCCCTTTCTCCAATAAAATTTCCACAACGTCCCAAAAATGTCCCCCAAAATAGACAAAACTCTCAAGTATAGTCTGAAATGAAATACAGAATTCTAGACAGTGACAAAAAGAAACCATCACAGCGGGGGTGGGGAGGGATCCATTGATTATCAAATCTTTACTGATTGTAGATCAAGTTTCATAAAACATAACATTTTTGTGATTTCTTGTGCAGTCAACAAGTTTTGTTTTAGTTGTGCTTACGTTATATAACTGTGAAGCCTGAACACTGGTTGTGTTAATTTACACATTTCAAGAAAACCGTACATTCAAAATATTCTCCATATGTAACAAATTCAAGAAACGCAACACAAAGTTCGCCAAGAAATTAATCTGTAGAAAAGAAACATCATTTTATAAAGTTGCACACAGTCCACTATTCAGGCTGCGAGTACACATTTACTGTATTACAGCACATTATTTTTTTAAAGTTTGTTTCCAACATAAACATAAATCATCACATTTTAAAAGAGACCCATACTAAGTTTTCAGGTACGTGCCGGACAGTTGGCCAGTAGCAGCTACTTACCAGTGTCTTCCCCAGACCCAGAGGGACTGGACCATCTGTGGAACTGTAGACGTTATTTAATAAGCAAGACAAAGTTAAACATCCCTGTTCAGCCATCGACTAAACACTTTTCTGCTCCGAATGCCACCTATGTTTCGAAACACCCAACCCACAGAATGCAATTATCTCAGAAGACTGGTTTATCACTTCGATGTAATCCACAAAAACCTAGTATACCACCTTTTAAAATGTGCCTAAGCTCTGCTGAGATAGGGCCCATGGTTTTTGTGTACGGCAGAGGCTGAAAGATGATTTTGGTTCTGAGCTCTAGTTGTGCTTTGCCCTGCTGCCTTTAAGGTAGCTTTTCCACCTCTTGACAAATTCTTTGAAGACTGGGGACTCATCGATGGTGCTGAGTAGCTGCAGCTGATTGATGTGAGTGGTGTGGTAGTCCCAGCGGGCCAGGTTGGGGGCAATGCCAAGCATGAAGTGGCGGAGGTCATAGATGGTCCCTGAGCCAGTGTCATACAAGGGGAGCATGGCTTTAAGAGATTCCATGCCTCGCTCGTACAAGGACCTTGCTTCTTTCCCAAGTTTTTCCCCTGCAGTTTCTTTTAAGTCATACAGCCCAATTAAAGAATACATAAAGCCATTTAAAACGAAAGAGCTAGGTGTGGTTGGATATTCTTCATACCAGTCATGTTTATTCATAAACACAGCCTTAACTCCATGCTGCTCTGACAGAAACTTGTAAGGGGCTGTTGCCCTTAAAGCTGAACTGAGGAATAAATGGTCTTTTGTCAACAGATAGGCCCTGACTAATGTAGAAATGGCTTGCCCTTGGGCCATGGCAGAGTACCACCCTGGCTCTAAAGACTTGAACCCCTCTCCTAACTTACGGGTCACCATAATTGGCCAGCCACCTTTCTCATCCTGGTTCCTTACCAGCCAATCACTGGCAGCAAAGAATGCGGCCATGTGGGCTGTGGTGGAGATGGTAATGTTGTCGAGGAATCCTTTCCCTTTTGCAATCAACCTAACCACCCTTTTGGGCATTATTTTGGTTGGCTTGACAGCTTTTGTGTTGGAAAGACCCACTCCTTTCCTGAGGTCAGTGACCAGGTCCCTTGTAACCGTGCTCCATGAAGTTCTAGGCCCAATGCCATAGTATATGTCTCTTTCTTTAAAAGCAATTAGTTGGGAATTTGAGACATAATGTACAGTGAAGAGCTGATTCTTTTCTGTGGTCTCTAGAACCACGGACACACTTCCATTTGTCAAGAACTTGAGGTCAAATGAAATAATAAAATCTTTTGTGTTCCCCAGTTGCAAGGATACACCTTCACTGGTTTCTGTAGGGGAAAAAACATACCAACAAAGACTAGTTAAAAGAAAAGCTCTTTGTATTAAAAGTTAATTGCAATTCATCTTTGATAACCACTAACCACACAAAATTAACACTTCAATATTTTGTGTCCTATGATCATCATCAATTATTTTACAAAAGTAACCATAAACAAATGATAGAATTGACGAGTCCATGATGGCTTTCAAGCATCAGGCCTAATTTACATTAGAGGGTTAAGAGAAAATGGATAAGGTACTGTGGATCAAACTGCCTTTTCTAGATCAAATGCTAGCTGATCAATAATCAATGACTGTTTTAATATATCCATTTTATAAAAAGAAAAAAAAACAAAATTGGCTCAGCACATTTTGTGAGAAGCTAGATTACACATGAATTAAAATTTTTTTTATTTAATTAACATTTAGTAGGTATTTACTATGTCCTAATTTATATATTATATTAACTCACATTAACTCATTTATTCCTCATATTAACTCTATTTTAATCTTCAGAACAATTACAAGACTAGTGCTATTATTACTCTTACCTTACGGCTGACAAACTGAGACACAGGGAATTTATGATACAAAATGCTGAACCTAAGTTGCCTAGTCTGGCTCCACAATACACACTTTTTTTTGGTAAGTTTGTTTACTTTTTTTGTAATCTCTATACCCAATGTGGGGCTCGAACTCCTGACTCCAAGATCAAGAGTTGCACACTCTCCCGGCTGAGCCAGCCAGGCACCCCTCCACAATACACACTCTTAATTACTAAATGATGCTGAAAATGATCAGTTTGTTTTCAGATATTTGCTGGAATTGGGAATAAAATTTCTGAAAATTAAGTAATGGGCTCAGGTAGTCAACAAGAAGTGATGGATACTGGGGGAGGATGAGGGAGAAGCATAGGCTTTGGAGTTAAAAGAAAAAAAAAAAGAAAGAAAAAAAAAAAAAAGCCCAAACCCCACAAAACCTTGTTTGAATTGTTTCTCTTCTACTTCCTAGCTTTGAGATGTTCAAGATGAAAGAGCTCTTTGAACTTCAGTTTCTTCACATGTTGAATAGAGATAATATTACTTCGCAAGGTAATTGGGAGGATTAAAAAAAAGACAGTGGCTTAGAACAAAGTGAACATTGATAGCGATTATGATTATTATTCTGAAGCCATTGGCTTTCAGAGACTGATAAAATAGTAACAGCTGTTTTGTCTGGCAAATTACCAAATGGGAAATTTCTCTTGCATATCTATAGTACAATGATGGTGGATTCCCAGAAAGCTGACTTTCTGAATACTGCTGGTCTAGATCTACCAAGAAAAGAAACAGAGCATATTAAAACGTATCAGCAGCAGCAGCAGCAAGAACAACAACAACAAATAGGTAGTGCATATTTTATATATAACCTTCAAGGTAAATATGCCTTGATCTCTATGAAACATATTTTCGAAACACATTCTCATGTGTTATCTCGTATGATCCTTACAATAATCTGAGGCTGGTAGAGCAGGAATTACTACTTCCATTTTAGAGATGAAGATATGGAAGTTTTGCAAGGTTAAAAGGTTTGCCCCAAGCCAAATGCTAATTAGTGGTAGAGAAGGGACCAGAAACCAGGATTCCTGGACCCAAGTTCAAAGACTGTAAAAAAGAAATGATACTGGATATGGCATTCTTATGAGCATAATCGGTGGAAGAGTTATTTCTCTTAAACATAGCCACAGAATCACATCCACTTTGAGGAGTTCTCGAGGAAATCTTCAGTGTGTCACCAGGAGCAAGGACGAAGTGTGGACTGATGATAGTGTATACAGTGTGATTGACCTGGAGAGTCTTAGCATGTTGAGTTGGTTGTTCAAGTCCCCCAACACTGGACTCTACCAGTGTTGGGATATAATTGATCCAAGGCCCTTAATGATTCCATTTGATGGAACAATCATGGAAGTTGTATAAGGAATGAGAACATCTTGATAGACTTACACATCAAATGATGCTTTGAGTGACTTTTTAAAAAGTGATTTCAGAAGCATACTTCTAATAAAAACCCATTTTATCTGGAAAAATGTCAATATGCAATCTCTTAACTAGCATTTTCCTATATCTACGGTAAAATGGAATCTGACACTCAATACATTTCTGAAACACTGCAGGATTCTGAATTGACTGATGAATCGCTCAAGTTTCAATTACATTCAGTAGAGAAGGCTATCTTGAGTGTTCCTTATTTTTTCATTCTTAGGGTAATGCCTCATTAATAAGGCAATATTGCTAACTATGACATCCATTCTCATGAAACTGGGTAACAGTGATCCAAATTTATTAGTCCAAATGGGAGGAAGCTGAACCTATTTTCCTCCCAGAATTCCATTCTAATTCACTTTATGAATACAAATCTATGAAATGATATGGTCTCAATTACCTTATGTTTCACTATAACAGATTAGTTCAAAGAACTCAGTAATAAATTATGTCATGGGATATAACCTTTCAAAAAAACTATTTTCCTAAAACCCCATCACCACCAGAGGGGGTTACTGAGCCACACAGGAGAGACAAAGTCCTAATCCCTGACACGAATCAACCGGCAGACAATCGTAGTCTTCACAACAATCTTGTAAGTCTTTTAATTTCCATTTTCTAGATATACAGAGTAGTTAAAGTAGTCAGCATCGCTCAGAAGGATCCAAATGGTAGCAAACGGGATGTGAGTGTGGTTGTGGCAACCGCTCTGGAAATGTAGTAGGCAAGGTCTGAGCTCTACTGAAGGTATTATGCTATCTGGAGACCCCTGCTTTAAATCTCTTAGTAGAAAGTTTTGGGTTTTCCATTTTTTGAAATCCATGACTCCTTTTCTCTCTGAGCAGTTAAACCTGGGAGTCACTACAAGTGTTTATTCTTGGCATATGTGGTAGTGTATATGTCCCTTTAGGCAACAAAGGATGATAAACATTTAAGGACAGTCTCATAAATCAGTGTTTTCACCTGTAACACAAACCATTAATATTCATTCATTTTAATCAACAGGTTTACTGGGTGCAGTGAGAAGTCCTCCCTACTCAGAACCTTGAGGAATACCAAGCGATAAGGGCCAGGCAAAAGAAGAGAACTCACAAGAAGTCTGAGAAAGAATGGCTACACAGAGACAGGGGAGAAAGTGAGGTCATGGAAATGAAGTGGAGAGAGCGCTTCCGGAAAGGGAAAGCTAATTTAATTTAATAGAGTACGACAGGTATAAAGTTTCAGTTCATTCAATTTTAAAATTAGGCAGAGGAACAAAACATTATTCAACAAACAAAAGAATAAAAATATGCAAACCCATGTTCTGGTTCTTTCTTCTAGACAACTTAATTTCCTTTCAGGAAAACAATTCAAGATCCAAAAAGAAAAAATAAAAGGCCAACAGCATTTGGCCCCTGGTCCTCCAGAGACACTTCATTGAGGCCTATGCTTTTATATACAGTTCCAATTTCTTCTCAACAGCGATTCTCTGAATTTATCTCCCATGAAGTCTACATCCTCTGAAAAGCCTCATCTCCCCATACCTGTCTTCAATACAACAGTCTCACCTCTTTGATTCCCTTCTCCTGCTCTGAGCAACAACTCCCATGTAATTCCAACCCACTTGCCCTCAAACATTTGGATCAAATGCACCTCTAGGCATGCCCAAGATATCAAAACAAGCACCCCATTCCCAGTTAGCACACTCCCACCAATAGTAGTTGTAGATGCAGTGGTTTTATCTCCGTGGGCTGCAGAATGAAGAGGTAAAGTGAGGGTCCCTCGCGTAGTATGAGGAGACTTATCTTTTGTATTACCCAGGGCATCCAGAAGTGCACAATGAAATCTATTGCTTTAAATAGGATAGAGTTCAAAGAACTGTTCTAGAAAACTTGCCAGCATTTGAGGAGATCTTAGGACTGCTGTTTTCTACCCTAATCCAGACAACATTATTGATTAGTGCAAAAATAAGCTCCTTGGGTACAAACAAATGTCCTTTGGCAAAGTCTAATCATGTTCTGCTACAATAATCTCTTAGGTATTGCAAGCTACATATTCTTAAACATCTCCGCATACTTTCTCACCAATCAAGCAAAGATGCTCTATGTACTGGAATATCACAGAATACCATAGGAGAAAAGAAGTTCCAGTCACAGAATAAAAACTAAAGGTCACCCATTATTTGCACTGCATTAAGCACTCATAAATCTATTACTTAAGGCCATCTAGAATGAGTAGATTTGTATTGTGGCTTTCAAGGTCTGTGAATTACACGGTCATCAATAAAGGACAAGGAGAGAATACAGAAGAGGTCTTATAACCTTTTCTCTCGTTTTATTTACCGACTGAAAGGTTGGGGGTGGGGAGGAAGGAGTTCTGTTCTTGACATTTCCCCATAGAGAATTAAGCCTGAGGTGCTAACTAAAATTATTTCATTGTCTTTTTAAGTAATGGACTCATTAATTCTCGTGGATATTGATTAGTGGAGAAAAATATATTACAAGCTAATTAATGAGACTGTCTTACTAAAAGGGGAAATGTTGCATAAAGTTAATTTGATTTTATAAATGATTTTATTAATAAAATGGTTTTATATGAAGTTTGAGACAATCTACTGCATTAACAAAACTCAATATGAGAAGCAGGCCTGGTTGCTAATGCTATAGTATCTTGAAAAAATAAAAAGCTGCTGGTAAAAAAAAAAGGCAAAGGAAAGGATGGCATGCTCTATAAAGAATTTCTACCTTAAAGAAAAATAGTTTAAAAGTTAAAGAATTAAATACTGTACTGAAATACTAAAATGAACTAAGGAGCATCATTCCTGTGGGACACAGATCCCTGGAAGGAGATCTTAATATTCAATCTATGGTTTGGCTTTTTAAGTATTTTTTTTTTTATAACCTTGAATTTTTAGCTGTTCTTTTTCTAGGGATTTCACTTGAGTGACACCATTTGTTTCTTTATATAGATATAAAGGGTCTGCTAATGTGCTTTTTAAAACCATAAAAACAATTTTAAGGGAGTATCAGGTGCCATAAATCAACATAAAATTAACAGGCACATATAATAATACATCACTTACCTGGAGCAATGAACTGTTTAACATTGGTGAATCTAGACTTATCAGCCACACTAGCCATAAAGCACCCCTTTGGCACGGTCCAGTCATTAGGCTTGCTGTTTCTGTCCCTGTCTTCTGCTGTTTCATACACCTCTATGTGAGGGGGTTTCTCAGTTAGATTCTTGCTGTAATGACTTAACCCATACTGTGCAATCTGGATTGGGTAGAAATAGCCTTGAGGTCCCCACTGTGTAGATAAAGGTACACCTATAAAATAGAGAAACAAAATAAATAACCATGTCTGGACACTTACAAGTATATTCTGAACACCACTCTTTACTGTTTTACCTCTGGGGCATATTATAGGCTTATCTGCAACTTTCAAGCTTCTGTATTATACTGTTTTCCTAATTATTTAAAAAAACTAGTACTAAATCAGATATGAAAAACAAAATGAAGGTTTTTTCACTCTCAGTATTTGTTAACAGCAATGCAATGTCGTAGATTATCTTTTAAGGATTGACTTTTTATGTGTAACTTTTGCTCAGAGCTATAGATGTCCTGTTTCATACATTCAAATTTTTTACAATTTAAATACACGAAGATAATGTTACTACAGGTTCATCCTAAAATATTAATCGTGAAATTTTCTTAAATGTTTGTATTAACATTCAAGTTAATTACATACTCATCTCTCTCTCCAAAGTCAAGATGTGGTCTAATACCTATACCATGTGATGGCTAAAGTATGTGCTTAAGGAACCAGTTGTAACTAGGTAACTTAAAGTATAAACACAGCTTGCAATTGTTTTTCATATCCTTCATGTTAAAATATAATTCTTGAGAACAAGGTGTGTTTTTTTAATGAATTAAAATTGCACATTTAACCACAAATTTCTGACATAATTCATTAATGGATTACCCCTTTAAGGTTCTAAGCAAAACTTTTAAATGTTTGGTTATTAGTGTTTTAGTAATTTTCTGTATGGGAAGTACAATAATATTACATTGCATAGAATACTGTATTGTTGCATCATGGTCTATGTGTTGAGAGAGAAGCTCCTCTCTGGAGTTCTAAAATAAACCAACAAGCGTCAGATAGGCACAGCAGAAGCTAAAACCTACAAAACCATGTGTGTGGTGTAGTTTCAAAACAGTTTAAGGATTTAGGAACCATAAGGGCTAAGAAACCTAGGCTACAGATAAGCTCTTGACTTGTATTTTTTTCTCCAAGGGTAGGTTCCCCTCCCCATTCAAATAGAATTATTTTCACTTAATGAAAGGAAGGTTTATATAGGACCTCATTAAAGATGGGTGATAACTGTAACAATGTGCGACCAGCATTAAGAATTGACAGACTGATCAATGAACAAGAATAGAGGCCAGAAACATACTCTGCTATTCAAAATGGCTTAACGTAACGATAAAGACTGCATCATGAATCATTGGGGAAAAAAGATCATTCAATACATGTGAAAGGAAAAATCTGAAATTATACCCTGACCTTGTACCATTTACCAAAATATAAAACAATCTGGCTGGCCTAAAGAGCTGAATGTAAAAAAAAAACACAACCCTAATAAAACTACTAGAGAAAATACAGATGAATAGCCGATCATCACGTGGCAATGACTTTCTAAGCATAAAAGAAGAAAAAAAATAAAAATAAAGTCTGTAAATTCAGTAAATAGAACTAAAAACTACTAAAACAAATCATAAGTAAAATGAAAGACAACCAAACTGAAGAAAATCTTTAACAAATGCAGCAAAGTATCATTATCCTTACTATATATAGAAAAGTTCACATGAATATTTAAAGAACCCACTAATCACATTAGAAAAAGGGGAAATAAGATCAAGATTTTATGATGATTAGAAAGCATATGAAAAGTGTATGTGGCCTCACTGATGGTTATAGAAAGCAAATGAGATCCCTTTGTAAACAACAGATTAAAAAAACAATGTTCCATGACAGCAAGAGTGGGGTGACAAGAGCACCCTTCCTGGAGGCACAAGTAGGTTCAACCTTTTTGGAAAGCAGTTTAGCAAAATAGATCAATTTATATTATTTTTCACGGCAGTTTATTTCCTAGGGAACTACTCCTAGACTATAATTAAAATAGCAAACGATGAACTATGAATATCTATACCATTACGTATAAAAGCAAAAAAACTGGAAATGACCTAAGTAGCCAACTAAAGAGAAAGGCTGCAAGTATTACATGTACCATGGCATATTCTTACTAAGCATACTAGTCATTAAAATAGTCAATAAATACTCAATAACAAGGGGAAATAATCAAGATAGTTTAGATGAAAAAAGAATATAAATTGACCATACAGTATGATCCCAACTTGTTTAAAAAATGTGTCTCTACAACAACAAAAAGATTGAAAAAACATATCAAAATATTATTTAACAAAGGTTATGGGTACTTTTTACTTTTTCTTTAGCATCTAAACATCTTATATATTTTATACAACATATAAACATTTTATACATTTTATAAAATTTATGTGAAAAGGTTTGGTGAACAGCTAAGTATAGTATATAAGTATTACAATGTTGTATAAGTATCATTTCAACTATGTTAAGACAAAGGCCTACATACAAAGAAGTGCAGAGAATATACAAAAATGGTAATAATTACCTTGAAGTGGTATGAATATAAGTGAATTTGGCTCTTCCTTGTGAACACTTGGTAGAGATATTATAAAAAACTTAAAATATTAAAATATTGAAATCACTTTTTATAGAATGAGGAAAATAAAATAAAATTTAAACTAAGCAATCTTAAAACACACTGAGCTCTTTCCTTTGGTTAAATATTTTAAAGTCAAATTCAATTTGGCTTTCTGATCAATCTTAGGTTTGAAATACAAATTCTAAAATGTACTGATTATACCCATAAGATTTGAAAGACAATATATAATAGACTATAGGAGTGTAGTATAAATGCTCAGAGAAAATGGTGCCTATGTGTTATCTTGTTCTGAGGACTTTAAACCTCCATCCAGAAATGATACCTGGTTAATGTGGTAACAAGAATGCATTGGTACATAGTCCAATTGGTCCATTGGTCTCTCCCATTTCCATCTCCTCTCATAGGACAATAACTATATTTTAATGCAAAATTTTTGGAGACACTGTGCCTTTACCTTACCAGTGAGAATTTCAGATGCTGCAGGTTAATGGAATAATCCTATTTGATCAGGCATGATCTTCTTGCAGCCCTTAAATCACAACATCCAGAAAACTGTCCCAGATTCAGACTTCACCTATTCCTCCTTGCTAAGTCAGAGTGACAACTGGACTCTTGATAGTAAGCTGTGTATGTACTTGCTAGATAATTAACACCTACAAATTGTTACTCCTCAACACAATCAGGATAGAAAAATGCAGTGGAGCAGACAGATACCAACCTTCAACCCCACTTATGCACTTGACTCTGTCCCGGACTTCCACATTGTAGCCTTCAAAGGACATAAACACACCATCAGGGTGATACGGGGCTCTCTGTGCATAGACTTTGGAATAGCTATGAGAGAATTCAAACCGATCATAGCCATCATATTGAACCACCTTTCCATATACATCAAAATATTTCTCTACCCAAGTGAATGGAAGAAAGACTTCATTTCCCTCTCGTCTCCCTTTAATTGTGTGTTCATCATTTATGAGACAGTCAATTTCTTCATATTTGAGCCCTAACACCTTGCTTCCCCCATTGCTGTTGAAGCTCCCAACAACAGGGGGTGCTTTCTGCTGTTCCTGAGGGAATGCCTCCTCAGACTGTTTGGCCATGTGGTTCACATAGTTGTTACTCTCAGATGCTGCTGCTCTTTTTTCTAATCCATCCACTCTGAAGCCACTACTCAAGTGCCGTGGAAACTGGATCGCTTTATCGCTGGAACATTTATTCCACAAAAGTACTGTGACCAAAGTGAAGAGTGTGCAGATGATAATCAGAGTCTTATAGTTGACCCGAGCTGCCAAGCAACGCATATTCAGACCATACCTATGGAGGCAAGAAGAAAAATTCATGCAAAGATGTATTGCAGACATTTCATAGGATAAGGTTTTACTTTTTCTTATATTGAACCACACTAAGGCAATTTTATTCACTGTAGCAATCTGATCAGATTTAAAATTACTAACTCAAACTTTTCAGCAGAGACAAAGAAAAGGCAAAAGGAGCTTCCCCCTTTTAAAATTCTTAGTGTGACCCTTTAAAATAGATATTCTCAAACTTTCTGTTTGTGACTCTCTTAGTATCTTAGTAATTGTTTCAAAGTCTCTGGGCCAAAAGAAATACCCAATAGTTTCATTTATTAAGTAGTTGGGTCCAAACAACTTAATGCATTATTTTTGTCCCAACAAGTTAGCTGTTTGAAAAAACATAATGGGGGGCGCCTGGGTGGCTCAGATGGTTAAGCGTCTGCCTTCAGCTTAGGTCATGATCCCAGGGTCCTGGGATCGAGTCCTGCATTGGGCTCCTTGTTAAGCAGGGAGTCTGCTTCTCCCTCTCCCTCTGCCTTTCCCCCTGCTTCCTCTCTCTCTGTCTCTCCTGCAAATGAATAAATAAAAATCTTTAAAAAAAAAAAATAAAAGAAAAAAGAAAAAACATAATAGGTATTGTGACAGTAAACACAGACATCCATGTTGCCAAATCCAACAGTGAATTTTTAGTGCTCATCCTACTTGACCTCTCAGCAGCATGAATAGTCAATGACTCTTTCCTACTGGAAACACTTTCTTTTCATGGCTTCCAGGGTACCATCTTCTTGTCGTTCTCCTTATACGTCACTGGCTACTCCTCCTCAGTCATCTCTGATCATTCTTTCTCATCCCCCTGACCCTGAAGTGTTAGCGTGCCTTAGGTCGGTCCTCACATCTCTTTATCTCTATTCACTCCTAGGTGATCTCACCCACTCTCATGGCTTTAAATACACTTTATATGCTGACTACTTCCAAAATTCCATCTCTAAGCCAGACCTTTCTTCCGAACTGCAGACACATCTATTTAAGTGCCAATACAAGTAGCTGACATCTTTACTTGGAGGTCAAATAGACTTCTGAAACATCCGAAACAGCTCCGTCTTTTCCCCCATCCTGTTTCTCTTTTCCTACTGCTCAGACCAGAAATCTCTACTCCTTTTTTGCTCACCCCATATCCAATCAGTCAGGAAATGTTGTTGGCTCTACCTTCAAATTATACCCAGAATCTGACCTCTTTCCGCCAACTCCACTATTACCACCACATCGAGGCCACTGTCATCTTTTACTTGGAATACTGCAGTGATGTCCAAACTGATCTCCTTATTTCTACCCTTGTTCTACTATTCTACCCCCAAGTCTATTTTCAACAATAGCCATTAGAATGATGCTTTTAAATATAAGCCAGATCATGTCACTCCAGTCACGATGGGAGAAGAATGTGATGCTGTTGCTCCTGCTGGCCATATGGTGTATCAGCCAGTTGTGACTGAAATTAAAAAGTAGTCCTGAATTGTCTGTTTTTGAGGTCCCTGGGCTATGGAAAATTATGGAATTAGTCTCCTTACTGTTTGCTACAGTAGCTCTATAATTTATTTTATGGTATAAACCCACAACTACTTACTTTGCTGTAATTCTTTATCCCCTTTTTTCTCTCCCCTTCTGGCAGCAATGAGATTTTTTAAAAAATCAAACCCCAAGATGAAAATGTTTAGTGAAATATTACACAATAATTTTCTATTTTTTAAGAAACCTGATGGTGAAAGTGTAATTCCTTATCTATTTATCTATCTATCTATCTAAAGTAAGCTTTACACCCAATGTGGGGCTTGAACTCATGACCCCAACATCAAGAGTTGCATGCTCTACAGACTGAGCCAGCCAGGCGCCGCTCACTCATTTAATTCCAAAAGAAGGTACCTTTGAATTCTTGTATGTCTAAAAAAGACCTCAGTCTGCTCTTAATCTTTGATTAACAGTTTGGCAAGATACAGAATCCCCGGTTATACATTATTTTCTTTTGAAAAGTTGTAGGTAATGTTTTATTGTCTTAAAGCATTAAGAGAATTATTGATGACAGATTTGAATTTCAGTCTGGTACTTGTCACTTTGTACATGGCTTTCCTCTGGATCTTTTGTTTGTCCTTGGAATTCAGCTTCCCAAGAAAGTAGTATATTATGATATTTGATTCACTATTTCAGCACTTGCTGTGCCCTTTTGACCTGAAAACTTGTGTTCTCTTATTCTTGTTTAATGGGTGTAGTATCTTCCTGCAGCCCTGAGTAGATCAGAGTTCGTTTCTTGATGAGTTCTCTCTGATTAGCTCTATTTTCTCCAGTAGCAATTTTTCTGATTATCTTAGTCTCTCTTTCATGCCATCCATTTTCCTCACATCCCTGGTGATCTTGGTTGCTCATTAGTATTTACATCTGAATGACTCATTAGCCAACACAGGCTTCCTCTACCATTGTGGAGATGGTCTGATTTTTGGCTAGACTGCTCTCCTGAGGAGGACTCTGTGTGGGTTAGGTACAGGCTGACTGGCAGTATTCCTTTAGGGTGCATGGGTAAGGAGCCAGCAGGCCCTCTAAATGCCAGAATGATGGAGTTTTTCTTTTGTTCTGGAGAGATAACTTGTACTCTAGAAGCCTTAGCTTTTCCCAGTTTCTCTACAGGAAATCTGATGTTTTGCTTCGGGTTCATGCCTGCTATCAATAGTCCAAGTGCAGGGATGAGAACAGTATAGGGAGATGAGAGGGTAGAGCTGTGCCTTCTAGTACTTGAACAGAGATCCAGAAATCTGTTCAGTTATCACTCTTTCTACTTATTGTTATTGGTTTCTTCATTTCTTATTTCTATACACTTTATTTCAGTAGGGCATCACGAGGGAAAAAGGCAAAGACAGGGTTTGGTCCATCTTGGAAATCTTACACAGATTTAAGAGCCAGAATCCAGTTTTTATCATTTGCATTATGACTATGAGAAAATGTTTTGAATACTAGAAAAACCAAAGCATGGTACAAGGAAACCTTCAGAAGTCATACATTTATAAAGGATTTCCTTATATTGTAGTACAGGCAAACCGATAACACTAAACGGTGTTTATTAAAAAAAAAAAGCAATCCTTCTTTTAAGCATTCCTTAAAAACACTTATGTGCTAACATTTGAATCATTTGTCAGCTATAACTAACATTTAGATCAATTAAAATAGAAATATAAAGATTTTGTCTCATCTTTGAGAAGTGCCCTTCCTCCATGACTCAAATGAGAGTAAACCTGCTTATGGAACTAGACTACCATTATGATGAGACACATGATGGGAAAGTAAAGAAAAATGAAAATAAAAAACTTTCATTAACCTTTATGCCCAGATTTTGTTATCTGATACCACTCCTTCCTAAAAGCAACGATGGCTTCTTAGAGAAATGGATTTCAAGTCTAGGGCCTTGTTACGCCAGAAAATAAAGAAAATTTTCAAATATCGATGAGATCATAATCCAGTGGATCAAAAAAGCAGTAGGATATAGAGAAAATGAGATTGGAAACACTGGTTATTGCTGAAGCTGAAAGATATGTTGAAGGTCCACTATATTATTCTCTATACTTTTGTTTGTTTGAACATTTCCATAATTAAAAACATAGTTATCATAGCAAAAAGACACAAGAATCCACCTGAAAGATCCTTTTCCCCGTAAGTCAAAGTTGCAAGAATTATCCCTGATGTTGACTGAAACACACTGAAACAATAAAAATCCATGAGTCTATAATGATATTCAAAAAAGAGAAAGCCAGAAAAACAAATCAAAACAAAACAAAAACCAACCTTATGTCATCTTCTGACTGAGCTGGTTAAAACCGGTAACTAAGTGAAATTATTGATCTATCTGGCCTTTGCAAGAGAACAAACCAATAGCCCCAGATGATAAAGAATTCTGTTACAGAAAAAGGGTGGCTAATGATGTAGAAGAAAAATTCTAAAAATATCAGAAAATTAGCATTAGTATTATATTCAGGTATATGTTTGATACGGACCTTGAGATTCATACTGTGCAAAGTAACACCAAATACATTATTTTCTAGTAGCAAGATAAAAAAGCTGAAACTCTACAACGAAGGGATCAGATTCATTACCCTAATTCAGTGCTCAAATACAGTCTCATTAATGGTGACTCATCCAGATACTGTTTTTTTTTTTTGATGAGTTAAAATAAAAAGTAAATAACCTATCATATATCCCAGCCAAAAATGTTTAATATGGATCCCTGAGGCATTACAATTTGACTTTTAATTAATAAAAAATACAAGAGATAGAGGAACAAGTTAAATGCAGATGCAACCAGACACATCTTTTTTCTTTTTTAAGATTTATTTATTTGAGAGAGAGGAGTGAGCAAGCCTGCATGTGAGTGGGGGGAGGGGCAGAAGGAAAGGGAGAGAGAATCAATCCTCAAGCAGACTCCCGCTGAGCACGGAGCTGGATGCAGAGCTCCATCACAGGACCCTGAGATCATGACCTGAGCCAAAACCAAGAGCTGGCCGCTTAACTGACTGAGCCACCTAGGTATCCCTCAACCAGACACATCTAGAAGGCAAGACATCCTGCAGGAGAGCTGGCCCTGTCCCCTCAAAAAGTCAGTGGTATGAAAAGAAGAAGGGGACTAGGTCAGATTTTTTTTCCCAAAGAGACTTATTAGGGCATATGACAACCAGATGTGAGACTTGGTCCTCCACTGGGAAATCTGACTATGCATTTGAAGATAGAAGGACATAGAGAGACCGCTAATTGAAAAAAGGAGGAACAAAACACACATAGAATGATCTCACTTTAGTAAAACAATGCACACAGAGGTCTTTATTTTCTCATTTCCCATATTTACTGGGTTTTTAAAAATCATTAAAAGAGAAAGTTAGGTCAAAGTCACTTTTGTTAAAATATTAAAGGAAAGGTAAATTTTAAGTTTAAAAATGTCTATAGGTATTTAGTTTTCAAAATACGGGAGAAAGGAGGATGGAAAAAAAAAGGAAAACTGAGTACTGACATGCACTATTAACTACCAAATAGGTTTATCTAAAGGTAAACATGATAATTTTATTATAATGTTGCTCAAATTATAGAAAACTAACCAGAAACTTTAAAATTTCAGAAAGTAGACTGTACTGACATTTTGCTAGTACAATAACAACAGGACCTTTAACAGACCAAACTTTTCTGCTGAGTGGTGGTAAGCTTCCTACTTACTTTAAAACTTATGCCACATCTATAAACCAGATTAACCTTTCTAGTTAAAAAAAAAAAGTTTAAAAAAAATCAATAAATTCAAAACCCTTGAAAACTCATCTACTGTAGACCCTAAAGATTTCTTTCATTAGAAACATAATCCAATAAAAATTGATTTTAGTACCTTTAGAGATCTAAAACAGAAAATAACACAAGTATCATAAAGAAACTGTGGAATAATTTCTTTGCAGAAATGGTTAAAATTGAGGGAAAACAAAATATAACTTAGTTATCCTTTGGGAAAGCAAATTATTCTTTTCTAAAATGATTTGCAATTCAAAAAACTCTTGTGGTGTAGATACTTTACTTTTCAAATTCACTTTTCTAACTGAATATTTCAAGTAACCAAGTCATTCAAAACATTAAATCATGGATATCACCATGAGTTTTTAAACTACAAAGGTCATATTTCAGTTAAGAACATTTAAATAAATTCATAAAAGATTTCATTGAAAGAAACTTCTTTCCTCTGAATTATGTAGACCAAGGCTTACTTGATCATTATTTTCTTTTATTTACTTACATATCTAACAATTTATATTTCTTATAATACTTTGGCACCAAGTAAACACTAAAGTAGTTGTGCAATAGATAATCACACTGACTGACTGGTTTGATCAGCATCTATTCAGCTCCTATGTGACTGGTAAGGCACTATTCCTGTCCCCAAAGGCCAGGTTATTGGGAAATATGCACATAAAAACAATAATGCTGAGATAAGAACTATAAAAAAGTTACATACAATATGCTGTGACACACAGAGAAGGAGGCCTATAACTCTCCCTTAATTTTTTAAGGTGTTAAGGAAAGCTTCAAGGTGGAATGAATACAACAGACAACTAAGCATGCTCCCAAATCAGGCATCTGCACTTGCCATGCCCTCTGCCTGGCACTGTTTCCCCAGATATCCATTTGGATCGCTCCCTTATTTATTCAGGTCACTGCTTAAGTGTTAATTTATCAAAGAGGCCTTCTTACCCTGACCATCTTATCTAAAAATGTCTCACCCCAACATTCTCCAGGTCTTTACTCAGCTTTATTCTTCATAGCATTTACCACACTTGGTATTATACATATTTAGCTTATTATCTGTCTCCAATCCACTAGAATCTAAGCTCCATGAGGATTGGGATTTTGCTTCTGGTCACTGCTGGATCCCCAGTGCCTAGAAATGTGTCTGGTTCACAACAGGCATTCAATAAAGATTTGTT
The DNA here is from genome assembly GCF_003265705.2 of Callorhinus ursinus. Taxonomy (NCBI): domain Eukaryota; kingdom Metazoa; phylum Chordata; class Mammalia; order Carnivora; family Otariidae; genus Callorhinus; species Callorhinus ursinus. Next base: position 33,791,355 of record NW_027397087.1, on the reverse strand, counting down.
GAATGAACGAATATTGTTAGGTATGCAATTTTATTTTTTTTTAAGATTTTATTTATTCATTTGGGGGGTGGGCATGACCAGGGTGAGGGACAAGCAGACTCCCTGCTGAGTGTGGAGCCCGACACGGGGCTCGATCCCACAACCCTGAGATCATGACCTGAGCCGAAATCAAGAGTCGGACACTTAACCGACTGAGCCACCCAGGCACCCCAATTATGCAATTTTAAAAAATAATAGACAACTTTGTTTTCCTTCCCATATCTGGGTATTCTGAAATCATAATCCAAATAAAAATGAACATGACTGAGACAACAGAATATGGACTGTGATGCTGTATATTGGCCAACTCTTTAAAATAGATTTACAGTTTAATTACTGCTGTTAGAAATGTTCCATCTGTTTACTGCTTGATAGACCAAGACTTAAATTACACGGTCAAATGGTTAAGTACTCTGTGATAGCTCTAACACAAAAGAGAAATGCCTACGGTGGTCAGGACTCTTCCAGTAATGTAAAACAAGTAGTATTCTCACTACAGAGAAGGTAACTTTGCTATCCATTTTTTTAAATAACAAAGTTGAAATAATCTATGATACAATTTGCTCACAATGCTTCAAATAAGAGTATACTTCCAGGCAAACACCCCAAAGAAATTGAGTAGCGGGTACAGAGTACACAGGCATACCTTGGAGATATTGCAGGTTAGGTTCCAGAACACTGCAATAAAGCAAGTATCACAACAAGTAAAATAATTTTTTAGTTTCCCAGTGCATATAAGTTTCAGTACACTGCTTAATAGATTAATATGCTTAGTAGATTACAATGTAGTCTATTAAGTATGCAACAGCATTATGTCTAAAAAACAATGTACATACCTTAATTAAAAAACACCTTATTGCTAAAAAAACGCGAACCATCATAAAAGCTTTCAATGAGTCATAATCTTTGCTAGTGGAGGGTCTTGCCTTGATGTTGATGGCTGCTGACTGGTCAGGGTGGTGGGTGCTGAAGGTTGGGGTGGCTGTGACAATTTCTTAAAATAAGACAACAGTGAAGTTCACCACATCAATTGACTCTCCCTTTCATAAATAATTTCTCTGCAGCATGTGATGGGTTTGATAGCATTTACCCACAGAACTCCTTTCAAAACTGGAGTCAATCCTTTCAAACTCTGCTGCTGCTCTATCAGCTAACTTTATGTCATATTCTAAATCCTTTGTTGTCATTTCAACAATCTTCACCAGAGTAGATTCCATCTCAAGAAACCACCTTTTCTGCTCATCCATAAGAAGCAACTCCTCATCCATTAGTTTTATCATGAGATTGCAGCAATTCAGCCCCATCTTCAGACTCCATTTCTAATTCCAGTTCTCTTGCTATTTCCACCATATCTGCAGTTACTTCCTCCACTGAAGCCTTGAACCTCTCAAAGTCCTCCATGAGGGATGGAAAACACTTCTTCCAAACTCCTGTTAATGTTGGTATTTTGACCATCCCCATGAATCATGAATGCTCTTAATGCCATTTAGAATGCTAAATTCTTCCCAGAAGGTTTTCAATTTACTTTGTCCAAATCCATCAGAGGAATCGCTACCTATGGCAGCTACCGCTTTATGAAATATATTTTTTATTTATTTTTTATTTTTTTTTAAGAGAGAGCGTGTGCGCATGAGGCAAGGGCAGAGAGAAGGAATTGTAAGCAGGCTCCATGCCCACCACGGAGCCCAACTCAGGGCTCGATCTCCAGACTCTTGAGATAATGACCTAACCCAAAATCAAGAGTAGGACACTTAACTGACTGAGCCACCCAGGCACCCCTGAAATGCATTTCTTAAAATAATAAGACTGGGAAGTTGAAATTCCTCTTGATCCATGGGCTGCTGAATAGTTGTTGTGTTTGCAGGCATGAAAACAACATTAATCTCTGCCATCAGAGCTCTTGGGTGACCAGGTGCATTGTCAATGAATAGTATTTGAAAGGAATCTTTTTTTCCAAAGAGTAGGCCTCAACAGTGGGGTTAAAAATAAAATTCAGTAAATTGTGTTGTAAACAGATGTGCTGTCATCTAGGCTTTGTTGTTCCATTTATAGAGCACAGGCAGAGTGCATTTAGCTAATTCTTAAGGCCCCTAGGATTTTTATAATGGTAAATGACTATTGGTGAAGTCACCAGCTGCATTAGCTCCTAAGGAGTGAGCCAGCCTGTCCTTTGAAGCTTTGAGGCCTGGCATTGACTTCTCTCTAGCTATGTAAGTCTGAGACGGCAACTTCTTCCAATAAAAGGCTGTTTCATCAACAATGAAACCTTTTGTTTAGTATAACCACCTTCATTAATTATCTTAACCACCTTCATTAATTATCTTAGCTAGATCTTCTGGATAACTTGCTGTAGCTTCTGTATCAAGATTTGCTGCTTTACCTTACACTTTTATGTTATGTACAGTTTTTTCTTTACATATCATGAACCAACCTCTGCTAGCTTCAGACTTTCCTTTTGCACCGTCATCATCTCTCAGTATATGTAGAACTGAAGAGAGTTAGGCCTTGCTCTGGATTAGGCTGTGGCTTAAGGAAATGTTGTAGCTGGTTTGATCTTTAGTCCAAACCACTAAAACTTTCTCCATATCAGCAATAAGGCTATTTTGCTTTCTTATCACTTGTATGTTCACTGGAGTAGCACTTTTAATTTCCTTCAAGAATTTTTCCTTTGCATTCACAACTTGGCTGACTTGTTTGGCACAAGAGGTCTAGCTTTTGCCCTGTCTCTGCCTTCAACATGTATTCCTTACTGAGCTTAATCATTTTTAGCTTTCAAAATGGGAGACATGTGACTCTTACTTTCACTTGAAAACTCAGAGGCCATTGCAGGGTTTTAATTGACCTAATTTTGATACTGTTGTGTCTTAGGCAACAGGGAGACCCAAGGAGAGGAAGAAAGAATGGCCTGTCTGTGGAGCAGTCAGAACATACACAACATTTACCAATTAAGTTTGCTGTCTTACATGGGCATGGTTCATGGAGCCCAAAACAATTATAATAATAACATCAAAGATCACCGATCACAGATCACCATAATAAATTTAAAAAGTTTAAGATATTGTGAGAGTTACCAAAATGTGACACAGAGACAAGAAGTGAGCAAATGCTGTTGGGAAAATGGCACCTAAAGACTTGCTTGACACAGGGTTGCCACAAACCTTCATTTATTCAAAACAACAACAACAACAACAAAACCACAAACGGTAATATATGTGAAGCGCAATAAAATGAAATGCAATAAAACACATTTTACAGATGAAGGGACTAAGATATAACAGCCCAAGAGAGATTCACTAAAGAGGACAGAGACAAAGCCAAGATGGGTGAGAACTTAAACGTGGTTAAAACCTGTGTTTCTTTGTATTTTACGGTTGATGAAACAAACAGGCTTTGTAATGCTAAGTAATTTACCCTAAGTTACATGATGTTCACTTGAAATTTTAACTCATTTGTTTGTCTGACTCTAAACCCTGTGTTCTAAGTGATGGGCCATAAAGTATCTTTGAGCAGTTACATATTGTATTTCAGAAGCTGAATACTATCCTTCCCCAGAAAATATTCTAATTTATAACAGGTTACCAGATTGTGAATTGGACTCACCATCAAGGGTCTTATTCTAGACAGAGCTGAATTTTGACAACGAATCAATAGTCTGCATAGGTAAAATACGATTTTAGGAAAGTTACCTAGTTATTCTAAAAAATTAGTATTTCTGAACGAAGCTACTGGAATTTTTAAATTTTTTTCAAATATAACAGCATTATTATATAACATATTAATATTAGAAAAGAATAGAAATGTCATAATTATGAATATACATGCATATATATCATCCAATAAAGCTACCTACTCTCCACATGTATTAGAATAATTAAGCCCCTGAAAATAGGATTTCCAATGGCCCCACAAATCCAGCAACAGTTTACAAATGCATTACAATACCTCATTTCTGCTAACAATTATTGTGATGTACTGGGATAATTGTCCAAGCAAAACCTTTCTCTAAAGATAGAAATGGAACTTAATAACAGTTTCATTAGTCCATGTCAATTTGAGGCTTTGAAAATAATGTACTGGTGTCCTAAAAACCCCAACGTGGCCGTATATAAGGAAAATATCTAGCATTAATATAAGAAATTGGAGTATTAAAAGTAGAAATCTTAAGTAAAAAAATTTCTTATTCCACGACTATCTTTTTATTAGCAATTTTTATTAGCAATAACAGCTGCCACCAAACCGAAAAAAAAAAAGGAAAAAAAGACAAAATTTCTGTTATATAAATGCTTTGACTTTTTTTTTCCTTAACTTAGTTTTAGATACAGATTGTCTGTAATTACCTTCAGAATGAAAATGACCTTTGACATCAAAGTTCAAATTTATCTGCTCAAGTTACTCAACACAAATATGCTTTGAAGCAAGTTAAACCAGTACTTCTGCTTTCTCTGCTATTCTCTTATAAACATATCCATTGTCAGAAAAGGAAAAAACAATAAAAATGCAAAACTTTAACCAGAGAGATGAAGGAGAACCATCTAATGAAGAATACGTTAGAACTCAGGAGTTGGGAGAAGATAAACTTGTGGTACTGTGCTCTATTTGCTAGGAGACCTGAGACCACCTGGTGTTTTCTATTAGCCCAGAGTGTAGAAGCTCACACTCTTTTTCCATTTTTTTTAATTGTGCTAAAAAACATGTAACATAAACTTTACCATCTTAACCATTTTTCAGTGTACAGTTAAGTGGTATTAAATATATTCATAATGTTGTGCTACCACTGCTAGCATTCATTTCCGTAACTCCTCATCTTGTAAAACTGAAACTCCCATGCCCATTTAACAATAACTCTCTATCCCTCTCTCCCCACCAGGCCTGGGCAACCACCATTCTACTTTCTGGGTCTATGATTTTAGCTACTGTAAGTATCTTACAGAAGTGGAATCATACAGTATGTCTTTTTTTGTGACTGGTCTATTTCACTTAAGCATAATGACCTCAAGTTTCATCCATGGTGTAGTCTATGTCAGAATTTCTTTTCTTTTCAAGACTAAAAAATATTTTACAGTATGCACACACCACGTTTTACTTATCCATTTATCAGTTTATGGACACTTGGATTACTTGTACTTCTTGGCTACTGTGAATAATGCTGCTATGGACATGGGTGTGCAAACATTTTTTCAAGACTCTTTTCAATTATTTTGGATATATACCTAGAAGTAGAATTACTGGATCATATGGTAATCCCAATTCCACTGAGGAACCACCATACTGTTTCCTGTAGTTGATGTAACATTATATTCCCACTAACAGCACACACAGTTCCAGTTTCTTCACATCCTTGCCGACTTGTTATTTTGCTTTTAAATAGTACCCATCCTAAAGTGTATGAGGTAGTACATCTCATTGTAGTTTTGAAATGCATTTCCTTAATTATTAGTGATGTTGAACATCTTTTCAAGTGCTTATTGGCCAAATATAAATCTTCTTTGGAGAAATGTCTTTTCAAGTCCTTTGCTCATTTATGAATTGAGTTTTTGTTGTTGTTGAGTTTTAGGAGTTATCTGTATATTCTGATATTAATCCCTTATCAAACATGTGATTTGCAAAAACTTTCTCCCCTTCTGTGGGCTGCCTTTTTTACTCTGTTGATACTGTCCTTCTGGTACACAGAATTTAATTTTCATGAGGTCCACTCTGTTTATTTTTTTTTGTTGCCTGTGCCTTCAGTGTCATAGTCAAGAAATCACTACCAAATCCAATGTCATGAAGCTTCTCTGTCCTGTTTTCTTTTGAGAATTTCATAGTTTTAGGTCTTACGTGTAGCTCTTCGATCCATCTTAGAGTTAACTTTTACATATGGTGTTAGGTAAGGGCCAGAACTTCATTCTTTTGCACACGGATATCCAGTTTTTTCAGCACTTTTTGTTTAAAAAGACTATCCTTTCCCCCATTGAATGGTTTTGTCACTCTTGTCAAAATCATCTAACCATATACGCAAGGGTTTATTTCTGGGCTGTCTACTCTATTGGTCTGTCTTTATGCAAATAATGCACTATTTTGATTACTGAAGTAAGCTTTGAAATTAGGAAGTGTGTGTTTTCCAGTTTTGTTCCTTTTTTTTTTTTAAAGACTGTCTTGGCTATGTGGGGTCCCTGGAGATTCCATATGAATTTTAGAATGAGTTTTTCTGTTTCTGCAAAAAACACATTGAAATTTTGATAGGGATTGCACAGAATCTGTAGATTACTTTAGGTAGTGCTGATATTTTAACAATACTAACTCTTTCAATCCACAAACATGGGATGTGTTTCCATTTACTTATGTCTTTTTTAATCTGGAAGTTCATAATTTAAGCCAACTGGGCCTTCCACCTGACATACTACTTTTGTAGGGAAAGTTTAGTGTGCCAACAGGACACCAAAACAATGCATTTTCTAAAATGCAGCAACCACAAACTAGACAGAAAGAATAATACAAGGAACGTTTCTTTAAATAATTTTAAGAAGTGAAGTACAGATGTTGACTGGTAGCAGATCAACCACCTTTCCATACTACTGGAAAGAAAGAAACTCTGTTTGCATAAAAATACTAAATTAATGAAGTAAAAAAGGAAAACCCTTAATAATTCCTACAGTACCAGTTATGACAATGAGCTAGTGAACAGATAAGTATTTTACTTATTACTATGTATATAATTTAGCCTAAGATCTGACACTGAGGAAAATATAAAATGTTTACATGATTCATTCCCTCAAATGACTTACAACCTCAGAGACAAGATCTGAATGTAAGGGAAACTACTGAAGAAAAAAATTTATATTGAAAAGGTGTTAAAATAAATGCAATCGTTGAATTTGCAAATCAAAAAGTAATGTGGCAGGTTGGTAGGTAAAGGAAAGGTGCTTATAAGAGATACATGGAGGAACATATACTAAAGCAGAACATAGATGATATACTTGCAGCTATGGATTTCCATATCTATTGTGCAAAGTACTTTTATTTTCATTTTCTTCATTTAATTCCGCCAGCAATCCAATGAAATGGGCAGGAAAGTGAGTGCTATTTTACAAAAGAGAAAACTGAGGCTCAGCAATATTAAGTAGGTTGTCAAAATTGATAAGGTGAAGCCAAGCACAGAATCTAGGTCTTTTGATTCAAGCTCTATTTTACCAGTGATTTCCAAACCCAGCATATCAGTCTCTGGGCTGGGAATAGATGTTTCAAGATCCTCAGGTGATTCTGAGGATTAATTAGGTTTGGGCACCAGTATACTATACCAGCAGTTTGTAAGTTTTATTGGGCATCAGAATTACCTAGAAGGCTTGTTCAAACACAGATTGCTAGGTCCCACTTCCATGGTTTCTGATTCACTGAATCTGGGTGAGCCCAATAATGTGGCTGTCTAACCAGTTTTAGGTGAGAAATCTATGCTGCCAGACCACACTCTCAGAATCACTGTAATATACCAAATGCATTAAGTTTATTTAACTAGTAGATACTTTTTGCAAATGATAAAATAGGTGTGCTGCCCAAACTCAGAACCATTTTAGGCAATTGTGAAGATTAAGATTATTAGCACACTGATTTTCGCAGAATTAATCCATACTCCAGTGAGAATGACTTCAGTTAATGTCCTTCCTTTCTAAAACGGACAAAGCAGTGATTCAAGAGCTCGCTAAACCTGAAGCAAAAAGTCATACTTGGAAAAATGTTTCAACTTCTGGCTTTTGCTTGTATACTGAAGAATTTCTGTCAGCTCCAGTATGTTTTGAAGTTAATTCTTCCAGAAGGGTAGCTGTTGTCTATACTTTGAAGCTCTGAGAACTGAAAAGGTGTGTTGCTTCTTGGCTGCTAACTTGGCTGGATAAAGAACCTGGGACATAAACTGTCACAGAACTCTCGATTGTCTCCTGATGTTTAATTATAAGAACAATCCAAGGCTAGGAGTCTGCCATACATCCCGCGTGAATGAATAACTTCTGTATATTTGTTTTCCTCTTTGCCTGGATGCCTGATCATTATTGTTATTATTTTTAACAAGGGAAAGTACAAAGTTTCACCAGGACAGGTTTAGTTGTTAGTTTCTCTTTATTAAATTCTCTTGGTATTTGGCAACAGGCTTGTTTGAATTACAGACTCAAGGTCATCCTTTAGCTCAGGAAAATGTTTTTTCTATAGTGTGTTTAATAACTGCTCCTGTTCAATTTGTTTTGGTCTCTTGCAGAATATCAATTATCTATCTATTAGATCTCTTACTCTATCTTACTCTATCTTATGTCTATCACCTATTCTTCATGTTTTCTTTGTCCATCTCATTTCCCCTTTTCCTCTGCATTCTGGGAGAGCTTCTCAACCTTGTTTAACATTATCACCGAGTCAATTTTCTCAAGTTTCTACTCTATTTTTTCCAGCACACAATTTAATTTGGATACTGCATATTTAGTTACTATTCTATGGCTTCTTATTTGGATACTGCATTTTAGTTTCTAACCTGTTGTTTCTTATTTTATCCAATACCCTTTTAATTTATGCCTCCCCATTAGCCAACCCCCCTTTCATCTCAGTCTACTGTCTTGTGACTCATTTTCCAGGTCTTACTCCAAAGACTCCAGGTTTTCTTCTTTTTTAGTCTGCAAACATAAAAAATGCTTTCTAAAATGTCTTTGTTATTGAAGTAATCTTTAATACCAAGGGTATGCTTTTGCCCTGTATTGAGTGCTATGTTCTTCTTTTCTAGTGTTTGTAGGGTCTTATCTCAGATTACATTCCCAGGTATTTCCTGTAAACCAGCAGTGAGACCAACAGCTTGCTAAAAGTAGGGATTGATTTTTCAGCAAGAATACTTCATGGTAGAGGTGTGAACCTTCATCAGGAAGCATATAATGTCTGACAGTCTTTCTTTTTGTTATGTTAGGATTAATCTGTATGTTCATGTGCTGTCACCTTGATCCAGCATTATAAAGTTCCCCATTAGCAGCCGTCTAATAGTTTTAGCAATGACGACTGTTTCATTAGGGGTTGCAAAATGGTGATATTCTACCAGCCCTTAATATATTAGCTGACATACTTTTGTAAAGAAAATCTAGCCCTTCTCTATCAATGATCTGGTAATCCTGAGGTATACTGTCTGCACAGGTATATGGTCTGTAGTCAGAATTAACACCTGAATCTTTCCTTTTACTTACCAGTTCAAAACAATGAATTGGCTCCCTCATAACCTCCAAAAATAAATGAGTTTTTTAAAGTAATATATGAATGAACTCATGAATATTAAATATATTTAATGTGCTTCAATCCATACAGTTACAACTTTTTAAAAATATTTATTTGAGAAAGAGAAAGTGAAAGAGCACGAGTGGAGGGGGAAAGGCAGAGGGCGAGGGAGAAGCAGACTCCCCGCTGAGCACAGAGCTGACTCCATTGGACTGGGGGGAGATAGGGGGGGGGGCTTGATCCCAGGACCCTGAAATCATGACCCAAGACGAAGGCAGATGCTTAACTGACTGAATCACCCAAGCGCCCTGAAGTTACAACTTTTTGATGCTCAGATTATCCCATCTTTATTTAGTCAGTGCAAATCTTTTCAAGTTGGCCCCTAAATCCTTGTGACACAACCCAAGTAGCTTCTGATAGCTTTCTTGCTTTCTTGTATTATAAGATATACCAGGTTCATCATGTATACTTCTTGCCAAAGACATAGCCCTTCTTCAAAGACTTCTAGTTCTATAGTGGGAATACCTATATTATTTCTGATAGAAATTTCTGGACATTTCTGTATTTCAGGATATGAACACCTCCCCTTTTCCATGTTTTAGTGTTAGTATACTATGTTATTAAGATATATTTAGTCATTTCAAAAGTAAGTAGATGTGGGGTTAGAGGGAATCAGATGCCTGCATCCAAACTATCTGACTGTTAGGATTAGGTTCTGCTGCTAGCAACAGACGCCAGAAATAAATCCTTGTATGCTCCAGCCATTGTTATTTTTCACTCATGTAAAAGAAACTCAGGAGTAGGTGATCCAGAACTAATATGCAGCTACATCATCAAGGACCTAGGCACTTTCTATCTTTCCACACCACACTACGGCCCAAGACAGTGACTTAAATCTCAGCCATCATGGCTGCGTTATAGCCCAGAAAGAAGAGGAAAGGCAGAAGGGCAAAAAGAGTGTATCTCTTGTCGAATGTCTCACCCACTTATAGGAAATACTCCATAAATACTAAATTGGAAATGCCTTTATTCAGTCACAGTGTTTCTGGTTGCATACACTTTCAGTCTAATCCATTGGCTTGTGTAACCTACATGGCAACCTAGTCTTCCCACAGTCTACAGCTTGTGCTAAAGATTATCAGCAATCACTGATGGGTAGGTCAACCCTGCCACCTCATCTATCCTCAAACCTTCATGAGACATACTTAGCCTTAAAAAACAAACCAACAAACACCAAACTAGGTTTGAATGATAAAGGAAGTTGTTTGTTTTTGAAGGGGTAGGGGGCAAGCTTACAGGGAAAGGAAACATTTAAAGAGTAGTTTTACTATATGCCAGGTGCTGTATATTTGATCTCAGTTACTGAGATCAAACCCTAAGAAGGAGTTGTTATCACCAGCGTATAGTTGAAGAAACTGAGTAGTTTTTAACTCTGCTGAAGGAAAAATTATTAGCAAGCACAGAGTGGGATTTAAACCTAGATTTACCTGGTTTCAAAGTGTTAAGTTCTTCATATCATACCACAATAGCATATTATCTGGCTCCAAATCACTATTTACTCTCTGACCAACTAGATTAAGAGCAGAATGATTTGCCCTTGATTTGTGCAGACATCTTGAACTACTGGCACTGTGCAGCAGCTTCTGAAACTAAAATTCATTTCTGAAAAGAGGTTCTAAATGTGTTCAGCTTAATTCTCCGTAACACTGAAGGCAATAATGTAAAGAACTAGGACAGGAATGTTTTTTAAGGAGCAAAGAGCAGCTTTTGTATACAGAAAAGCTGAACAGTTAGAGTGTAGCTAAAATGTTCTTTGAAGTATTGTATAATATTTAACTAAAAAAACTCTGCTTCTTCTGAGCAATGTGTCAAACTAAGCATATGTTATGTAAATAAATCAGTTCAGAAAGGAGTCCCAGGCTTCTCCAGCTGTGTAGCAGCCTTTCTCCCCTCATTAGGAAAGCAAGAGAGAGAGAAAACCTAATGATGTGGTTACTCCTCACCGTTCATGCATAGGGGGATTTTACAGCACAGATTGGTAGAACTACCCTCAGAAGTTCTACAGAATAGCTGCCGATAATAACTTTTTATCAAGTTTGGGGCAATCCTGCAAAACAGGAATGACAGAAGGGGAAATGTTCATCAAGTTGCTTGCTTATAGCAATTTTTTTTTACATTTTTTAAAATTTTATTATGTTATGTTAATCACCATACATGACATCATTAGTTTCTGATGCGGTGTTCCATGATTCATTGTTTGCGTATAACACCCAGTGCTCCATGCAGTATGTGCCCTCCTTAGTGCCCATCACCGGGCTACCCCATCCCCCCACCCCCCTCTTATAGCAATTTTTAAACAATCATAAAGTATAGAGTCTTGGCCATGTAGAAACTATGTGGAAGAAACCAGATGTGGGTATTGGCCCCAAATGGTTTTTAAATATAACTAATTATTGGGATAACTGTTAACAGAGATGTAGTAAAGGGCAGTTTTAAGCTACTTTACAAGCAATGCAGAATGTATCACATTGGAAAAAATGAGGGAATGTGCTAACAGGAATCATGTGAGAACAATCTGCTAGGTTATTGGACTAGACTGAATTCTATTTGCTAGCTGAGTTAGTGTTTTTCTAATATTTATAATAAAAAGAAACATCTGATATACTAGCCTTCTTACATTATATGATCTTTTGCAATTAAAAAGAAATTGTGGGGATGCCTGGGTGGCTCAGTCAGTTAAGCGCCTGCCTTCAGCTCAGGACATGATCCCAGAGTACTAGGATCGAGTCCCGCATCGGGCTCCTTGCTCGGCAGGAGTCTGCTTCTCCCTCAGCCTGCAGTTCCCCCTGCTTGTGCTCTCCTCTCTTCCTCTCTCTGACAAATAAATAAAATCTTAAAAAAAAAAAAAATTCTGGCAAAAGAAAAAGAAATTGTGGGCGGGGCAGTGCCTGGGTGGCACAGTCGGTTAGGCATCCGACTCTTGGGTTTCAGCTCAGGTCATGATCTCAGGGCTGTGAGACAGAACCCCACAATGGGCCCCACACTCAGTGGGGATTCTGCTTAAAATTCTCTCTCCCTCTCTTTCTGCCTCCCCCCACCCTCTCTCTCAAATAAATAATCTTAAAAAGAAAAAAGATGTAAGACTAGCACCCACATTTTAGATTTCTCTAAATAAACAGTTAACAGAATTGAGGGGCAGGAGACAGGGAAAGAGGGACCTTTATAAGAAGAGAAGGAGAGTAAGAGACTAGCGGTTCTGAGTCTTTATTAATATAATCCCACTTAACTCTCACAACTACAAAACTGGGTATTATCTTAATTTTCCAGATAAGGAAACTGGTATGGAGTCAATTGTTGAAGCACCCACCTACTTACTGGCTCTGCTACCACTACCAGCTACTTTTGTGAATCGCAGCTTCCTCCTCAGTGCAATAGGACTAGTACTAATCTACCACATAGGTACCTCTTAGGGTGTCTTGAGGACTGAATGAGCTAAAGTTTATATCTAAAAAATGTGTAAACCTTAGCTCCATCTTACTTCTTGCAGAGTGGTTATTAATTTGTTCAAAGTCACAATTTATCCAAAGTCTAATAAGAGATACAGCTGGAAACTACAACCAGATTAAAGGACTAGAAATCAATTTTCTCTTAGCTCAGTGTTTGCCATTTTACTACATTTTCACTGTACTTCACCTCATATCATTTATCTTTATACTACTTTGGCATGCTAAATTAAAAAAAAATATGTTCCAAATATCAAAGTACCCTTCCAAATTGTGAAAACAGTCAACAACTTTCTTTATTCCCTAATTTCTAATAGAGGGCTCAGAGCCCCCCAATGAAGTATCCCATATTTTACATTATCTAAACCTAAGTAATCTATGAACTAGTCATCCAAGAGAATGTCAAAGGTCACAAGATAATCTCGTACTAACCCAGAAATTTTAAAACCAAACAGGTTATGAACATGAATGTTTATAGCATTTATTCATAATAATCTAAAACTCGAAACAACCCAAATGTCCATCAACTGGTGACTGGATGAACAGTGGTTCACCCATTTAATGGAATACAACTCAGCAATAAACCAATACTTGGTATCTGCAACCACATGGATGAGTCTTAAAACATTTTGCTAAGTGAAAGAGGCCAGACACAAAAGCTTACTTAATATATGATTCCATTTACATGACATTCTGGAAAAAAGCAAAATTATGGGGATAAAAATTAGATCAGTAGTGGAAAGAAGGGATTGATGGGCATGAGGGACTTTGGCAGGTAATGGAAATGTTCTAGATTTTGATTGTTGTGGTGCAGGTTACATGGCTACATACATCTGTCAAAACTCATCTAACTGTACACTTAAAAAGGGGTACATTTTGGGGCACCTGGATGGCTCAGTCGGTTGAGTGTCTCTTGATTTCGGCTCAGGTCATGATCTCAGGGTCGTGAGAGCGAGCCCCACAATGGGCTCCACACAGAGCGCAAGAGTCTGCTTGAGATTCTCCTTCTCCCTTTCCCCTCCCCCTGCTCTCTCTCTCTCTCTAAAATAAATAAATAGGGGCACCTGGGTGGCTCAGTCAGTTAAGCATCTGCCTTCAGCTCAGGTCATGATCCTGGGGTCCTGGGATCGAGGCCCACATCAGGGTCCCTACTCAGCGGGGTCTCCCTCTGCTTGTGCACTGTCTGTCAAATAAATAAAATCTTTAATTAAAAAAATAATTAAACTAAATTAAAAATTAAGTGGTGCATTTTATTGCATGTAAATTACACCTCAATAAATCTGATTTTTAAAACTTGCAACCTGTAAAATTAGGCAAGAATAAATGCATTTCCATAGTTTTTTTGAGTAATAAATGCTATGAATATACAGAAGTAACTTATAAAATAGGCCATTAAAAGAAGGAGATGGTGTCTTTTGGGAAAAAAATGAGCTTTTGAGTCTGACATACCTAAATTTCAATAGTGGTAATCTGGACAATCTTGGACAAGTTAGGTAATCTCAATTTTCTCATATGTAAAAAGCTGACACAATACCTTCTACTTTATAAAGTAGTTGTAAGATTAAATGAATACTTAATTTGGTTCCCACCACATAGCAAGCAAAGGAAAATGTCTATGGATAAAGTGATACCTCTTTTTAAAGTCAATAAAGAAAGAGTAAGCTTCACTTAGCTATACCAGTTCATTTAATCAACATATATTTGTTAAACATCTATTATATGGTAAGCTACCATTTTCCCAAATAAGCATCTGAAAAAAGAGATAAGTACAATTTTCTCCCCCTGAAAAGAACACCTTCCTCTAAGCTTCTATCACTTTTATTATCTCATAAAAGTTGGTAAGAACAGCAATCAAGAAACAAATACAATCTGCCTCTCACAGAATGATATATTATTAGTAAGGAAAATACATTTTATCAGCAATAAATGTGAATTAAGTAAGACTTAGGCTAAGATTTCCCAAATGTACAATTTATAAGCAAATATGAAGGTTACCAAATTGAATTAACTTTAGCACTGTAGGAACTTTCATTTAACTCCTACTTAAGACCTCACTGCATGCTGAGCAAAGGGTATGGAGATTTTCTGTTGGTTTTTAAATTTGAGATGAATGTAAATTACCACAAAGAAATCCATTTACCTAAATAAGGCAGCTGAAGTAGAAATGAAATTTATCCAAAATAGTATTTCTTAATGTACAAAAACACATTTCTAAACATTTTCTAAGGGTTGAAACTAACTTTTCACTGACATTTATATAAAGTCTCAGATCTTGGCACTGGGACTATTAATAAAGGTGAAACCTGAATTACAAATATTTGACAAAGAAAGTGGTATCTTCTGGAATTTTTCCCCCAAATCCTTTTCTCCACATATGTGTGTTTATCGTGTATATTTTGTATATATGTACATACATTTTTTCTTCTGGCAACAAAGCCTATTCTATATCGCACACATTGCTTCACGTTTTTAAAAAATTACTCCTTCAGAACAGACTGTATAGTATTATCCCAGGGGCGCCTGGGTGGCTCAGTTGGTTAATTAAGAGTCTGCCTTCAGCTCAGGTCATGGTCCCAGGGTCCTGGGATCAAGTCCCGCGTCAGGCTCCCTGCTCAGCCAGAAGTCCGCTCCTCCCTCTGCCCCTCCCCCTACTCGTGCTCTCTCGCTCTCTCTCTCTCTCTCCCTCTCTGGTAAAAATAAATAAAATCTTTTTTTAAAAAATAAATAAAATATTATCCCATATCTCATGAGCTTTAGGTTTCTAAGTGTGGCAAATACTGATTCAAGAATAAGAAATGAAGATGATACACTAATCTTCCCTTTGCTCTTAAGCCAACGAAGCAGATATGGCCTCCAAACAATCCAGTATGAATCTGGATTATAAACCAAACTTCTCCTATCATGTCCTATGATGCACATTTGTAATAAGAAAAGAGATCATTCTTTTTTGTTAGTGCTAAACTCCCACCTCTAGGAAGCAGAGTGAATTTAAAAAGCTTAATATTATACACTGAATTTGAAGACATGACTCCAATGATTTTCACCCCCTTACTATTCACTGCTGGAGTAGGAAATGGGAAAGGTGTTCAAGTATATTATTGACGTCTATTTCTTGACTGAAAATTAAATTCTTCTAGCAGTTTCTTGGTATCAATTCACAGTCTGAATGCAGGAATGAAACAAGGGGACTTTATTTCATAAGCTAAAAACAAAGTCAATGAAACTTTTATTCTTATTTTCCACTTTAGTCACAAGAAGTGGCTAAGGAGGTTACAGGAATTTGGTGGCTTCAAGACTTTTGGGAGTCATATGGAGTCTTTTACATGTCTTTCATATACTCTTAGAAGTGACAGAGCTCCTTAAAGTTAAATACGGCCTACCTGAACATACTTTTCTGTAAGGAACTCCTACAGAGGAGTCATAAAATTCTAAGCCAGTATACCTTCCTGCAGTCTTTCCAGGAAAATGAGAAATTACCCTAAAATGCCCAAATATGGATATTCTACAATCTTTTTTTTTTAAAAAGATTTATTTATTTATGTGGGAGAGAGCATGGGAGCAGGAGGAGGGGCAGAGGGAGAGATGCAGACTCTCCACTAAGTGCAGAGCTGGGCGCACGGCTTGATCCCAGGACTCTGAGATCATGACCTAAGCCCAAGCCAAGTCAGACATTCAACTGACTGAGCCACTCAGGCGCACCTACAATCTTTAATAATGTCAAATAAGTTATTTCTTTATATTAGAGAATTATTTCTCACTTGGATATTGTCTCATTCCTGTCTGCTGCTCCTCTCCAAACAGCATATCCTCCACTAAAACAGAAACACTCTCAATTAGTTTATGATTTTAAACTAAAGCTTCTAATTCTCCAAGGATGAATTTTTTTTTAAGATTTTATTTATTTATTTGAGAAAGAGCAAGTGAGAAAGCAAGCACAAATGGGGGGAGGGGCAGAGGGAGAGGAAGAAGCAGACTCCTCGCTGAGCAGGGAGCCCGATGCGGGGCTTGATCCCAGGACCCCGGGATCATGACCTGAGTCGAAGGCAGACGCTTAACTGACTGAGCCACCCAGGCGCCCCTCCAAGGATGAATTTCTTATACATTCTTGCTGAGGCATTTATATAAAAAAAATAAACTCCTTGAAGGGAGAAACCATGTGTGAATGGATTTTTTTCCCGCCTAAAGTGCCTAAGACAATACTGGGTTTGTTTTCTTTCCATATGATAGTCTAATTATTCCTGAAATACATTTGAATAAATTCCTATGAATATAACCACCTCAAATTCTATTTTGTTATACTAAACACTTTTTGTTCCCTGGAAGGAGTAGCCAGTTTGGCATGTATGAAGAATCCCCAAGCTCTGCAAGAATGAAACACATTTAAAAGGCAACCATTAAAAAAAAAAAAAGTATTTGAATTATTTAAGACAACTGGCATAATAAGATAAAAGTACAACTAAGCAATTTCTACTTTCACAGCAAATAAACCTAAGAGGAAGGAAGGGAAATGGGCACAAGTTTTTACACACCCACCCACACACACACACACACACACACACGCTTCATGGAGTCACACCAATCCCACTGTACCAAGTGACAAATCAAAATCTTTACCTGGAAAAACATTTTGTAATATAACACAATATTATGTATCTCATCAAAGGTGCTACTGCCTAGAAATATCACTGATTATTTAGAACATAATATTACACCTGGATCAGTGACTATTAGAAAAGCATTAATGACTGTTCAACCATACTCTACTCTCCTACCAGATTGACACTAGTGGTTTGACATACCAACATTGTAGATACATACAGGAAGTTGCTCTCTAGCTTAAATAATTAGAATTATGTTTTTTATGCAAATAAAAGGAACTATGATCACTCAGACAATAGCCTATTTTATTCCATCCAAAGGTTTATATGAAAAGCAGAAACACATATATATCCTAAATGGGAAAAACTCATAGGAATATATAAAGATATTGAAAAGGTCTTTCAAGAGCTAAAGAACAATAAGTAATAACAAAAATGAAATGGGGGCATTTGCTGCGTGTTTCAAGGGCGCAATGAATAGTCCACCAAGTCATCTAAAACATGATTTTTTCGGAACGATTGGAAAATGCTAGGTAGCAAAAACAAAATCCCTGTCTGCTTGGAAAAATTTGGTAAAATTTATTTTGTCCTCAAAAATCTAAAGTATAATAAAATCTGTCTCACCATCCACTTATCCACATCCAAACAGAGCACCAGGAGAAAAACTGATTTTTGTCAGAACTGCAAGTGGATTTAAAATCTCGACCATTTGTTTTCTTTTTCAAAAATTTACTTTCACTGTCTCTGAATTATCTATATCAAGTACTCCATCTGAAATACAGGCCTTTTTACTTTAGAAGGGAGCCATGAGCCACAAAACGCAGACAGCCTCTAGAAACTAGAAATGCGAGTAATGCAAGTAATAGATACTTCCTAGAGCCTCAAGAGGAACACAGTTCTGCCAATACCTTGATTTTAGCCCAGTGAAATCCACTTTGGACTTCCAACTTCCAGAACTGTAAGATAATAAATTTGTGTTTTTTTAAGCCACTACATGGTAGTTAGTTATAACAGCAAAGAAAACTAATACATCTAGTAATCAGTAAGTCCCAGTAAAAATAATTGTTTTTACTGATCCTTGGTTGGGGATACTTACATAGAATCTACACCTTAATAGTACTTTGATAATCAGGTTTGGTAGGCATAATCTTTTGGCTAATAAGAAAGCAAATGTCAAATAAAAGAAAACATTAAAACTAAGAAACAGTGATAAATCATGCCTCTCATAGCAGACTATAGCTCAAACATATTACTGAATGTTGAAATTTGCAACTTAATTGTGCATTTGTCTACTTTTAGTTGTACTGCTTTTCCTTCATCTATTTTAAAGTTCTATTACTGGATGCCTACAGATCTAGGACTGTTACAGCCAGCCTCTTGATGAACTGACCCCTTTTACATTACGAAATAATGTTCTTATTTCCTCGTTCTGAAATCTATGTTATTCAATATTAATATAGGAACTCCAGCTTTCTTGTGATTACTGTCTACACAGTATATCTTTTCTCATCTGCTTACTTTTAATTTGCATCTTTGTATTCAAAGTGGGTTCCTTGTAGACCGTATGTAATTAAGCCTTACTTTAAAAACATCTAATCAGACAATCTCTTTTAACTGGAGCATACAGACCATTTACATTCAATGTGATCACTGATATGGCTGGATTTAAATTAAATCTCTGTCTTCCTATTTCTCTATTTGTCTTATCTTTCTTTTGTTCTCTTTTTCTCTTTTTCCTGCCATCTTCTGGTGAGTATTTTTTATGATTCCATTTTAGCTCTATGACTTTTAGCTATACTTTTTTTTTAACTTATATTATAAACACAATATATTGTTATTCTTGTTTTAAACAATTACCTTGTTTTTCTAGACTTTTCTATCCATACACATATTTACCATTTCCTATATTCTAAATTTCTTTTTGTGGATGCAAGTTTTCATCTGATATCATTTTCTTTCTGCCTGAAGAACCACTCTTAACATTTCTTATAGTGTAAGCCTGCTGGTAAAATTCTCTCAGCTTTATCTTTTATTTTGCCTTCATTTTTGGAACATCCTTTTTACCAGGTACAAAGTTCCAGGTTGAGTTTTTGATTGTTTTTCTTCTTCTAGTACTTTAAGGATGTCATTTCTGGCATGCACAGTTTCTGATAAATCTGTAGTGATTTTTATATATTTGTTCATCTGCATATTTTCCTCTGGCTGCTTTTAAGATTTCTTTCAAGACTTTTGTCACCGGTTTCAATAACTTAATTACTGTACCTTGCTCTTCTAAGAGCTTGGAAATTTGTAAACTATAATCTGTGGATTTACAGTTTTCATCAAACTTGGTAAATATTTGCCTATTTCCTGAAATATTTTTTTCTGTCTCCCTGTCTCCTTCTGAAACTTGTTATACTTGTGTTAAATTGCTTGATGTATCTTTTTCCAACTATTTTTTTCTGTTGGTATTTCATGTTAGATAGTTGCTATTGCTATGTCTTCAGTTGTTTTTTTTTTTTTAAGATTTTTATTTATTTAAGAGAGAGAGAGAGAGAGAGAGAGACAGTGAGAGAGGGAACACAAGCAGGGGGAGTGGGAGAGAGAGAAGCAGGCTTCCTGCTGAGCAGGGAGCCTGATGTGGGGATCGATCCCAAGACCCTGGGATCACGACCTGAGCCGAAGGCAGACACTTAACGACTAAGCCACCCAGGCGCCCTTATGTCTTCAGGTTTTAACTAATCTTTTTCTCCTGCAATGTCTAATCTGTTAATCTCATCTGCTGTATTTTCCATTTCAGAAATTTTATTTTTCGTCTCTGGAAGTTCTATTTGGGTCACCCTTTTTAAAAATAACTCCTACATCTTGCATTGGCATGTTCGTTTTCCTCTACTCTACTGAACATGAGTATAGTTATAATCGCTGCTTTAATGTCCTTGTCAGTTAATTTGATCATATGGGTTATCTTTATCTCTTATTGGTTTGGGTTATCTTTATCTCTTATTGGTTGATTTTTGTCATGGTTATGGGTCATATTTTCTGCTTCTTTGCATGTCTGGTAGTTTTTTATAGGATGCAAGACATTAAGAATTTTACATTGTTGGGTACTGAATTTTTTCAAATTTGTTATGGATATATTTATCTTTCAGGCTTAATCTTCACTATATGGATTTTAAGGCAGAAATGGTATTTATAGTGAATCTGAATTGACAAATGAATTTGTGCAATTTATTTTATCCACAATTTTTTAAGTGTACAGTACAATGTAAGCACATCGTTGTACAGATTTCTAGAACTTTTCAATTTGCATAACTGAAACTTTATACCCATTAAACAGCAACTCCCCATTTCCCCCTAGCTCCAGCCCCTAGCAACCACTATTCTACTTTCTGCTTCTATGAGTTTGACTACTTTAGATACCTCATAGAGGTAGAACCATGCAATATTTGTCTTTCTAGGACTGGATTATTTCACTTAGCATAATATCCTTAAGGCTCATCTATGTTGCTGCATGACAGAATTCCTCCTTTTAAAGACCAAATAATATTCTATTGTACATACATACCACCATTTTCCTTATCATCCATTGACGGACACTTGGGTTGCTTCCACCTCTTGGGCTTCAATGAACACATAAATGCAAATCTCTCTTCAAGATCCTGATTTCAATTACTTTGGATAAATACCCAGGAGTGAGATTGCTGGAATATATGGTATGGATTTTTTGAATTCCTTTAAGTGTTTTTGAGCTTTGTTCTGAGAGTAGTTCAATGCCTAGGAAAGTTTGATAATTTCAAGGCTTACTAATTAAACTTTGTTATGTGGGACCAGAGTACAACAGTCCTCCCTCATCTGTGGGAGATACTTTCCAAGACCCACAGTGGAAGCCTGAAATTACAGATAGTACCGAGACCTCTATGTTTTTTCCTATATATACATACCTCTCATAAAGTTTAATCTATAAATTAGGCAGATTAAGAAATTAACAACATAAACTAATAATAAAATAGGACAAGTTAAGTGAATGTAGTCTCTCTCAAAATATTTTATGCTATACTCTCACTTCTTGTGATGATGTAAGATGATAAAAAAAAATGTCTATGTGATGAGGTGAATGACATAGGCATTGTGATGTAGCATTAGGCTACTACTGACCTTCTGATGATACATCAGAAAGAGAACCATCTGCTTTTGGACCACAGTTGACAATGGGTAACTGAAACCACAGAAAAGTAAAACCACAGAAAAGGAAGGCCTACTATAGCTTTTAGTCTACAGCAATGTCCTTCTTAAGACTACCCAATGCCTTTCTTTTAGGAGGTCTTTCCACTCTGGCTAGTGTGGCTACCTTACTCCCTGTGATCTCTGAGGACTTTTCCTACTCCTTCCAGTGGCTCTTTTCCTAGTGTTGAGTAGTTATTTCACATGTATGCACAGAATGATAGCCAAAGACTTGTAAGGGCACTTTCCAAGTCCCTGGAGCTCTCCATTTCTACAGTCCTTTCCTTTCCAGTATTTTGCCCTCAAAATTTTAGCTTGTCATCTCTGAACCCCAAACTCAATCCTGTGAGACTCCTGGGCTGTTTAGGCTCCCTCTATCTGCACTGTGGCTTGGAAAACTATGGGCTTACCCCATTAGTTTCTCTTCTGTCAGAGATCATTATCCTGGAATGATTTTTACCCACTGTGTGAAAAACCACAAGTAGGAAAGAAGAAGTTGAGAAGTCAATTCTTACAATTAATAAGTTCCATTTAATTATTATGCCATTGTTTTTGCTGCAACCTAAAAAGCCTCACTGTATTTGTAGCTGACTTCACAGGGGCATGTGTTAATTACTGAACTATCACATAAAATATTATTCTACAAAGTACATTCTAAATCAAGCATGACTGAGAAGGATAATCTTCCATAGAAATGTAAATTTTTCTTTATCTCTTCTTGTCTCACAAACTGAACAGGTACATTTTTGGCTAACTCTCCAAGTATCATTTTCATTTTTTAATTAAAAATTTTAAATAAACTTTATTACAGTATAACAAACTAGTATACAGAAATTTTCACAAAGTTAATACACCTCTGTAACCAATACCCAGATCAAGAAATACAGTACAAGAGCACAAGGCTGGTTTAACATTCAGAATTCAAATTAAAAGAAAAAGAGGAAAACCACATCATGTCAACAGCTTTCATCAAATAAAAGCATTTGATAAAATTTACCCAGTCATGATTTTATTAAATGCTTATAACAATCAGTATAATAGAACTTCCTTAACCAGCTACACAGAAGATCCCATTATTTCCCTATCTTTCCCCAAGAGTAACAACTCTCCTGACTTCTAACACAATAAAGCAGTTTTGCCTGTTTTTAAACTTTATATAACCGGAATCACAATGTGTACTCCTTTGTGATTGGCTTTTTCTACTGAACATTATGTTCCAGAGGTTCATCCATGTGGCTGTGCACTACAATAGTTCATTTATTCTCACTGCTGTATGGTATTCCATTGCACAAATATACCACTATTTAGTTATCCAGTTTGCTCTTTTTAAACATTTGGATTGTTTCCATGTTTGCCTGTATGAATACTGCTCTATGAACACTCTTACACATGTGTTTGGAGAACACTTGTTAGCATTTCTGTGGGATATATGCCTAAGAGTGGAACTGTAAGGTCATGTGTGATACAAAGACAAGTAAGGAAAAAAAAAACTTTAGTGAGGAAAAAAAAAGTATTAATCAGAGTGGTTAAAGCAATTTATATTCCTAACAATTGTGGAAAATGAGTTAAAAATGCAACACATCCTCATCAACATTTGATATCATCAATCTTTTAATTCAAGCCATTCTGTAGGGCAGAGTGGTATAACATAGTAGGTCTAATCTGTATACTGCAGATGACTAATGAGATGGAGAATCCTTTAATATGTGTGTATGCTTTTTGAAGATCTTATTCTGTGAATTGACCATTTAAGTGTTTTGTCCATTTTTTCTACTGGGTTATCTGTCTTCTATTGCTGTTTAAGACTTTTTAATATATTCTGGTAGAGTTCTTTGTCAGATATACCTAATGAAAACTGCAAATTTTTTTTCCAATTACAAGTATCTTTTTCCCACTCTGTGGCCTGATATTCATTCTTAACTGTGTATTTTAGTGAACAGAATTTCTTAATTTTAATGTAGTCCAATTTATCATTTTCTCCTTTTATTGTTAATCCTTTATGTATTCTGTTTAAGAATCTTTACCAACTCCAGGGTCATGAAGATAATGTTTCCCTAGAGCCATACTAGAAGAAAATTATGAAAGAAAAAATTTCAATGGTAAAAGCAAACATATAATAAAAGTAGTAGATCAATCACTTATAAAGCAAGTATGAAGGCCAAAAGACAAAAATAGTAAAATCAACTACATCTATAATGAGTCCAGGGATACACAAAATAAAAGGATGAAAATATGACTTTTAATTCATAAAATGCTAGGAGGGGGTAAAAATGTAGTGCTTTTGGAATGTGTCTGGACTTAAGCAACCACCAATTTAAAATAGACTGCTATAAGGGTGCCTTGGTGGCTTAGTTGTTTGAGCATCCAACTCTTGGTTTCAGCTCAGGGTCGTGAGACTGAGCCCTGGGTCAGGCTCCACGCTCAGTGGGGAGTCTGCTTGAGAGCTTCTCTCTTTCCCTCTCCTTCTGCCCATTACCCTTTCTCTCTCAAAAAAATAAACAAATCTTTAAAAAAAAAAAAAAGACTGCTATATATATAAGGTGTTATATATGAACTTCATGGTAGCCACAAACCCAAAACCTATAATAGATACAAATAAAGGGAAAGGAATCCAAGCATAATATTAAAGAAAGTCATCATTTCACAAGAGAAGAGAGCAAGAGAAGAAAGGAAAAGAACTACAAAAACAACCAAAAGAGGCACTTTCTTCTAACAGACCAAAATACACCCAAAATCTAGTGTGTGGCACTGATATATGCACCAGCCTGATCATATTTGATCATATTCTGTTTTTTGTTTTGTTTTGTTCTGTTTTGGTTTGTTTTATCTTTTCTTTTTTTTTTCTTTTTTTCTTTCCCTTTCTCTTCCCCTGGTTTCAGGTCTTTTCTGATTTGTTTAGAGTATATTTGCTGGGGACTTTGTTAACCTGTTAGCATTTTGTTCTCTCATTCATCTATTCTCCTCTGGACAAAATGACAAGATGAAAAAAATCTCAGCAAAAAGAACAAGAGGTAGTACCGTCTGAAAGGGACCTACTCAATACGGACATTAGTATGATGTCGGACTTAGAGTTCATAATCATAATCTTAAAGATGCTAGCTGGGCTTGAAAAAAGCATGGAAGTTATTAGAGAAACCCTTCCTGGAGAAATAAAAGAACTAAAATCTAACCAAATCGAAATCAAAAAGGATATTAATGAAGTGCAATAAAAAATGGGGGCACTAACTGCTAGGATAAATGAGGCAGAAGAGAGAATCAGCGATACAGAAGACCAAATGATGGAAAATAAAGAAGCTGAGAAAAAGAGAGATAAACAACTACTGGATCACGAGGGCAGAATTTGAGAGATAAGCGAAAAGACGAAACAACATTAGAATAATTAGGATCCCAGAAGAAGAAGAAAGAGAGAGAGGGGCAGAAGGTATATTGGAGCAAATTATAGCAGAGAACTTCCCTAATGTGGGGAAGGAAACAGGCATCAAAATCCAGGAGGCACAGAGAACCCCTCTCAAAATCAATAAAAATAGGTCAACACCCCGACATCTAATAGTAAAACTTATGAGTCTCAGAGACAAAGAGAAAATCTTGAAAGCAGCTCGGGAGAAGAGATATGTAACCTATAATGGTAGAAACATTAGACTGGCAACAGACCTATCCACAGAGACCTGGCAGGCCAGAAAGGACTGGCATGATATCTTCAGAGCACTAAACGAGAAAAATATGCAGCCAAGAATATTATATCCAGCTAGGCTGTCATTGAAAATTGAAGGAAAGATAAAAAGCTTCCAGGACAAACAAAAACTAAAGGAATTTGCAAACACGAAACCAGCCCTCTAAGAAATATTGAAAGGGGTCCTCTAAGCAAAGAGAGAGCCTAAAAGTAGCATAGACCAGAAAGGAACACAGACAATATACAGTAACAGTCACCTTACAGGCAATACAATGGCACTAAATTCATATCTTTCAATAGTTACTCTGAATGTAAATGGGCTAAATGCCCCAATCAAAAGACACAGGCTATCAGATTGGATTAAAAAACAAGACCCATCCATATACTGTCTGCAAGAGACTCATTTTAGACCCAAAGACACCCCCAGATTGAAAGTGAGGGGGTGGAAAACCATTTACCATGCTAATGGACACCAAAAGAAAGCTGGGGTGACAATCCTTATATCAGACAAATTAGATTTTAAAACAAAGACTGTAATAAGAGATGAGGAAGGACACTATATCCTACTTAAAGGGTCTATCCAACAAGAAGATCTAACAATTGTAAATATCTATGCCCCGAACATGGGAGCAGCCAATTATCTAAGGCAATTAATAACAAAAGCGAAGAAACACATGGACAACAATACAATAATAGTGGGGGACTTTAACACACCCCTGACTGAAATGGACAGATCATCTAAGCAAAAGATCAACAAGGAAATAAAGACTTTAAATGACACACTGGACCAAATGGACTTCACAGACATATTCAGAACATTCCATCCCAAAGCAACGGAATACACATTCTTCTCTAGTGCCCATGGAACATTCTCCAGAATTGATCACATCCTAGGTCACAAATCAGGTCTCAACTGGTACCAAAAGACTGGGATTATTCCCTGCATATTTTCAGACCACAATGCTTTGAAACTAGAACTCAATCACAAGAGGAAAGTCGGAAAGAACTCAAATACATGGAGGCTAAAGAGCATCCTACTAAAGAATGAATGGGTCAACCAGGAAATTAAAGAAGAATTAAAAAATTCATGGAAACCAATGAAAATGAAAACACAACTGTTCAAAATCTTTGGGATACAGCAAAGGCAGTCCTGAGAGGAAAGTATATAGCAATACAAGCCTTTCTGAAGAAACAAGAAAGGTCTCAAATACACGACCTAACCCTACACCAAAAGGAGCTAGAGAAAAAAACAGCAAATAAAGCCTAAACCCAGCAGGAGAAGAGAAATCATAAAGATCAGAGCATAAATCAATGAAATAGAAACCAAAGAACAGTAGAACAGATCAACGAAACTAGGAGCTGGTTCTTTGAAAGAATTAACAAGAGTGATAAACCCCTGGCCAGACTGATCAAAAAGAAAAGAGAAATGACCCAAATCAACAAAATCATGAATGAAAGAGGAGAGAACACAACCAACACCAAAGACATACAAATAATTATAAGAACATATTATGAGCAACTATATGCCAGCAAATTAGATAACCTGGAAGAAATGGATGCATTCCTAGAGATGTATCAACTACCAAAATTGAACCAGCAAGAAATAGAAAACCTGAACAGACCTATAACCACAAAGGAAATTGAAGCAGTCATCAAAAATCTCCCAACATACAGAAGCCCAGGGCCAGATGGCTTCCCAGGGGAATTCTACCAAACATTTAAAGAAGAATTAATACCTATTCTCCTGAAACTGTTCCAAAAAATAGAAATAGAAGGAAAACTTCTAAACTCGTTTTATGAGGCCACTATTACCTTGATTCCAAAACCAGACAAAGACCCCATCAAAAAAGAGAATTACAGACCAATATCCTTGATGAATATGGATGCAAAAATTCTCACCAAAATACTAGCCAAGAGGATCCAACAGTACATTAAAAGGATTATTCTCCATGACCAAGTGGGATTTATCCCTGGGCTGCAAGGTTGGTTAAAACATCCGCAAATCAATTAACGTGATACAATATATTAACAAAAGAAAGAACAAGAATCATATGATCCTCTCAATACATGCAGAAAAAGCATGTGACAAAGTACAGCATCCTTTCTTGATGAAAACTCTTCAGAGTATAGGGATAGAGGGTACATACCTCAATATCATAAAAGCCATCTATGGAAAACCTACAGCGAATATCATTCTCAATGGGGAAAAACTGAGAGCTTTCCCCCTAAGGTCAGGAACGTGGCAGGGATGTCCACTATCACCACTGCTATTCAACGTAGTATTAGAAGTCCTAGGCACAGCAGGGCGCCTGGGTGGCTCAGTTGGTTAAGTGACTGCCTTCGGCTCAGGTCATGATCCTGGAGTCCTGGGATCGAGTCCCGCATCGGGCTCCCGCTCAGCGGGGAGTCTGCTTCTCCCTCTGACCCTCTTCCCTCTCGTGCTCTCTCTCTCTCATTCTCTCTCAAATATATAAAATCTTTAAAAAAAAAAAAAACTACTGAAGTACTATACGGTGACTAATTGAACATAATAATAAAAAAAAAAAAAGAAGTCCTAGCCACAGCAATCACACAACAAAAAGAAATCAAAGGCATCCAAATTGGCAAAGAGGAAGTCAAACTCACTCTTTGCAGACGATATGATACTGTATGTGGAAAACCCAAAAGACTCCACCCCAAAACTGCTAGAACTCCTACAGGAATTCAGTAAAGTGGCAGGATATAAAATCAATGCACAGAAATCAGTGGCATTCCTATACGCCAACAACAAGACAGAAGAGAGAAATGAAGGAGTCGATCCCATTCACAAGTGCACCCAAAACCATAAGATACCTAGGAATAAATCTAACCAAAGAGGCAAAGGATCTGTACTCAGAAAACTATAAAATACTCATGAAAGAAATTGAGGAAGACACAAAGAAATGGAAAAACGTTCCATGCTCATGGATTGGAAGAACAAACATTGTGAAGATGTCAATGCTACCTGGAGCAATCTACACATTCAATGCAATCCCCATCAAAATGCCATCCCCTTTTTTCAAAGACATGGAACAAATAATCCTAAAATTTGTATGGAACCAGAAGAGACCCCAGATAGCCAGAGGAATGTTGAAAAAGAAAAGCAAAGCTGACGGCATCACAATTCCGGACTTCCAGCTCTATTACAAAGCTGTTTTCATCAAGACAGTATGGTACTGGCACAAAAACAGACACATAGATCAATGGAACAGAATCGAGAGCCCAGAAATGGACCCTCAACTCTATGGTCAACTCATCTTTGACAAAGCAGGAAAGCATGTCCAATGGAATAAAGACAGTCTCTTCAACAAATGGTGTTGGGAAAATTGGACAGCCAAATGCAGAAGAATGAAACTGGACCATTTCCTTACACCACACACAAAAATAGACTTCAAATGGTTGAAAGACCTAAACGTGAGACAGGAGTCCATCAAAATCCTGAAGGAGAACACAGGCAGCAACCTCTTCGACCTCAGCCACAGCAACTTCTTCCTAGAAACATCCCCAAAGGCCAAAGGCAAGGGAAGCAAGGGCAAAAATGAACTATTGGGATTTCATCAAGATAAAAAGCTTTTGCACAACAAAAGAAACAGTCCACAAAACCAAAGACAACCGACAGAATGGGAGAAAGTATTTGCAAATGACATATCAGATAAAGGGCTAGTATCCAAAATCTATAAAGAACTTATCAAACTCAACACCCAAAGAACAAATAATCCAATCAAGAAATGGGCAGAAGACATGAACAGACATTTGTCCAAAGAAGACCAAATGGCCAACAGACACATGAAAAAGTGCTCAACATCGCTCGGCATCAGGAAAATCCAAATCAAAAGCTCAAAGAGATACCACCTCACACCAGTGAGAATGGCTAAAATTAATAAGTCAGGAAACGACAGATGTTGGCAGGGATGCGGAGAAAGGGGAACCCTCCTACACTCTTGGTGGGAATGCAAGTTGGTGCAACCACTCTGGAAAACAGTATGGAGGTTCCTCAAACAGTTGAAAACAGAGCTACCATACAATCCAGCAATTGCACTACTGGGTATTTACCACAAAGATACAAATGTAGGGATCCGAAGGGGTACCTGCACCCCAATGTTTATAGCAGCAATGTCCACAAAAGCCAAACTGTGGAAAAAGCCAAGATGTCCATCGACAGATGAATGGATAAAGAAGAAGTGGTATATATACACAATGGAATATTATGCAGCCATCAAAAGGAATGAGATCTTGCCATTTGCAATGACGTGGATGGAACTGGAGGGTGTTATGCTGAGTGAAATAAGTCAATCAAAGAAAGACATGTATCATATGACCTCACTGATATGAGGAATTCTTAATCTCAGGAAACAAACTGAGGGTTGCTGGAGCGGTGGGGGGGTGGGAGGGATGGGGTGGCTGGGTGATAGACACTGGGGAGGGTATGTGCTATGGCAAGTGCTGTGAATTGAGCAAGACTGTTGAATCACAGATCTGTACCTCTGAAACAAATAATGCAATATATATTAAGAAAAAAAAAGAAGAAGATAGCAGGAGGGGAAGAATGAAGGGGGGTAATCGGAGGGGGAGACCAACCATGAGAGACGATGGACTCTGAAAAACAAACTGAGGGTTCTAGAGGGGAGGGGGGTGGAGGGATGGGTTAGCCTGGTGATGGGTATTAAAGAGGGCATGTTTTGCATGGAGCACTGGGTGTTATGCACAAACAATGAATCATGGAACACTACATTCAAAACTAATGATGTAATGTATGGTGATTAACATAACAATAAAAAATTTAAAAAAAAACAACAAAATGGTGTTAACTACATGCCTATCAATAATTAAGTATAAAAGGACTAAACACTCCAACCAAAACACAAAGAGGACTGAATAAAAAATAAAATCTGTCTATATGCTGCCTACAAGAGACTCATTTCAGACCTAAAAACACATAAAGCCTGAAAGTGAAGGGATGGAAGGATACTCCATGCAAATGGAAAAGAAAAAAAAAAGCTGGGGGAGTAATATCTACATGAGACAAAACAGACTTTAAAACAAACACTGTAACAACAGCCAAATAAAGGCATTACTTAATGACAAACATGCAATCTTCCCAGACGGAATCAGGAAGAAACAGAAAATTTGAACAGATTACTAGTTTTAAAATTGAAACAAACAAAAGTCTAGGACCAGATGGCTTCACAGGTGAATTCTACCAAATATTTAAAGAGTAAATACCTATCCTTTTCAAACTATTTCCAAAAAAAGTGGAAGAGAAAGAAATGCTACCAAATTCAGTCTATGGGGCCAGCATCACCCTGGCACCAAAACCAAAGACACTACAAAAAAAGAAAATTATAGGTCCATATTCCTGATGAACATAGATACAAAAATCCTCAACAAAATATTACCAAACCAAATTCAACAATACATTAAAAGGATCATTCACCACCATCAAATGGGATTTATTCCAGAGATGCAACATGGTTCAATATCTACAAATCAATGTGATACACCACATTAACAAAACAAAGGACAAAACCCATATAGGTATCTCAAGTAGATGCAAAAAAAGCATCTGACAAAATTCAACACCCCTTCATGATAAAAACTCTCAACACAATAGGTATAGAGGAAAAGTACCTCAACATAATAAAGGCTATATATGACAAGCCTACAGCTAACATCATACTCAATGGTGAAAAGCTGGAAGATTTTCCTCTAAGGTCAAAAACAAGACAAGAATGCCCACTCTCACCACTTTTATTCAACATAATACTGGAAGTCCTAGCCACAGCAAGAAAAAGAAATAAAAGGCATCCAAATTGGTAAGGAAGAAGTAAAACTGTCACTACCTGCAGATGACATATTATATATAGAAAACCCCAAAGACTCCACCAAAAACCCATTAGAACTAATATATAAATTCAGAAAAGTTGCAGGATACAAAATTAATATACAGAAATTTGTTGTGTTTCTAGACATTAATAACAAAGTGGCAGAACAATCTTATTTACACTTGCATCAAAAAGAATAAAATACCTAGCAATAAATTTAACCAAGGCAGAGAAAGACCTGTACTCTGAAAACTATGACACCGATGAAAGAAACTGAAAATGCCACAAGTGGAAATATATACCATGTCCATGGGTCGGAAGAATATTGTTAAAATGTCCACTACCCAAAGTAATCTACAGATTTAATGCAATCCCTATCGAAATTCCAACAGCATTTTTCACAGAACTAGAACAAATAATCCTAAAAATTGACTAATGATGTAATGTATGGTGATTAACATAACATAATAATAAAAAAAAAATTGTTAAGAGAACCACAAAAGACCCCAAGCAGCCACAGCAATCTTGAGAAAGAAGAACAAGGCTGGAGGTATCACACACCCACATTTCAAACTATACTACAAAGCTACAGTTATCAAAAGTGTACAGTACTGGCACAAAAAGAGACACATACATCAGTGGGACAGAAGAGAGAGCCCAGAAACAAACCCATGCTTATATGGCCAATTAATCTTCAATAAAGGAGGCAAGAATACACAATGGGGAAAAGACAGACTTTTCAATAAACGGTGTTGAGAAAATTGAACAGGTACAAGCAAAAGAATGAAACTGGACCACTTTCTTACGCCATACACAAAAATAAACTCAAAATGGATTAAAGACCTAAATGTAAACCTGAAACCATAATACTCCTAAAAGAAAACAGACAACAAGCTCTTAAACATTGGTCTTATTTATATTTTTTTGGACCTGTTCTTCAGGCTAG
This sequence comes from Callorhinus ursinus, assembly GCF_003265705.2. Classification (NCBI taxonomy): domain Eukaryota; kingdom Metazoa; phylum Chordata; class Mammalia; order Carnivora; family Otariidae; genus Callorhinus; species Callorhinus ursinus. Next base: position 33,759,346 of record NW_027397087.1, on the reverse strand, counting down.
GGCAACAAAAGCAAAAATAAACAATTGCAACCACACCAAACTAAAACACTTTTTCACAGTGATGGAAAGCATCAACAAAATGTAAAGACAATCTACTGAATGGAAGAAAATATTTGCAAATGATATTCTAATAAGGGGTTAATACCCAAAACATATAAAGAATTCATACGAATTATCAATACCAAAAAAACCCACAATTTGATTAAAAACTGAGCAGTGGGCCTGAACAGACGTGTTTCCAAAGAAGACACACAGATAGCCAGCAGACATATGAAAAGATGCTCAACACCACTAATCATCAGGGAAATGCAAATCAAAACCATACTGAGATATCACCTCACAGCTGTCAGAATAGCTAGTATAAAAAAAAAAACCCACAAAAACAAGAAATAACAAATGTTAGTGAGAAACAAATGTAGAGAAAAGAGAACCCTCAAGCACTGTTGGTGGAATTGTAAATTGGTGCAATCAGCATGGAAAACAGTATGGAGGTTTTTCAAAAAACTAAAAGTAGAAACACTATATGATACTACTTCTGAGTAATTCCCCCCTCAAAATGAAAAAGCTAATTCAAAAAGATACATGTGCTCCTATGTTCACTGCAGCATTATTTACAATAGCCAAGACAGGGAAGCAACCTAATTGTCCACTGATACATGAATGAATAAAAAAGATATGGTATACATATACAATGAAATATTACTCAGCCATAAATAAACAATGAAATCTTGCCATTGCAACAACATGGATGTACCCAGAAGGTATCATATAAAGTGAACTTTGCCAAGGAAAGAAATACTGTATGATTTCATTCATATATAGAAACTAAAAAAATAAATGAACAAACAAAACAAATGGATTCATAGATACAGAGAACAAATGGGTGGCTGCAAGAGGGGAGAAAGGTGCAAGGTGGGCAAAATAGGTGAAGGGGATTAAGAGGTACCAAGTTCTAGTTATAAAATAAGTCAGTTGACAATACTGTAAAGTACAACACGGAGAAGAGAGTCAATAATATTGTAATAATTTTGTATGGTGACAGATGGTAACTACACTTATCATGGTGAACATTTTTTTTAAGATTAAAAAAAAAAATCTCCACTGAACATGGAGTCTGACATGGGGCTCGATCTCACAATCCTGAGATCATGACCTGAGCCAAAATCAAAAGTCAAACACTTAACCAACTGAGCCACCCAGGTGCCCCAACATGAGACTTTTTAAAATAACTTTATGCCAATGGATTTGAAAATTTAGGTGAAATGGACAAATCCTTAGGAAAATAGATATTAAAACTTACAAAAGGGTGCCTGGCTGGCTCAGTCGGTCAAGCATCCAACTCTGATTTCGGCACAAGTCATGGTCTCAGCGTTGTGCAATCAAGCCCCATACATCAGACTCTGTGCTCAACAGAATCTTTGTAAAACCAAAATGAATAAATAAGTATATAAATAAAGAAATAGACTCAGGTAATGCTTTTACATCATCTACTTAATATTATAATATACTTTGCCCTAAAATATAACAAAAGTGGGATGCCTGGGTGGCTCAGCTCATTAAGCATCTTCCTTCAGCTCAGATCATGATCCCAAAGTCCTGAGGTCAAGTCCTGCAAGCTCCTTGCTCAGCAGGCGGCCTGCTTCTCCCTCTGCCTCTGCCTGCTGCTCCCCCTGCGTGTGCTCTCTCTCTCTGACAAATAAATAAAATCTTTTAAAAATAAAATATAGAAGAAATAATGAATTCTGGAGTTTTTCCTTACCAAATATCAACTAATATTTAGCACTTTTAAAAAAAAAGTCTATAATTTAACTGCTTATATATACTGAAACAATTTCCCATACAATTTTATCATATTTGAAATGTTTTCTATATTTATGGATTTGAGAATTTTAATATGCTAGAAATAAATACTGAACAACTAATGATTTGCTTATAGATGGATTTACAAATATACAATAAGACCACTAATACAATGAACATGTTAAGAAAAACTCTTAAAACTGACAACAATTCTACATATAGTTGTTAATTTTGACAGTATAACATTACTACAGGGTAAAATACCATTAAGATAAAGACAGCTTAATCACTGCACAAATGGAATTTATTGATCTACCATAAAATGAGTTTATTGATCAAACAGTTTAAAGCATTATTTGCAAGCTATACAACAGTTTGTTTTGCAAATGTTATACTAAATATCATTTCTAAGAGTTTAATTAGACTAAAAGGTTACTAGTACTACAAGTGTGAATTTTTGAGATGAATATTTTTACTAAGAGCAATTCATACATGTACTATTTCTGATTCATAGATGATTTTATCTTCAAGAAAGTTATTAATATTGCTAATATCATTAGAGAGTCCTCTTTGAGACATATATTGGAGACTCAATCACTTAATTAGCATTAATGAGTATCCTGCTGGTGGTTCCTTCATATAACATGTATAAAATAAGTCTCCCAAAAGTGAAGCCCCTTAAGATTGAAGAAAACACTACAAAGGTTGAGATAATGTAAGTCTTATCTAATATTAGTTTCTCTCCAAGAGGCTTAAAACTTCAGAGAGATTTTCTAATACTTTTCATTATTTTTCTAATTTTAGGAGAGGCAGTATAGTATAATGGATAAGCATTGACTTTTAGCTCAAAAAAACAAAGGTTCAAATTCTGACTCTGCCACTACCAGCTGTGTTACCTTGGGTAAGTTTTCTTTATTTGTAAAATGTGGGTAATCATACATACCATGTAGGCTAATTGTGAGGACCAAGTTAAATAACATGGAAATAAAAGCACCTGGTTTGGAGTCAACCAAAGAACAGCTGCTCAAAAGAAGTTAAACTCCATACTTCCTCAATTCCCCAAATTCAGAAATCGTGATTGGGATGCCTGGTGGCTCAGGCGGTTGGGCACCCAACTCTTGATTTCAGCTGGGGTGGTGAGACTGAGCCCCACTTTGGGCTCCACGCTCAGTGGGGAGTCTGCTTGGGATTCTCTCTCTCCCTCTGCCCCTCCCCGCATTTGCACACACGCTCTTTCAAATAAATCTTAAAAATAAATAAAATCTTGGGATGCCTGGGTGGCTCAGCAGTTAAGCATCTGCCGGCTCAGGTCATGATCCCAGGGTCCTGGGATCAAGCCCTGCATCAGGCTCCCTGCTTGGTGGGAAGCCTGCTTCTCCCTCTCACACTCTACCTGCTTGTGTTCCCTCTCTCACTATCTCTCTCTTTGTCAAATAATAAATAAAATCTTTAAAATAAATAAATAAATAATAAATAAATAAAATCTTCAAAAAAAAAGAAATGATTTCAATACTGGAAGATAAAACTGATATTGTCAACTGTCATACATGCACAACTGTTTGTGGCTGCCCCTTCTTGGGCTCTAAAGCATACTCAACCAAAGTCACAAAGTTCACCTTCCTAGTCTTCTATAAAAAAGGAAGAAGGTACCATCAACACATTAGAAAACACCCCTCTTCCTCTTTTTTCCCTGCTGTTCAGGAAAATGGAAGAAGGAAATAAAATATATTTATAGCATAAATATATATAGTACTTTTTTTCCCTTTCACAAGGCTACTTTGTGTTACCCATAACTTATTTACAAAGAGAGCCTGAAAAGGTAGGTCAATATAAGTTATATACAGTGACCAGAGCAGCCACTACAGAAAGGTCTATATTTTCCAATTTAAAATTTGCTTTTTTTTTTTTTTTTTTTAATTCCTTCTGACAGGGACACATGGGTGGCTCAGTTGGTTAAGTGTCTGCCTTCAGTTCAGGTCATGATCCCAGGGCCCTGGGACCGAGCACCATGTCAGGCTCCCTGCTCAGTGGTGAGTCTGCTTCTCCCTCTCCCTTTGCCGCTCTTCTTGCTTTTGCTCACTCACTGTTAAATAAATAAAATCTTTAAATAAATAAAAATAAATAAATAAAATTTGCTGGTTTGAATTCAGGCTGCCATGATCGTAATAGTAACAACCAACCTGGTTTCAGCCAATAGAATCAGTAATGTAATCACACTATGAAACAGGATATTTAAAGAGACTCATTCTAAAGCAGACAAGAAAGTCATCTTCCCATTTGTAATGACTTCTAATAATATTATTTTCATAATCTGAATATGTAAATAAAATATTCCTTAAGCTGGCGTTCTCCTGCTGAAATTGGGAATAACTTACTTTGTTAACTAGAATCCATACCAACAGAATCAAATCCTAATTACCCAAGTGATGTGACGTGACAGGAATGTTGTCCTTTAAGGCTTATATTTTAAGCATACATTTTATGTAATATATTAAGTTCTCAAAAGGACTTTACATAGCAAACAGAAAAATCTATTTAAATAACTTGGCATCCCTGCACATAGCCTAATAGATTAAATTAAACATAGGCCTTTACAAAACAGAAACAGTAAATATAAAGCTCCAATAGGATAAAAATCACTCACTAAAACTTTATATCTTCATTTCATTCTGATAGAAGCCAAATTTAAACTAAAAACTCAGTTACTGAATTATAGGGCTTTTTGGCAGTAGTCTTTGAAATGCAAGAAAGTAGAAGATGAGTATTCCACACATTTTCATTAATTCAGTTCAATGAAGCAACATCATATTTTCAAGCTGTCAATTTAAATGTTTATGTAAATTGGGGCAAATTTAAAAACATTCATTTCTACTCTCTTTCACCTAATATTAACTGATTAGTTATAAGAATATAACAAAGGCTGAATACATTGACAAACATCCCAAGAAAGTATCAGGTTTGCTTGTTCATTTGATAGTCAAAGGGGAAAAAGATCTCACTAAAGACCCTAAGATTTCTTTTTCTACAGTGACATTTGTCAATCCAAAGCAACCTCTAGCACTAACAGAATTTCTTACATTTTCCCTTGCCTTGCAAGTGTATTTAGTCACAGATGTAATCTATGAAGATTCTTATAAAGCAATCTAGCTTTAGACAATAATGAAATTATCATTCAAATACTCAGCTATATAAAAACTTATATTCATTCCACTATAAGTACAGAAAGCCAAAACTGATATATGGAAATGTGTATTTATTATAAAATATAGCTAAATAGAGATGATAGCAACTAATTCAATCAAAACTATATTGGAAAAGACTCTACCCACCTGGTTGATCAAAAAAGGAGAAGAAAATCAAGAGAAATAAAAGGGACCAGCTACCCATTCACAAACATGGATTGCATATTAACATTATTAGTCATTTAAGAAATGCAAATTAAAACCACTATACATATATTAGAACAGAAAAGACAAGGGCGCCTGGGTGGCTCAGTTGGTTAAGCGACGGCCTTTGGCTCAGGTCATGATCCTGGATTTGGCTCAGGTCATGATCCTGGAGTCCCGGGATCGAGTCCCACATCAGGCTTCCTGCTCAGCAGGGAGTCTGCTTCTCCCTCTGACCCTCTTCCCTCTTGTGCTTTCTATCTCTCATTCTCTCTCTGAAATAAATAAAATCTTAAAAAAAAAAAAAAAGAACAGAAAAGACAAAAACAAACTGATAATACCCATGGGTTGAAGAGGATACAGAGCAATAGGAACTCTCATACTCTGGTGGTAAGAATGCAAAATTGTATAGCCACTTAGAAAAAAGTTAGGCAGTTTCTTAGAAAACTGAATATATACTTAAAGTCCATAATCCCACTCCTAAGTATTTACCCAAGTGAAAACAAAACCAAAATCAAAACCAAAATCCACACACAAAAAATACCAAAAAAAAAAAAAAAAAACCAACCCTTCATGTAAATGTAATAGCTTTATTCGTAGTTGCCCAAAGCTGGAAACAGCCCAGATGTCTCTCAACAGGTAAATGGATAAACAAACTCTGGTATGCTACAATGGAATGCTACATGGCAATAAAAAGGAACAAACTAGTGATTTATACAATAGATAAATGAATATTAAATGCATTTTATTAAATGAAAGAAGCAGGTCCTAAGAGGCTACACATTATGAGAGTCCATTTATACGAAATTCTGGGAAACGCTAATTAAAGGCATAAGTACTTGCTAGGCTTTGGGAGATACCAATACTAGTACTGATCCTAATCCAGAGAATAAAATAAAAATCCATGAGTGTGTATGGATATAAATAAATTATTAAATAAAATAAATCAATGTGGGGAAGGACAACTTTTTCTTACAGAATTATAATTAATAAATGTAGAAGGAGTGGAATAGATAAATCAATCAATCACCATCAAAACATCAGACTAATCACTGCTTCAGGCAAGATCCACCAATCAATGTAGTGGCCAAATTTTTAAAAAGAAACAGGATATTTGTGTAACTTCAAAGTATTTTCACCAAAATATTTATTAAGGGAAAAACAGTAACTTTACAGTGGAAAAATCTAGCAGACACCTCCATAACCAGGTGATAAAGGTTAATAAAATCACCAGCAATGAGACATGCTGACATCACATAACCCCTGATTATCATATGCTGAGAAGGACACATCACCTCTCTGGCATTCTTTTCCACAAAATCTCTAAGTTCATTTTAACCATGAGAAAACCACACTGAATGACATTCTACAAAGGTCTACCTGACCAGTCATCTTCCAAAGTGTGAATGAAAGATAAGCAAAGACTGAGGAACTCTCAATGATTGGAGGAAACGAAGGAAATATAATAAATAAATGTAATGTGGGATTCTGGAAAAAGAACATTAGTGGAAACATTGGTGAAATTCTAATCAAGTCCATAGTTTAGTAGTCTATGTTGATTAGTTTTGATCACTGTACCAAGGCTGCATAATATGTTAACATTAGGGAAAGCTGAGTGAATAATATAGAAAAACTATATACTATCTTTAGAATGTATTTCTACATCTAAAATTATTCTAAAGTAACAAGTTGTTTTAAAAAGGGAGAATCTTAAAAAAAATAATAGCCTTTATTCCTCTCTTTCAAAAGTATGAATACCTTCCTTGATAGCAAATTTTGTGAATAAAATTTAAGAGTTTATCTGGTAGAAAATAAAATATGTATAAAGAAAGGACTTAAAAAATATATCACTTAAAGTTTAAGAAAATCCCATAGTGATCAATTAAAGTAACATGTTTTTGCATTATCTCCTGTGAGGATAATCCTTAAAGGCTCATTTCCGTATTAGTTTCTTTACTGCCCTAAAGACTATACAATGACATTGATCAGGGTCTATGAAATTAAAAATCTAACCGAATGTTTGTGTCCCCCAGAAATTCATATTGAAATCCTAACCCCCAATGTGATGGTACTTGGAGGTGGGGCCTTTGGGAGGTGATCAGGTCATGAGGGGAGAGCCCTCATGAATGAGATTAGTGTGCCCTTATAAAGGAGGCCCCAGAGAGCTCCCTTACCCCTTCCACTATGTGAGACACAGCAAAAAAACAGATGTCTATGAACCAGAAAGCAAGTCCTTACTAGAAACTAAATCTGCTGGCACTGATCTTGAACTTCCCAGTTCAAGTTCACTGATCTTGAAATTCTATAGTTTATAAGCTATCCAGCTTTTGTTATTTTGTTGTAACAGCCCAAATGGACTAAGACATTGACATTCGAAAAAAATTCCTAACTAATCCACCCAAGCCCTTTCTTATCCAGACATATATAACTCTAAAAAGCAGGAAGCATATTCAATTTAAAGAAGAAAATCTGTCTGTCTTCAACACACATATCTAACTGCAGTAATAATGTCAAATTAGCAATGACTCAGTAGCCGATTTTTTTTTTTAAGATTTTATTTGTTTATCTGACAGAGAGAGAGACAGTGAGAGAGGGAACACAAGCAGGGGGAGTGGGGGAGGGAGAAGCAGGCTCCTGCCAAGCAGGGAGCCCAATGTGGGGCTCGATTCCAGGACCTTTAGATCATGACCTGAGCCGAAGGCAGACGCTCAACGACTGAGCCACCCAGGCGCCCCCAGTAGCTGATTTTTAAAATGAAATATTTTATGTTGACCTAGAAAAAACTAACTAATCTAAGTTTGTATGGAAGGACCACAACAAAACATAAATCAGGGAAGTTAAAAAAGAAAAGACATCTTCAGATATGATTTTGATAGAAGCAAAAAGCTTTAGTAGTACTTTCTTATATCATCCATCATTTAAAAAGGAATTCTTATTCATAAGTCTCAGTCTATGAATCAGATAGGTACTTTCCAAACCAATTCAGTTTAGACCACAGCTAAACATGCTAATACTAAGGTGGCCTCATTCACATGTTCAAGCTACCAAGAGTCCCATCAATTCTTCTGTAGCCTTATTTTATCCAACTTTCATAATTCAAATATATAAGTACTCTAATAGAGAGGCTCTAAATCTATATTGATTTAAATGTAAAACAACAATATAAAATAATACAAAATACATTTTTCAGATAAATTTCTAGATTTCTTCCTTTAAAATGTAAATTTTTAAAAGTTTTAAATTCACTTTATAAAAACACAAGATACCTCACACAAGTCTATTAGAAAGCTAAATGTATCTCAGCTTCATGCATGATATGAGACTTTTTCAAATCAAATAGTTATGATGTAAAGATTTTAGAAACTTACTTTATTTTGTTAATATTACCTAGAAATTAGCAAAAAATAATTTATTTTTCAGATTTTGTTTCAAAAAAAAGAGAGAAATTCCTTTATATGATATTGCTTGGAAATTCTAATCTATATGTCCACGTGTAAAAAATATGTTTTTCTTTAGTCAAGACTCCTGAGCAGCCTAGCAAACATTTTATAAACTGTCTAGGCTCAAATTTTGATTTCTCCTTCTATCTTATGTTTTTTAAATACTCATAATTTTAGGAATCACAAACAGGTATAAGTGATTCAATATAAATTTTAGAAACATAATTCCAACTTTAGCCACTAAAACACAGTTTTATATCAGAATCAATTTTATTTCAATTAAAACTTTATATAATCTAAAATACTTGTGTTACTAGGACAGATATTAAAACACATAATGATTACTTCCAAAATGTTACTAGTTCTGTTTAAACTTCCTAGGAAAGAAAATAATATTAAATACATTTGTGTGAATTTTTTTAGACAGGAAGAAACTTGACCTTTATCACATAAACTTTTACTTTTTTAAATCTAAGCAAAATGAAGACTTCTACTGGAAATAAGGACTTGGCATTTAATTGCTCATAGCTTTGTCTTAAATTACACGGCATAGCAAGATACTCTTACTCAGTCAGCAAACTTTTCTTAAAGAGCTAGATTTTAGGCTTGCAGGCCACAAAGACACTGTTGCAACTAATGAACTTTGCCACTGTGGTGTTAAGGCAGCCACAGACAATATATAATGAATGGGTGTGACTATGTTCCAATAAAATTCTATTTACCAAAACAGGTGCTGGCCTTTGGGCCATAATTTGCTGACTCCTGCACCAGGCAAACAGGTGTGATTATCAATATACAACACCCTCAATAAACAAATAATCACATGTTCCCTCATTTCTGGAAGTTATTATATCCTCTTGTATCTGGAAGTTGTGACATGAAACATTAGTTATTTAAATGGTAAAGGAACCCTGAAAATATTTTGAGGTCAGAATCTCAGGTAGAGGGGCACCTGGGTGGCTCAGTCGTTAAGCGTCTGCCTTCGGCTCAGGTCATGATCCCAGGGTCCTGGGATCGAGCCCCGCATCGGGCTCCCTGCTCTGCGGGAAGCCTGCTTCTCCCTCTCCCACTCCCCCTGCTTGTGTTCCCTCTCTCGCTGTGTCTCTGTCAAATAAATAAATAAAAAATCTTTAAAAAAAAAAAAAAAAAAAAAGAATCTCAGGTAGACTGAAAAGTAAAATGTGTTAGTAAAGTACACATTAAAATATAAGTTTAAAAATATATAGTGGGGGTATGATTAATTTTACTAAGCAATCTTACCTTAATCAAATGAAAGAATCTAAACTTTGTTACATGTCTGGTTTCATACTCAAAATATATTTGATCAAAAATTCAGTTTCTTGTCAAATTCCTAGAGAAATAAAATTTATAACTTTTAAGTAAGGTTCTAGTGCCAGATAAAATGGGGTAATCATACTCCAACCTGTCTCTCCAAGTCAAGGTAGCTACAAGACCTGGATAGAACACATGGAAGAGCTACTTCAGAACTTTGAGAAGTTAAAATAGGAAGCGCACAGGTTGGGTAGGAAGACCAGAATTTGAAGTACCACTGAAACATCATTTTCCAGTATGCAACCTCCAGTTCAGGTATCCTACAGCCCCAAACCTGGAAGTGGACATTAGTACAGAGAAAATTTCAGTAAAAGCTGTCTAGTGCTGGCTCTAGGAGAGGGAAAGGGAACTTCTACTCAAAGAAAGTGTGGAAATCCCTCCCCCATTCTCTCAAGCTCAGCCTCCTGTAGCAGCTGTGGCAAGAGGCCCAGCAGAATCCTAAAACTCTGAGGAAGGGGAAACCTTCCTCTCTGATTAGAGGAGCTGTGGTCCAAAGAGGATGTGGTGAATCCCTGTTTGCTTTTTCTCTGTTGTTCTGCCACCTGGCCCTGGATATGGGCACAGTTGTAGGGAATGCAATCTTTTCTCATGTAATGGATGAGAATGGGCACAGTTGTAGGGAATGCACATTAGAGATGAATAAATAAAGCTTTCTGGTCAGAGAATAGAAAAGATAGCCCCAGGGAATCAGAAATTACTGGGAGATCCCAGAAAAGGAGGAGTTTAGGAAAGCAATGCTTCAAGTTGTTTATGAACTCCCAGGCTAACCCTCAAGCAGCCCATGGGTGGATCTGACCTGAACAACCACACGTACACTTTGAGACTTGAACTATGATACAGACCACTACCCAAATTCCAGACGGACCCATGTGTGGTGCACATGTAGGACAGATCCAAATAGCATGGCAAAGGCTTTGAAAATTGAACTAATGTTGTAAACACAACCCACAGGAACTGGCAGTCTTAGCCTAACGGGGTTATTTGCCTACTAAAACAAATATATCAACATTCTGCATAGGATTTGAACGTATCATAACATACCAAACTGTCCAGAATATAACCCAAAATTACTTGGCAAATGAAGAAACAGGAAAATCTCAACTTACATGAGAAAAGATGCCTACACCAAGAAACCACAGACACTGGAACTATCTGAGGAAGATATTAAAGATATGAGAGCAACCATTATAGAATGCTTCACCAAGCAAGAGCAAACATTCTTGAAACAACTGGAAAAATATAAAGTCTCAAAAAAAGAAAAAGAAGATATAAAAAAAGAACTAAATACAAACCTCAGAAGTGAAAAAATATCAATAACCAAAATTAAAAGCTCACTAGATGACCTCAATAGAATAGAGATGACAGGGCACCTGGGTGTCTCAGTACGTTAAGCGTCTGTCTTCAGCTCAGGTCATGATCCCCAACTCCTGGGATAGAGCCCCAAGTCAGCCCCGAGTCCGCTCCCTGCTGAGGGAGCTCTATCCCAGGAGTCTGCTTCTCCCTCTCCCTCTGCCCCTCCCTGCCACTCATACTCTGTTCTCTCACTTGCTTTCTCTCCCTCTCTCTCAAATAAATAAATAGAATCTTAAGAAAAAAAAAGAATAGAGATGACAAAAGATGAAGTCAATGCACTTAATATAGATGAACTGAAATTACCCAGTGTGAACAACAGAGAAAAAGATTAGAAAAAAATTAAAAAAGAGGAGTGCCTCAGATCCCACATTTGTGACAATAGAATCCAAACAAGAGGGGAGTTTGGTATTTGTTGAATTTGTTGAAAGACAAACTTACAGTTTTAAGAAGCTCAGCAAACTCCCCAAACAGAATAAATACAAAGAAATCCATAACCAGCCACATACTAATAAAATTTCAGAAACTTTAGACAAAAAGTCTTGAAAGCAGCCAGAAAAATTTAGTATTACTTAAAGGGGAAAAGTGTTCAAATGACTGTGAATCTATTTTCAGAACATATGTGGGCCAGAAGGAAGTAGAACATTTTTAAAGTGCTGAAAGAAAAGAACTGTCAACCCAGAATTCCATAACCAGCAAAAGTATCCTTCAGAGATGAAAGTGAAATAAAGACATTCTTAGATGAAGGAAAACTTAAAGAATGTTTTGACAGCAGGAGTGCTTTAAAAGAATTGCTAAAGGAAATTCTTCCAACAGATGGTAAATAATACCATAAGGGAACTTTGAAACATTAGTAAGGAAGAGCAATGTAATTGTCAAATATCTAATTAAATATAATAGACCATTCTCATCCTCTTGAGTTCTTTAAATATGTTTGATAGTTGAAAGCACAAAGTATAACATTGTGTAATGGAGCTTTCAATGAATGTCATACAACATAATATATAACACAACAACAGCATAAAGTGGGTGGGGTGGTAAAGGGGCTGTATGGTGATACAGTTTTTATGTGCCACATGAAGTAGTAAAATTTTGATTCTAAGTAAACTGAAAAGTACATTGTAATCTCTAGAGCAACCACTAAAAACAAACTGTAAAAACACAATCAACAAATTATAATGGAATACCTAACCAACACACACACACACACACACACACACACACACACACACACAGAGGCACACAAATCAAATACTCCAAAAGAAGGCAGGAAAGGGAAAATAGAGAAATAAAAACAGGGGTAACAAATAGAAAAAAAGAATAAGAAAATGGTAGAGGTAAATTCAAATATATCAATAATTACATTAAATATAAAAGATCTAGGGGCGCCTGGGTGGCTCAGTCGTTAAGCATCTGCCTTTGGCTCGGGTCATGGTCCCAGGGTCCTGGGATCGAGCCCCACATCAGGCTCCCTGCTCGGCGGGAAGCCTGCTTCTCCCTCTCCCACTCCCCCTGCTTGTGTTCCCTCTCTCAAATAAATAAAATCTTTAAAAATATATATATAAAAGATCTAAACACACCAACTAAAGGAAAGTAAAAAAAAATAGTAGAAAGAAACATTCTTTAACTATAATAGCATAACTAGTAAGCCACTGCTGTAAGGGGCCAGGAGTCAAGGAAAGTGAGCACCTTTAGAAGGTGGCAAGAACAAGGAAATAAATTATCCCACTGAGCTTCTAGAAAGAAGTAACAGTCTTGCTGATATCTGGAATATAGCCCAGTGAAACAGGCTTCAAACTTCTGAGCTCCAGAACTTAAGACAATAAATTTGTGCTGTTTAAACCACTATTTGTGGTAATTTGCTAAAGCAGCAATAGAAAAATAATACACTGGATCATAAAAGAAACCTTTACAAACAAAAAATTTTAAATCATACCAAAGGCTGTTATCTCTAACAAAATTAGACTAGATGCCAATAACAGAAAGATAACAAGACACTCTCCAAAGAGAACGAAATTTCAAAACACACTTGTAAGTAATCTATGGGTTAGAGGGGAAACAAAATATTTCGAACTGAACAAAAATAAAACAACATATCAAAATTTGTGGGATACAGTTAAGCATTACTTAGAGGATGTTATAGCATTAAATACTTACATTAGAAAAAAGAGTCTAAAATTAATAATCTAAGCTTTCATCTTAAGAGACTAGAAAAAGAAGAGCAAACTAAAAAGTAGAAGGAAGGAAATAATAAAGAACAGGAATCAATGAAATTGAAAAGAACAAATAAATACAGAAAATCAATTAAAACCTAAACCAGCTCTTGGAAAAGATCAATACAGCAAGACTGACAAAGACAAAAAGGGAGAAGACATAAATTCTCAATATCAATACAAATGGGGAGATTTCACAATAGATCATACAAATATTTAAAAAGCAAGGAAATACTGTGAGCAGCTCTATGCACATACACTCAAGAACTCCCTGAAATGACAAACCACAAACATTCACATCCAATAATATGGATAAGCTGCACAGAGGTATCAGATAAATTGAATTTGTAGTTAAAAACTTAAAAAAAAAAAAAAAAAAGGAATTCTTCAGGCCCAAATGTCTTCAGTAATGAAATCTACCAAACATTTAAAAAAGAGATAACTCCAGACTGATAAGACTGACAAGTAAGAAATAAAACTGTCCTGGGCACCTGGGTGGCTCAGTTGGTTAAGCGACTGCTTTCGGCTCAGGTCATGATCCTGGAGTCCCAGGATCGAGTCCCGCATCAGGCTCCCTGCTCAGTGGGGAGCCTGCTTCTCCCTCTGACTCTCCCCCCTCTCATGTGGTCTCTCTCTCTCACTCTCTCTCTCAAATAAAATCTTTAAAAAAAAAAAAAAAAGAAATAAAACTGTCCTTATTTGCAAATGACATTACTGTCTACACAGAAAATTCCAAGGAATACAAACAAACCCCTCCTGGAACTAATAAATGAAATTATCAAGGTCAAAAAATACAAGGTCAACATTAATTATATTTCTATATACTATATAATGAACACTTTGGAACCCCCCAATTTTATTTATTTATTTATTTATTAAAGATTTTATTTATTTTTTGACAGAGACACAGCGAGAGAGGGAACACAAGCAGGGGGAGTGGGAGAGGGAGAAGCAGGCTCTCCGCTGAGCAGAGAGCCCAACGTGGGGCTCGATCCCAGGACCCTGGGATCATGACCTGAGCCGAAGGCAGACGCTTAACGACTGAGCCACCCAGGCGCCCATCCCCCCCAATTTTTAAATAATGCCACTTATAATAGTTCCATAGAAACAAATAACTTAGGTATAAATCTGATAAAACATGTACAGGATCTGTACGCTAAAAACTACAAAATGCTGATGAAGTAAGTCAAAGAAGACATAAGTGAATAGAAGGATATACTGAGTTCACAAACTGGAAAACTCAAAATAGTAAAAATGTCAATTTTCTCCCAAACTGGTCTACAGATTTAACACAATTCCAATCAAAATCCCAGCATTTTTTGCTGTTATAGCAAGCTTATTTTCAAACTAATATGGAAAGGCAAAAAATCTAAAATAGCCAAAACTATTAAAAACAAATATATAAAAAAAGAAAATTGGAGGAACCATATAATCTAATGGAACAGAACAGTGTCCACAAATAGGCTCCACACAAACATGACCAACTGATTTTTTACAAAGGTTCAAAGAAAATACAATGAGAAAAGGATAGTCTTTTTGACAAATTGTGTTGGAACAACTGAGCATCCAAATATAAAAAACTGAATTTTTACCTAAACCTCTCACTTCATATAAAAATTAGCTCAAATGGATATGTAAAATATAAAACTATAAAACTTTTTACTCCCCCCTCCCAAGGACAAAATTTCTGTGACCTAGGGCTAGGTAAAGAGTTCTTAGATATGACATCAAAATACAACCCAATAAGTAAAAAGGGATAAATTGGACTTTATCTAAATTAAAAACTTCTGCTCCAGAAAGTTATCTAACATAATATAAAGACAAGCTACAGAGAGGGAGATAATTTTTGAAACTTACATATTCAACAAAGAATTTGTATTCCAGAATATATAAAGAACTCTCAAAACTCAACAGGAAGAAAAAATCCAATTTAAATATGAACAAAAAGCACACTGATTAGAATGGCTAAAATTTAAAAATAAACAAAAACATAGCAATAGAAAATGCTGCCACAGATGCAGAGCAATAGGAACTCTCATTCACTGCTGGTGGGAATGAAAAATGGCACAACCACTTGAAAAACAATTTGGTGGTTTCTTATAACGTTAAATTTACACTTACACAACCCAGCAATCAAACTCCTAGATTACTTACTCAAGTGAACTGAAAGCATATTCACACAAAAATCTGTACGTGACTGTTTAATAAAAGCTTTACTCATATCACCAAAAACTGAAGGAACCAAGAAGGTTTTAACAACCTTCAACAGGTTGTTAAAAACAAAAAATGATTAAAGGTAATAATTTAGGTGATACAAATTTTATTTAACATTTTATGAGGTGGATAGTCTCCATTCCAAGAAATGAAAATGGGGCAGAAAACAAGCTTTTACAGGATAAAGAATAAAGAACAAGGAAGAGACAAATGGAAAATATCTGATTGGCTAGGACCCCACAGTCAACCTCATTTGGGGTGAGAAGGCCCAGAGTTGGCCTGGTGTTTGGGGATTGTCTGACTAGAGATCTTGTGTTTTTGGTGAAGTGGAGCTTTTACAGAGACCGTTTTGGTTTGCTGATGTGGCACCTGGAGCAGGAGCAGCTCTATCTTGGGCCTAGAAAGTTATTTCAATAAGATGAATGGATAAAACAACTGTGGTAAATCCATACAATAGAATACTCTGCAGGAATAAAAAGGCGTCAACTATTTGATTCATAAGACAACATGGAGAAATCTTAAATGCACTTCGCTAAGTGAGAAGTCAGATCCAAAAAGTCACATAGTATATGACTGCATGCATATGACACACTGGAAAAGGCAAAACAGTATGAAAAGAAAAGACATTAGTGGTTGTCAGGGATTGGGGAATGTGGGAATGGTTAACTACAAAGCAGGTGTGTGAACTGAGGTGTGGGATGGGTAGTCCTATGGGATTGAGCCCTTAACAGGTGGAATCTGATACAATCTCTAGGTAGATGGTGTCAGAACTTAGTGCAATTTGGTGATTTATAGCAAATACATACATTTGCTCATTCAGATGACCAAAACATATTTCTCATATACATTTGGATTTCATCTGGTTCCTAGCTCACAGTTCCCAAAACCTTTTGTTATATTTGGTCTCTTGGCCTCAGTTCCTATAATCACTTCAGAGCCATAAAGGTGAAATGGGTGTCTTGTTACTTGTAACAAGTCCCTTTCCACCACAACTGGGTTTATGATAATGAGGTGACTTGTAGAAAGTAACTAAGTAAGGATGGAGGCTGGTTTCCAGAAGAACCAACCATGTGATTAGGGGGTTGGAAATTTAGTTCCACCCCGTGAACTTCCAGGGAGGGGAGAGGGACTAGAGTCTGAATCAAGTGCCAATGGCCAATGATTTAATCAATCATGTTTATGTAATGAAACCTCCACAAAAACACAACAGGAAGGGTTTCAGAGAACTTCTAGGTGGTGAATATGTGGGCATTTGGAGAGTAGTGTGCTCTTAGAGGGCATGGAAGCTTTGCACCCTTTTCCCATACCTTGCCCTAGGCATATCTTCCATCTGGCTGTTCCTAAGTTATATACTTTTTAATAAGCCAATAATCTAGTAAGTTAAATGTTTCTTTGAGTTCTGTAAACCGTCTAGCAAATTAATCAAACCCAAGGAGGGGGGGTCATTGGAACTTCTGATCGATAGCTGGTGGGTCAGAATCACTGGTGACGATCTGAGCTTGCAACTGGTATATGAACTGAGGTACGGAGTGCACAGTCATATGGGACTGAGCCCTTAACTGATTCTATCTCTGAGTAGATGGTGTCAGAATTTAGTTGAATTGTAGGACATCCAGCTTGTGTACAAGAGAACTGCTTGTTGGCGTGGGGAACTCCTCTGTCCTCTACATGCACACATATACAGGGTGTAAGTGGGTCCAGAACTTTTTTTTTTTAAGATTTTATTTATTTATTTGACAGAGAGAGACACAGCGAGAGAGGGAAAAGAAGCAGCGGGAGTAGGAGAGAGAGAAGCAGGCTTCCCACTGAGCAGGGAACCCAATGCAGGGCTCGATCCCAGGATGCTGGGATCATGACCTGAGCCGAAGGCAGACGCCTAATGACTGAGCCACCCAGGCACCCCTGTAACTGGGTCCAGAACCTTTTAACAGGAGAATATTCAGTGTGATGAAAACTATCTGTATGGTACTGGCATAGTCGATAATGACCCTGTGCATTTGTCAAAACCCATAGAACTGTACATTGCAAAAAGTTAACGTTAAGGTATGCAAATTTTTAAAAATCAACTAAGATGGTAGGGAAATTTTAAGATAGAATGCAGTCTGTGAAAATGAATGTGACTGTATTGCAAATGAATGGCAGAACCCCACTGAAGACGTTAGAAGGAAAACGAGCTGACCTAAGTACCTTTGGAAAACAAAGTTTTAAATGGAAACTTTAAGGCTAAATACAAAAGGACCCATACATAAACACTGTACTCTAGTTGGTAAATTTATTTCTCATGGGAGTAACGGTTATTCTAAATTTAGTTTTTACATGTAAACTGGCGTGGAACAAATAAGTAAATATGCCAGGTTTCTCATTCTCAGAGAAGTCAGAAGTTAAGCAAAAAGGAGAAGGCTAGAATGAACCTTATGGTACTGGAGCAGAGTCACAGACGTTGGTATGAACTTAACATATATACTGTTTAATACATAATACAGATGGATAAATACAGAAACAATTATAATGTGTACAGACACACGGATTAGCATACAGATGTATAATTGCCACCTCTATCCTCTGAAAAGGCCTAGAAACAGTGACACCCCATAGTAAGGAGTACATCCAGCACCCAGACACTGGTCTCTAAACACAATTCTCCAATACAAGAAGCCAGAGCTCAGAGAAATGAATGATTCTAGGAATAGGGTGGAGAAAATACAAGATAAGTTTGGAGTATCTTGTAGTGCCAGAAAGTAAGACAGTACTCAAAAAATGTCAAAGGGATACAGGGTTCAACAATAAAATAATTTTAGCATTCATTGGATTATAAGTATACATTGGATTTATATGTATAAAAGAAGTATACATAATGACCTAAATGAATGAACGAATTAATTAATGAATGAAAGGTAAGGGACAAACTTCTTTACGGAAGAATTCCTAATAATATACGTAGACAGACCCTCATCCATAAAATGAAACCATCACCCCACCTCCTTGAATGCAGGCTAGAATTAGTGATTCATTTCCAAAGAACAAATGACAGAAAGAAAGAAATAATAACTTTACAGTGTAGAAACCTAGCAAACACTACCTTAACCAAGTGATATTATCATACACGCCCTGATATGATGTGACACAAGAAGGGTACTTCACTGTCATAACTTTGATATTCTTCCCTAAAACCCTTAACCTCAGTCTAGTCAGAAGAAAACATTAAACACAAATTGGGGACATTCTCCAAAATACCTAACTAGTATTAATACTCAAAATTAGTAAGGTCATGAAAAACAAAAGACAGACTAAGAAACTGCCACAAACCGTAGGAGACTAAGGAGACTTAATAAATGCAATGTGGAATCCTTGGAACATAAAAAGGAGACTAGTGGAAAATGTGACAAAATCCGAGTTTAGGATGTGGAATTTGGTTAACATTAAGGTACCTATGTTGGTTTCTTCATTTTGATAAATGTACTTGGTTTTGGTTTTATAAGATGTTGTCATTAAGCTGGGTGAGGGCCATACAGGGATCCTCTGTATTATCTATGCAACTTTTCTACAAATCTAAACTATTCCAAAATAAAGTTTCTATTATTTAAAAAAAATGGACAAAACACTTGGACAGACCCAAAAAGAATATATGTATAGTAAAAAAGCACATGACAAAGTGTTTGATATCATTAACTATTAGGAAAATGCAATTGAAAATCATTATCAGATATCATTCCAAATCTATTAGAACGGCTATAATTAAAAAAAAAAAAAAACCACTTGCAGATGCCGCTGCCCAAGAGCTGCCTGTGCCCACCCAGCCATGGTCACCCCATTGTGTTCTTTGATATCATTGCAGACAGCAAGCGCTCTGGCCACATCCCCTTCAAGCTGTTTGCAGAGCTCCAAAGACAACAGAAAACTTTTGTGCTCTGAGCACTGGGGAGAAAGGATTTGGTTATAAAGGTGCCTGCTTTCATAGGCTTATTCCAGGATTTACATGCCAGGGTGGTGACTTCACATGCCATAATGGCACTGGCAGCAAGTCCATCTATGGGGAGAAATTTGATGATGAGAATTTCATCCTGAAGCACACAGGTCCTGGCATCTTATCCATGGCAAATGCTAGACCCCGCAAAAACGGTTCCCAGTTTTTCATCTGCACTGCCAAGACTGAGTGGTTGGATGGCAAGCACGCGTTCTTTGGCAAAGTGAAGGAGGGCATGAATATTGTAAAAGCCATGGAGCGCTTTGGGGCCAGGAATGACAAGACCAGCAAGATGATCACCATTGCTGACTATGGACAAATCTAATAAATTTCACTTGTGTTTTATCTTAACTACCAGACCATTTCTTCTGTAGCTCAGGAGAGCACCCCTTCACGCCCACCTGTTTAAAATATCCTATCATCTTTGTGTTTTCACTGCAATTCTATAGGTTTCATGTTTTCCTTACTCCCCTCCAAGTCTAGATGGATTACAGTTAAGTTTATGATTATGAAATAAAAACTAAACAAACAAAAGAATGACTATCCCAAGTGCTGGCAAATAGGGAGAACAACTAGAACTATCACACATTGCTGATGGGCATATAAAGTGTTACAACCAATTTAGAAAACAGTTTGGCAATTTCTTATTAAGTAAAATTATACAATTACCAACAATCTCACTACTATGTATTTAGCCAAGAGAAGTGAAAATTCGCATTCACAAAAGCCAACAAACAAATATTTATAACATCTTTATTCAAAATAGCTACAAACTTGAAATACCTCAAAGTCCTTCAATGAATTAAGGGATAAACTATGGTACATCCATACAATCAAACACTACTCAGCAATAAAAATGAATGAAATAATGATATACAAGTTAGGTGAAATCTTAAGGCACTATGCTGAGTAAATGCACGTGTAACTATCTCAAATAGCTATATACTTTATGATCCCATTTAGTGGCCATTTTTGAAAAGACAAAATTATATGACAAAGTGGTTGCCAAGGGTATTGGGTGAGATAGAGTACAACTACAAAGGGACAGCATAAGGGAGTTTTATGAACTAATGGAACTATCCGGATATCTAAATACTGACTGTGATGACAGTTACATGAAAATCTACACACGTTAAAGTTCATCAACTGTACACACACAAAGTCAATTTTACTGCATGTTCATTAAAAAATTAATTTCTGATACTTAAACAAATAACCTTTAAGTCATCAAGATTTTTCCAGGATATTTAGTTTGGACTTTACAGTCTATAAAAATCCTCTCATTTATTCTGGCTACTTTTAAGATAGAACAAATGACAAATTTCTCAACTCAGCCCTAAAATATAGAATCACTGGGGGATCAATTCCTCTAGTCAGTGCGTCACCTGCAAAGGAGTCTAATCTAACAATCACAATCCCACCTAATTGAAGAGTAGATCCTGACATGTACTTAACGGCATCATAAAAGAACTTTCATTTATTTTTTTAAAAAGAATACTGATTTATAGCCAGAGAATTCCAGGGAGGGGGAAAAAAGGTGATTAATTCTACTTCAAATGCATTGAGAACATTCTAAAAATTGGAGAATAAAATAATCATTTGTTTCCACCTTTATTATCAGGGGAAAATTGTTTTACCTGAATACGAAAAAGGTGAAGCTAGGATGTAAATCAGGTAACATAATATTTCAGAATTCTACTCTTTTGCAAGAGTTTTACTTCAACTAATATAGTACTACTATAAGCTTCCATTATACTATACACATAGCACAAAACATTCAAATCCATACAATTGGTTTAAATTTAAAAATCTACATAGAAAGGCACTACCTCTCCTGAAAACACCTTTATTATTATGTAATCTTTCTGATTCCTAGGTTTATCTTAGGTGTTATTTTTTTAAAATCATATTCAGGCAAATATTTATTAAATAAAACTCACTAATTACTTTTTTTTCAAAGGATACAACTATTCTCAGTTGTGTTAGTAAATTTAGCAACAATTTTACATTGCTATACTTTGTTTAAAAGAATCGAGATTTTTTTGAAAAGCCAATCTCCAACTGCACTAATTTCAAATGGAAAACAAAAACCTCTGTAAGGAACAGTTTTTACCTTAAGGCTTTTGTTTTCCTAATATTACATTCAATTAGAAGTGAAATGGCCTGCTTCAGAATTTAGGTTTATTTTCCCCAGAAACACATTTGGAAAAATATGACTTACATCTGAAACCATATCCTTTCAAACTGAAGCCATTTTTATGTAGCCACAGTAATAGGTCACTAAGGCCCGTTTAGTTTTAACACCCACTAAAACAGCGCCTACTGCAAATCAGTATGCTTATTCCTCCATGTAATCTTCTCAGTAAATGTTCAATTTACTAAACCAAGGCTGCTTTAGTAATTCAAATCTGACGTCTAAAGATGCAAATATACCTATCAAAAGCTTTCGGTAAATCAGTAAATTCCATCTCTCTGTGGCATTGCGTGTATTTAAGTCACTGCTACATTTTAATGTCCAAAACCACAGAGGATTTTTTTCCCTTCTCTTTTTACAAAAATCAAAAGAACCTCAGTTATTTTCATTATTATGTTGTTATACTTCCAGCCTCCTTCAAAAGTTTCCCTTTAATAAGAATTTTTGCCTATGAATGAAATCTGACAGGATGCTACACTTGCCTAGACATTGAAGCATTAAAAAAAAATGCCCACAGAAATCAACATTATCTGTTAACGCTTTCATTTACAGTGCATTAAACCACCTCTATAAAATAAAAGTAGCTATCACCTTCCTTGACCCACATTAAAATCACCCAAACTTAATAGGACAATACCCACCTTAACATAAGCAAATGAAATGAATTTTTAATCCACTGTTCTAAAATTTCTTTTATCAGAAATAAAATTTTGTGTAAATATACTTAGGCTACTTGTTTGGAGACATGAAGAGTCATATGGATAAGATATCCATAAATAATGTTAAACTGCCAAAGAATCATGAAGGAATTTTGGTTGGAGCTCTGTATGTACCAAAATTAAGAAGATGCCCTAAGACCCCATGTGACATTTACGCTTTGGAGCTCAAACCTGTGTAACAAATATATTTAACCACTTGCCAATTGTTCTGATAAAAAGTTCTGTGATGATCAAGTTTGAAATTGATGCTGGTATATTATCTATAAACCTCACATACCCATGCTTATTCCAACCCATCATTACTAAAGTTCCTCACTGCTGCTCTGGGACATTACATAGCACAGAATAATCTTGACCATCACTGAAAAAATTAAGAACTGTCTTTAAAAGTCTTTGAACAGGGACGCGTGGGTGGCTCAGTCACTAAAGTGTCTGCCTTCGGCTTGGGTCATGATCCCAGAGTCCTGGGATAGAGCCCCGCATTGGGCTCCTTGCTTGGCGGGGAGGCTGCTTCTCCCTCTACCTGCTCTACCTGCTGCTCCCCCTGCTTGTGCTCTCTCTCTGACAAATATATAAATAAAATCTTTTTAAAAATTTTTTTAAAAAAGTCTTTGAACAATTGGTAAGAATCCTGTGGTCTTTCACAAAAAAACAGACTGACACTCAGCACACAGCAGGAGCACAACAGGGAGTTGTGTATGGAGAAGATAACTCTAGGCATAGTAAACAGATAGTCAATCTCTTTCATTATCTTATTTTTATTCATTCATTTTCCCCCTATTATTTTAAGAGGCTATCCATCCACGGAAAAGCCATATTGAGAAGTTTATTTTAATGTGCTTCAGGGTTGGCAATTCTTCATTATCTATTGATGAATACAGGGATTAAAGCAACTGCTGATTTTTTTTTAATTGGGTAGGTACTTTCTGGCTGTCGAACCCAGGGAAAAAAAGCAAAAGTGCCAATTTATATGATGACAGCATTTATAAAGCTGCCTTTAGCACTTTGGAGTTTTAACTCAGAAAAGGAAGATGGAGTACATGGTAATTCTTAAGGCCTTTACAAAATTCTTCAGCAGGTATCTGATTAAATCTTAACCTGTCATCTGAGTCTGGATTGAACTCAAAATTCCTCACTGCTTTTAGAGTAGAAAATATCAGGAAAGAGAGATAAGTCAGGTTTCTAACAACGCAAAGGAAAACCAAAGTAAGCCTTTGTGAACAGTATCTGTTAAGCATCTAAGAAGTAAAACGTTGGTCTAGTGGTGGGATGAGGAAAGGGCCACGACAAGGAACACCAGTACCTCCTTTCAAAGAACTTAATGTAAATACGAAGTACATGAAGAATCCTTTATAAAGCACTGCTGTTTCGCTTGTTTTTATAAAAGTATGCTGCGATATACATACAGGCAGGGCAGGGAATGTGTCCTGCCTTGTTTATCACAATAGCAACAGTGCCTATAGCAATGCCTGACACAACGCAAGCAATCAAAAATTATTTGTTGGACAAATGAATACTTTCAACAGCTATGTCAATACTGACTTGCTTTCCTTAACTCCAATGACCTAGCCCCTTTTGACAGACTGAACAGCCCTCCAAAGATATCCTTGCTCCTTTCCCTCCTACCCCCAGCCTAGCTATCCCTACATGGCAAAAAAGACTTTCAGTTATAACTAAGATTAAGGATGCTAAAATGGGGAGGTTGGCCTAAATTATCCAAGTGGGTCCAATTTAATCCTTTAAAGTGGAAGGGGTGGGCGCCTGGGTAGCTCAGTTATTAAGCGTCTACCTTCGGCTCAAGTCATGATCCCAGGGTCCTGGGATCGAGCCCCACATCGGGCTCCCTGCTCAGTGGGAAGCCTGCTTCTCCCTCTCCCACTCCCTCTGCTTGTGTTCCCTCTCTCACTGTCTCTGTTAAATAAATAAATCTTTAAAAAAAATAAAAACAAAAAAATAAAGTGGAAGAGGAAGACAAAAGGTGGATCAGAGAGGAGACAGGAGGAGGAGGAAATACCTTAAAGGGCCTTGACCTGTTGTTGCTAGCTTTTAAAACAGAGGAAAGAATGCCATGAGCCAAGGAATGAGGGTGGTCTTTAGGGTCTGAGAAGGGTCCTCATCTGACAGCCAGCAAGGCAACTGGAACGTCAGCCCTACAACTGCAAGGAAAAGACTGCTACCCTGTGGAAATCTTGATTTTAGCCCAGCTGGACCCTCATGTTGTCCTACTGACCTACAGAAAGTAAGATAATAGATTTCTGTTGTTTAAGCCACAAAGTCTGCAGTGATTTGCCCCTGCAGCAATAGAAAACAAAACAAAACAAAACCCTCTAACCTCTACTCTAGCAACCTGAATGTATAGTCTCTTGCCATCACCTTGACGCTACTTCAAAGATCTCAAATCCTTAAATGCTTCAATCTGATCACAATCTCCTATTAACTCTTCTACTTCATGCTGCTGGTACCTGTCATTATGAAAGAAATATCTTGTCTAAAGGAAGGGATATCCTGAAACAAAATGTGTTGTTTACCAATCCCAAATTCTATTTTCTAGTTACAATGTTCAGTCAGCATCCTACCAAAGAGTGCATGACTGCCCCCACAGAATGGTTATGATAAAACTGCAAATTTCACATTCCTTGCAACATACAGTACCAAGGACGTACACAGAAATGTGTTATTAAACAACCCAGTGTGTCAAATCCGGACTAACTTACTTTCAAAGGAAAAGCCTTTTGTTTTTAAATCTGGAACCATTTCTTTGCCTCTTTATATTTATACACTTGCTCTAAAATATTAAAAAAAAAACCTCATAAACAATCTGTTTAACAGTAATTAGAATTTTATCTAGTTAAAACAACAGCAGAGCATGCCACAACACAGATGGCAGAAGACTTTCTCCTTGCCTGATCAGTGTCAAAGAACTGTTCTCCTATTTCATGATTAAGAGGAATTCTGTTACAGGCTCTCCTCATTTACAAAACACATGCTTGTGGAAGGACAGCTTTATTAAGAAAGCCTTTGTTCAGCAGAACTCTTGGCTATTTCTCAATGTAAAGATTTTTCTAACTGCCCAGATAAAACCTAGCCAAATATATGATTAAGGAATCAGAATGGATGGAAAGCTGTACTATTGATTTCATTCTGGTTCCAAGTCCTTAACCACACTCATTCCTTGTGGAACAGGTTTCCAAACTTGGAGCTTTTGAAAATCCCAATGTTCAAAAAAAAAAAGAAAAAAAGAAAAATCCCAATGTTCAACTTATACCCCATACCAATGAACTCAGAATATCTGGGGAATGGGACCAGGCATAAGTATTTTTAAAGATCCCAAAGTGGTTCCAGTATGATTTATGATTAGCAGTGTGGCATGGTACAGTGCACTTTATGGAATTGGCAGCCTGGGTTCTGGCACTGGCCCTGCCACCAGCAAGTTTGGGTACATCACTGACTGGGTAGCCATTTCCTCATCTGTAAAAAGATAAGGCTGGGTAAGTTATTGCTAATACTGAACATGTTATGAGTCTAGGATGAGATTCCTTAGTTCTCTTCTAAAGATTAAACTGCCTCAATTTTAAATGCACCCCCCCCACCAAAATCCAAATCTGTGACCTGATACTTTTTCCAGCCTTTAATTAAGAGCTTATTTTTGTAAAGAAAGATTATTTTATAATAGGGATCAAATTTATCTATGCTTCAACTGCTCAGATTTTGATACATTATGTCTATCCAGGTCATAAAGTACTATATGGACTGGGAATGATGGGAACCTTGAATGATCTCAAAATACAGCTTGCTATTAGACTACTTCTTGAATTCCCATTAAGTTATATACTACATGTATTCTGATTTTCCTAAGTAGCATTCCTGGTTTTATTTGGGTCACAGGGGCATCATATGATTTTTACCTTTTCACTAATGTTAACTTATTTCATAAAAGCAAAGCATTAAGGACGTGGGAAAACAGGGATTGGGAGAACCCTCGGGTAGCAGCTGTGTCTGACAGTGTCAGGCTGAGTCCTCGCCCTTGCCAGCCCTCTCAGAGATGTATGCTACCAGACATGAGGGCGCCTGGAAAAAAGGCTAATCCATTCAACATGTTAAGCACCTCATAGTACCAGGGTTTGGGGACAGGGCGGCACACTTCTAAAATGGACCTCCAATGATCCCTGCATTCATGGTACTCACATGCTTGTGTGATTCCCTGTTCCGCTGAGTGTGGGCTGGGCCTAGTGACTTCCTTCGAAAGGAGAGAATAGGGCAAAAGTGAAGGGATGTCACATCTGTGATTAGGTTAAAAAGATTCTGATGCCCTACTTGCTAGCACTCTCTTCTGCTAGTACTCTTTCTTGCCCTCCTGCTTACTTGCTCTGAGGGAGATACTCTGGAAAGGTCCACGTGGCAAGGGACCAAGGGAGGCCTCTGACCAACAGCCCAACAAGGAAATGAATCCCGCTAACAACCATGTGAATGAGCTAGGAAGTGGATCCTTCCGCAGTAAACTTTCAGATGAGACTGCAGGCCCGGTCAGCACACTGACTGTGGCCTTGTAAAAGACCCACCTAAGCCATCCCTATATTCCTGACCTACAGTGAGATAATGTGGTTTTGAGCTGCTAAGTTTTGAAGGCAATTTATTAGGCAGCAATAGATAATACAGGCACATAACAATGAACAAAAACACTGTACTGAAGGAAACAAGAGTTGAGTAATGAGTAGGATCAAGGTACCAAAATCTGGTAATGGGTGAGAGACATGGACATAAATGTAATAAAGTGTTTTAAGCACTCTGACAGAAGTATATATATGCAGGGTATGGTGGGGACATAAGAAAGGGTTTGTTTTTGGAAGGGCACAGGCAATGAAGTTCTTTGAAAGGGAGGAATGTGAGTTATAAGCATGAAATATAACGGTCAGTTTGGAAAACTATAGGTAATCTGGTAAGTCTGGAACACAGGAGGGCAGAGATGATTATTAATCCTTCAACTTCAAAAATGTGCAAACATTTATAGGTAGCATAAGAGTCGAAGAGCTCTCTAGTATTGTACATAGTATAACTTTAGTTATATTAGTAAACCCTCAACCTCCACTAGATTACAGAACATCATCTTATTATGGAATAATATCACTAATTATGAATAAATGGTCCATGCTCCAAGACAGGACTCAGTGAGGGCCAATCTTTCCACCTGTATCCTAGATCCCAATTCCCCTCCACCTATGCTTCAGCAATGACCTCTTCTCTTTACTGCATTGTCAAATACTCCCTCTCTACTGGGTTATTCCCACCCCATATTTAAAAACAAAATTAAAAGGCATCTGGGTGGCTCAGTTGTTAAGCATCTGCCTTTGGCTCAGGTCATGGTCCCAGGGTCTTGGGATCAAGTCCCACATCGGGCTCCCTGCTCGGCGGGAAGCCTGCTTCTCCCTCTCCTACTCTCCCTGCTTGTGTTCCCTCTCTTGCTGTGTCTCTCTCTATCAAATAAATAAAATCTTTAAAAAAAATAAAACAAAAATAAAATTCCCTTACTCTATATGCCGTGTGCGTATAGCTCCCCCTTTATAATAAAATTAAAAAGTGTTGTCAATACTCACCATCTCCTCTCCTCTTGAATCCGTCATCCAGGTTTTACTCTCCATCTAGGTCAAACTTGCCCTTAATAAAGTCAATAATGACTTCCACATTGCTAAATACAATAATCAGTTCTCACTCTTCCTCTTACTTTACCTATGACCAGCAGCTAATACAAACAGTAACTTCTCCTATAAAATGCATGGCTCCCAGAATACACAAATCTCCTGGTTTTCATCTTTCTTATTCTCTTTTGCTGGTTCATTTCTCTTCCCCCTAATTATAGAATGTTCTAGACTTCAGTCTTTGGACCTCTTTCTTGTATGATACTGTAATTTATAAAAAGAAATATATATTCGGTCTTCACCGTTTCTGGCATGAAGCTCCTAAAACTCTTGGAATTTTGGAATTTCCTAAGAGATTGAGAACAATAAAGGTGTCTTTTGTTATGTTAATGAGGTGACTTAGAAAGCACCAAGGAAAGGAGCTGGTTATAGGAAGACCAACCCTGGATTCAGAGGGTTGAAATTTTCAGTCCCACCCACTTGACCTATGGAAAAGGAGAGAGAGGGTCAAGTGGCTGGAGGTTGAATCAATCACCAATGGCCAATGATTTAATCAATCATGTCTATGTAATGAAGCCTCCATAAAACACACAATAGGAGGAGTTTAAAAGAGCTTCCAGGGTGGTGAACATATGGACACTTGGAAAGAGTGGTGTGTTCCCTGAGGGCACAGAAGCTCGTTGCACCCTTTCTTCATATCTTGCCCTATGCATCTCCTTCCACCTGGCTCTTCCTGAGTTATATCCTTTTATAAGAAACCAGTAATCTGTAAGTAAAGTGTTCTGAATTCTGTTAGCCACTCCAGCATAAATTAACCAAACTCAAGAATGGAGGGTCACTGGGAATATCTGATCTATAGTTGGTGGGTCAGAAGCACAGGTTAATAACCTGGACTTGCATCTGGCATCTGAAAGGGGAATTAGTCTTGTAGGACTGAGCCCTTAACCTGTGTAATCTGATGCCATCTCTAGACAGATAGAATTAAGTTGAATTGTAGGATATCTAGCTGGTATCTCAAGAACTGCTTGGTGTGGGGAGAAAAACGCAGTCTGGAATTGGGTACAGAACAGTACTTCCATCTACATTCACTCTCTAGGTGGTCTCCTCCAATATGAGGGCTTTAAATACAATCTCCAAACTGACAACTCCCCAAATTATTCACTGGTAGATAAACAGCCTTGTCGTCTCTCCATAATTGTCTTCTAATACATCCAAACTGCCTACTCAACATTTACTTGGAATTTAATAAGCATTTCTTAGCAGACTCAAAACCAAACATCTGGAGTGCCTGGGTGGTTCATTTGGTTAAGTGTCTGCCTTCAGCTCAGGTCATGATCTCAGGGTGCTGGGATGAAGCCTGTGTCAGGCTCCCTGCTCCCTCTCTTGCCCCTCCCCCCACTCATTCTCTTGCTCGCTCTCTCTCTCTCTCTCATATAAATAAAATCTTTAAAAAAAACAAAAACCAAACTCCTAATTAACCTCACCACCACCCAACCCACAAACTTGCTCCTCCTTCCACAGTCTTCCATCTTAGTAAATGGTAACTATAAGCTTCTAATAGCTTAGGCCAAAACATCTGTTAGCCCTGCTTTCCCTCTCCCCCTTATTTCCTATCAGCAAAACCTGTTGACTTCACTTTTAAAATAGAATCCAACCATTCTTCATCATCTCCACTGCTACCAAGCACACAAAGATTATTGCAATAGTCTCCTAAATGATCTATTTCTGCCTCAAACCCCCCACTCGCCCACCACTGGTGATAATTAAAAAAAAAAAAAAAAAAAAAAAGGCCATGTGATCACTCTGCTCAAAACTGTCTAAAGGCCTCCTTTTTTCAGATTAAAAGGGAAAGTCGCCCAAAGTTCAATTAACTAGCTTGCCATTACTTCTCTGACCTCATCTAATATTCTCCCCTAGGCTCACTCTACTCAGTCACACTGGCCTCCTCCCTGTTCCTTGAACACATGAGGCACATTTTCCTTAGGGCCACTGAACTTGCTTTTACCTTGGAACAGGAATACTCTTCCCTGAGATAGCTTTTTGTATAGAATGCTCCTTCATGTCTTTGCTCAATCGTTCCCTTTTTCTCTGGCCTGCCCTCCTCCAATCCCCATGCCTCCCAATATTCCCCATCCCCTTTCCATCTCTTATTTTTC
Organism: Callorhinus ursinus; assembly: GCF_003265705.2. Lineage (NCBI taxonomy): Eukaryota > Metazoa > Chordata > Mammalia > Carnivora > Otariidae > Callorhinus > Callorhinus ursinus. The sequence continues at coordinate 33,728,945 of NW_027397087.1, read as the reverse complement.
TCTACAGTACCTATTGTTATCTGGCATACTATGTATCTCATCTGTTATTTTCTGTCTCCCTTCACTAGAATGTAAGCTCCACAAGAACAGGAATTTTTGTCTATTTACTGTTGTACGCTGCTCTAGAACATTGCCTGACAATAGTAGGCACTGTATTAATATTTTTGTTCAATGAATGAATGAATCAACCAAGGGGATTCTCCCACCGATCCATTCTAATATCGTTAGGGGAATAATCTGAATAATTTCAAAGGTACCAAAATATTACGTGCATATTTCAATCATTATGATTTAAGTTCTGGCAGATTTAAGTCCCTAATTATATTCATATCGGGCTCACATTCGTTTGCATTCCCTTGGATGCATACTAATTACATGGGGAAGAGTACTGCAGAATCATCTTAAACAAGGAGAACCCAGATTGATTTTTTTTTTTAAGATTTGTTGATTTGAGAGAGAAAGAGAGAGAGGAAGGGAGGGAGGGCAGAGGGAAACAGGAATCTCAAGCAGACGCCGCACCAACCGTGGAGACGGAGTCAGGGCTCCATCTCACGAGCCCGAGATCACGACCTGAGCCAAAAGCAAGAGTTGGACGCTCAATGGAATGCGCTCCCCAGATTGATTTTTAAAAATAATTTTCCACAGGGGCACCTATGGAGGCTCAGTAGGTTAAGAGTCTGCCTTTGGCTCAGGTCATAATCCTGGGACTCTGGGATCAAGCCCCTGCTCAGTGGGGGGCCTGCTTCTCCCTCTCCCTCTTCCTCTACCCTCCACTTGTTCTCTCCCTCTCTCTCTAATAAATAAAATCTTTAAAAAAAATTTCTTTCTATAGATAATCCAAAGTGGAAAATCCACACACAATATTTCACAGAATATAACTGTTAAGAATTTGCGAAGTCTAGGAGTAGAGCGGAAGTAAACATTTCAATCAAATTTTACTAGTATAAAAAAAACTTTAAGATTTTATAAACTTTGTCATTGGTAATTTATAACCTTTGCATAATACAGTATCATGTATTTTCCATCTATACTCCGACCTACCTTTTCCTTTTTCTAAACTATCAGTGATAAAAGCAATGAACTATTTAGGTGAAACTAACAAATTCTCAATGAACAGGACTTGATGGAGCTGAGATAAAATTTTATAACTATACTTTTATATTTGTATTTGTGTAATGTTTTACACATTTTCCAAAATGCTTTCACATCTTTATGATCTTTATGCTGATATGTACAATAAGCAAGCAGCTATTATCACACCCTCACCCACCTCCCACATACTTACACACACTTTATAGATGGAAAAAAATTGAGTCTTAAAGAGATTAACTGACTTGCTTAGGGGCACAAAGCTATATAAGTGGTTCAACCTGGACTGTAACCAAGTTCTTTCCAATCCAAGTCTACTGTTTTCTATCACAACGTATTACCTCACCCAGTGATTAAAGAAAGGTACCACTGCTTAAGTCTACAAAACTTGACTGCAAAAGCGTCTTCCTTCAGGATTGGATATTTTCACATTCCAACCTATTATAAAATGCTTTTTGCAGATGGTACAAATGTGATAACATTCTCACAAAAGAAATGAGAAAAAGCCCAAGAAGTCAGTAAAATCGAGTAAAGAAAACTCAGTATCCAAAGCAGTAGTAACATGAGATTAATGGTTATTCTCCGCACACAAGATCGGTTAAGCATCTGCTTTCGGCTCAGGTCATGATCTCAGGTCCTGGGATCGGCCCCACATCGGGCTCCCTGTTCAGTGGGGGTCTGCTTCTTCCTCTCCCTCTCTGCTCTCTCTCTCAAGTAAATAAATAAAATACTTTAAAAAAAATAAAAATAAAAAAATAAATTAGTCTTACCGTAAAGGCAATTCTGGGTTTGCCCTGAAACTGCTTAAAAACAAACCATGAAAGGATCAAACTTACCTGCAAGTAATTTAGCAGTTTACCATAAAAATTGTGACATTCTTTAATGTAATACAACAAAACCCAGCAAACATAAAACAATGATGAGCATACAATAATCAAAAATACAATAATCATACAATAATCAAAAATTATTATAAAATACAGCATAAAAATAGGTTTATGAATAAGCAACAAAAATGTGACCCATGAACTAGAAAACCATAGCAATATTAACAGAACCAGAAATGAAAGAGATGAGCAAATCAGGAGATGAAGATACTAGAGCAGCTAAAATAAATATATTTGCTCAACAACATGATAGAATATCTAAATATAATGAGACAAGGAAACCTATAAAAATGAACCAAATGGAACTTCTTGAAAATGAAATATAATGAAATTAAAAATACCTGAAATAAAAATATAACTGGAAGGGATTTATAGTAGATAAGCCACTGCAGAAGTAAACCTGGAGACTGAAGAATAAAACTACTCAAAAAAGGAGAGAGAGGGGAAACAAAGATGTTCCCCTCCCCCAAATGAACAGACTCAGTGACCTGTGGGACAGTAGCAGCAGTCTAACATATGTTCAACTGAGGCATGAAAACAAAAGAGATGGAGCAATGTTGGAAAAAGTAATGGCTGAGAAAATTTCAATTTGTTGAATACCTCAAATTTACAGTTCCAAGAAGTCCAAGGAATCCCACACAGGATAAACACAAATATACATTCACATGTACACATAAAGTACATCATAAACCAATTACTGAAAACAGCGATGAAAAATCTTAAAAGCAGCTGGAGGAAAAAAGGTACATTACATACAATGGAGCAAAGACAAGAATCGCCACAAATTTCTCCTCAGAAGGCATCCAAGCCAGAAGACAACAAAATAAAATCTTTAAAGTGCAAAAAGGTAAAAACAAGGTGACCTACTATGCAGAAGAGAGTTAACATAGCAAGCTCAAGACTGCTATCCTTAGAAAACATTGCCTAACTAATACAGGTGGTTTACTGTACCTACAGTGTTTGTGTAAACAATATGATTGATGCTAAACACCCGCTTTCCTTCTGGGAGACTGGTATTTTGGTGCATGCTAGGCAGAGGATGCTCATGTAACCAACTCTCAATAAAAACTTCGGACACTGAGTCTCTAATGGGCTTCCCTGTTAGACAACATTTTTCATGTGCTGTCACAATTCATTGTTAAGAGAATTAAACAGGTCCTGTGTGACTCCACTGGGAGAAGACTCTTGGAAGTTTGTGCTTTGTTCTCTCTAGGCTTTGCTCATGCACCTTTCCCTTTGCTAATTTGGCTTTGCATCCTTTCACTGTAATAAATCATGAGTATAACTATATATCCAGTCCTGAGAATTCTCCTAGTGAACCACCAAACCTGAAGGCAGTCCTGGAGACTCCTAACAGACTCAAAGTCAGTACTGGAAAAAATATCTTTCTGAAATGTTGATAAAATACTTTTTAGACAAATAAAAGCTGAGAGAATTTGTTACCAGGAGACTTGTACATTAAAAAATTCTGAGAAAGAATTTCTGCAGAAGAAAAATGATAAAAACATAAATCTGTACAAAGGAATGAAGAGCACTAAAATGAGTAAATATGTGAATAAATATAAAATAGATTTTCCTTCTCATTTTAAAAGAATAATAATCTAGTATGAGGTTTATAAAATACATAGAAGTAAAACATATGACAACATTTGGAAAAGTGATGGGATAAGGGAAAAAATACACTGTGCTTAAAGTCATACATTATACATGAAGTGATAGATTATTATTTGTAGGAAGACTGTGATAAGTTAAAGGTGCTTATTACAACCATTTCAACCACTGAAAAAGAAAAAAAAAAGAGTTGCAGTTCATAAGGCAATAGTGGAGATAAAATTGAATACAAAAATGTACTCAATTTAAAAGAAGGTAAGAGTAAAAAAAAGCAAAGAGATGGGACAAAGGAAACAAATAGCAAGATGGCAGACACAAGCCCAACCACATTATATAACACCTGACTGAAAGGAAGAGATCATCAAATTGTATAAGATGTTGTCTAAAAAGAAATCCACTTTAAATATAAAAAAACAAAAAGGTTAAAATTAAAGGATTATAAAAATACCAGGTTACCACTAATCAATAAAGAGCTGGAATCACTATCTTAATATCAGGTAAAGTATATTTCATAGCTAAGACTATTACCAAAGACAAATAGGGTCATTTCATAATGATAAAGGAATTGATTTAATCATGAAGATGCAAGAATTCTAAACTATAGAGCTTCAAAATACATAAGGCAAAAACTGATACAATTGCAAGAAAGAACAGACAAATCCGCAATTATTGTCCATGATTTCAACACTACTGTCTCAATATGTGATAGAACAAGTACACAGAAAATGAGTAAGGATACAGCAGACCTGAACAATACTATCAACCAACTCGATCTAACTGAATTTAAAGAACATTCCATCAACAGCAGAATATACATTACTTTCAAGTACACACAGAACCATTACCCAAGAGACTACATTCTAAGCCATAAAACCATTCTCAATAAATTTTAAGAACTTTGTCATAAAAAATATATTCTATTATCACAATGGAATTAAATTAGAAATTAAAATCTGAACATCTTTAGAATCCCCAAAAATCTAGAAACTAAATGACACTCTATCTTAAAAAAGAAAGTCTGAAATCAATGACCTAAGCTTCCACCTTAAGAAATTAGTAACAGAAGAGCAAAATAAACCTAAGCAGTAAATTAAGTGTTCTCTCCTTTTCTGTAAAAAAAAAAAAAAAAAAGCAAGTAAAAGATGAGCAGGGGAGGGGGGGTAAGGAGAATAGAAGGTCAGGACAACAAAACAGAAAACAGGTGGAAAAAAAAAGTCAGTAAGACCCAAAGCTAATTTTTTGAGATTAGTAAAACGCAAAATGGTAAGGACACTTTGGAAGACAGTCTGGCAGTGTCTTATAAAACGAAACATATTCTTATACAATCCAGCATTCATACTCCTTGGTATTGACCCAAATGAGTTGAAAACGTATCTCCACACAAAAACCTAGACGTTAATATTTATATAAGCCTTATTTATAATTGTCAAAGCTTGAGGGGCGCCTGGGTGGCTCAGTCGTTAAGCATCTGCCTTCGGCTCAGGTCATGGTCCCAGGGTCCTGGGATCGAGTCCCACATCGGGCTCCCTGCTCTGTGGGGAGCCTGCTTCTCCCTCCCCAACCAGCTCGTATGCACTCTCTAATAAGCGAATAAAATTTTTTTTTTGTAATAAGTGAATAAAATTTTTAAACAAAATAAACAAAACTTGCAAGCAACCAAGATGTCCTTCAGTAGCTGAATGGATAAATTATGGAACATCCACAGAATGGAATATTATTCAGAGCTTTAAAAAGAGCTATCAAGCCATGAAAAGACATGGAGGAAACTTAAATGCATATTACTAAGTGAAGGAAACAAATGTGAAAAAGCTATATACCATATGACATTCTGGAAAAGGCAAAACTATGCCAGGAGTTGGGGGAGGGAGAAATGAACAGGCGGAGCACACAATTTTTAAGGCAGTCAAACTACTCTATCTGAGGCTATAATGGTGAATACATGTCATTACACGTGTGTCCAAACCCATACAACACCAAGAGTGAATCCTAAGGTAAACTATGGACTTTGGGTGATAATGATGCATCAATGTAAATTTGAGTGTTAGTGGTGGGAGAGGCTGTGCATGCATGAGAGCAGGGGTATATAGAAAAATCTGCACTTTCTACTCAACTTTGCTGGGAACCTAAAACTGCTCTCAAAAACAAAGTCTGTTTTAAAAGAAATTTTTAAGTCCATGAAACCAAAAGCTGGTTCTTTGATATAAGTAAAACTGAAAAACCTCTAGCCAGACTAATCAGGAGGAAAAAAGGAAAAGAGGCAAAACACCAATATCAGAAATAGGAGAGAGAAATTATAGACATTAAAAAAAAAAGGGAGGGCACCTGGGTGGCTCAGCTGGTTGAGCGACTGCCTTCGGCTTGGGTCTTGATCCCAGGGTCCTGGGAATTAGTCCCACATCAGGCTCCCCCTGCTCTGTGGAGAGCCTGCTTCTCCCTCTCCCTGCCGCTCCCCCCTGCTTGTGCTCTCTCTCTCAAATAATGAATAAAATCTTTAAAAAATAAATAAATAGGGGCACCTGGGTGGCTCAGTCGTTAAGCATCTGCCTTCAGCTCAGGTCATGATCCCAGGGTCCTGGGATGGAGCCCCGCATTGGGCTCCCTGCTCCCCGGGAAATCTGCTTTTCCCTCTCCCATTCCCCCTGCTTGTGTTCCCTCTCTCACTGTGTGTGTCTCTCTCTCTCTGTGAAAGAAAGAAAGAGAGAGAGAGAGAGAGAGGGAGGGAGGGAGGGAGGGAGGAAGGAAGGAAGGAAGGAAGGAAGGAAGGAAGGAAGGAAGGAAGGAAGGAAGGAAAAGGAAAGAAAGAAAAAAGAAAGAAAGAATAAGGAAATGTTACGAACAATTCTGTCAATAAATTTTACAACTCAGATGAAATAGATAAACTCCTTGAAAGACTACCAAAGCTCATTTAAGAAATAAATAGAATAATCCTGTTACCAGTTAAAGAAATTGAAATTGTAGTTCAAAATCTTTCCATAGACAGAACTCCAGGCCCAAATGGCTTCATTTGTGAATTTTACCTAAAATATAAGGAAGAAATAACACCAAACCTAAAAAACAACCAGAAAATTGAAGAGGAAGGAGGGAATACTTCTCAACTCGTTCTACAAGGCCAGCAGTGTCCTGATACCAAAACCAAAGGCATTCTAAGAAAACTACAAACCAAATCTCTCATGAATATAGACACAAAAATTCTTAACATTTCTGTAAATCAAAGGCAATACACAAAAAGTATAATGCATCATGACCAAGTGGTATTTTTATGAGAAAAACAAAATTGGTTTACCAGTTAAAAATGAATGTTAAAAAAAAAAACTTTATATAAGATTCTATCTTTTAATGTAGAATATATGTTCTCATTTTCTTATTCTTTATACACTCATGTTAACACTTTTCTTCATTTGCAAGAAGAATAAAATCTTCCTCAAAGAAAAGATGTAATAATTACATGAAAGCAGTATGAGAAATGTAATGAAGGGAGGAGTGATACAGGGTGGGAGAGTGTGATTGAGTCCTCGGTGGCAGTGAGTCCTCGGTGGCAGTAATTTTGAGGTCACTTAGTCTCTAAATTTCAATGTTTTCTTTTATAAAATGGGGACACTAATACTCTCCCATCAGGTTGAAGGAAGAATAAAGTGCATAAATGTTAGGTACTTGGTATGCTTGTACACAGTAACAAAAGTCAACATACGTTAGTTCCCTTTTCCTTTCGAAATCTATAAACAGTATTTCTCATATAAAAGAAAAACGCAAATTGCAGAACTGGTCTTCTCATTTAGAAAAGAGATTGCCCCAAATCTAACATGACAGCAGCAACTAGGTCAAAACAAAAAGATAAATGATGTCAATTCAAGAAGCATCTATGTTTTGGGGCACCTGGGTGGCTGAGTCGTTAAGCGTCTGCCTTCAACTCAGGTCATGGTCCCAGGGTCCTGGGACGGAGCCCCGTGTTGGGCTCCCTGCTCCGCAGGAAGCCTGCTTCTCTCTCTCCCACTCCCCCTGCTTGTGTTCCCTCTCTCGCTGTGTCTGTCAAATAGATAAAATCTTTAAAAAATAAATAAATAAAACAAATAAAATAATAATTCATCAAAAAAAGCATCTATGTTTTGTTTCACATTTTATTGTAATAAAATACAGAGAGAAAACTATATTTAACATAGCTTATTAAAACATATTCAGATTCCACTTGTACATTAACCTAAGACATGATGAATATATTAAATAGTATTTTAAAAATCAAATTCCTCACCATCACCTTAATTTCATTCAACTCCAAATAGAACTTTTGCTTTTCAGAGTTCTCAGCAATGAAATGCAAATCTCCTTTGGCAATAACAATCAAACTCCACCCACATTTCTGTGGGAGACTTTTTAGTGTTCTTCAAAAGAATAACGTCCCAAGAAAGGAAAAATGCATTTGGGAAAACAGTCAATAACTGGAATAAATAAATAAATGCATCCATCATACCCTGCAAGCCACATAAAGCACTACAGCTTACATTTACTCTACAGCTGCTATCTTCAAAAACAGCTTTAAGGCAAAAATTTGAAGTAAAAAAATTGTAGGGAATATCTGAAAAGTTGCTACTAGGATATACTTACTAGAATCAAGCATTCAAACAGCTTTTACTCATTACAAAACATCTTTTACTCATTGAGCATCTAATTTCAAAAAAGCTGCACACACCCTTATCTTCTACACTCAAAAATCTAAGATCAATTATTTACTTTTTAGGACCAGAATCTGCTGTTATTTACGTTTTCTCCCTTTAAATGCCCACTCTTTAATTAGTGTAAAAATTAAGACAATTTAAAATCGTGTCACTCTACACTTCTCACATTTCTTTCACATCATTTTATTTGACTCCCACAAGAACAACTTGGCGAGAAGAAATTTCATCTTATAAAGAAGACAGTTGAAGGTCTGAGAGATGAAGTGATTTGCCCATGATCACACATAACTGGAAAGCAGTGAAGCTAGAATTAGAACCCTAATCATAACCCAACTCACCTTCTACTTTATCACAATGCTCCAGGCAATTTTTGAAGAGAGAAAGGAGATACAAATCAAATCACTAAAGTCTCTATGTAAATGGCAGCTAAGTCAATTATCTGGAGGTGAAAGAGGTTAAAAATTATTGGTTACAAGGAGATACAGATTCAAATTTGCCAACTATCTCCAATCTTTTCACTATTTCAACATTCTCTTTTTAAAGAAAGGAATGCTTAATAATTGCTGTATTGCTTTCTATGATAGAAAGCTCTGAACATGGGCAATTAAATCAATAAAATATGACTAAGTATATTTCAACTCATTATAAAAGTCTAACAGAAACCTCAGAGCACGTAGTACACAACCAAAGCAGACACTGTGACTACTTCAATATCCATTCCACAACTCTAAGTGGCAGCAACTAGGAAAACTGACTTCAGCTCAAGGGTGGGCTTGTCCCCATCCTCACTGTCAGAAATTCAGAAATGAGGAGGACTCATGCCAAAGAGACATGAAGACAAGTTCTCTGGTAGCTTCTGGTTAAGTCTGTCCTTTCTGTCCAGAGGAAGCTGTGGGGTGTCCCATTGGATGGGGGGGCACCAAACACAGGGTGCTCTGATTGGGTGGAGGCCGGTGGCTTGGGTGGTAAAAGAATTCACCCAAGGCAGAACAAAGGAGATGAAAGTTTACTGAATTCAAGGAAGCAGCAGGCAGGGCAGCAACAGAGAGCTTGTCTATGATGGAAGAGGCAGCGGTAAGGGGCCCCAGTTATAGGGCAGAGTGAGGGAGTGTGGGGACATATGGAATTTTCCCTTTGTTTTGTAAACTTGGGAACCGTGCCTGGCTGTAACTGGTCCGTTAGGGCCTATGGTTATTTTGAGGTGGGTCTCTTAATGAGCCTGTTGGCAATGCCTGTTTGCATTTAGCTCAGTGGTCACTGTGGGCCCTTTTACCTTACTCAGGTTTCCATTGCTCAAACTTGTTGCCTAAAAGCAGCCTTTACAGATGCCAGACTTTTCTTCCTTGTAGAACATATGGTTCCTTCTTGGCAACCATCATACAACTACAGAGAAAGTCCTGCCTTGGCATAAAGCCAGTGTTATGGAGCCTCAAGAATCTGAATTCTCGGTGTCTTCAGTAAGGTAGTGACGAACTAATCCTGAAGACTACTGTCCTTTAAGACTTCAGTTATGCTAAGCCAAAAAACTTGCTTGTTGTGTAAGGCTGTTTGAAATGGGCCTTTGATACTCACAGCGGAAAGAAGCTCAACTGAAACAGGCACTGAGATAATACATCTAGCTGATGAATTACAAAAGGTGCCTAAGAACTAAAATGAGCTCCTGAATTTTTAAAAAGATTTAAGAACACTTACTCTGTTAGCAGGTAATTTAGATGTAGTAATATAAAATAAAAAAATAGAATTTTCAAAAAGAAATGGAACTCTATGTTTATTTTTATAATTAAAATTCTTACAATTAATTTTTAATAAAAAGTTTAATTAATAAAATCAGTAATTTTATAATTAACATTTTCTCTGACTTGGGTATTCCTGGAAGATTTAGAGGGAGGCAGAGTCCATGAGGGGGAGAGGTGTCATTATTTTGTACTGTATGCCCAACAGCTACACCTAAATTGAGGAGGTGTTTGGGAAGCTGCAACAAAAATCATTGTTAATGGTTCAGGATCAGTCTTGGCAAATATTAAACCAACTATTGATTTCAGTCTTGGGTCTGACATTCATTTTTATGAAAAATTTCTGGATGCCAAAACACAGAAAATGCTTATTAATTCTAAGTGCTACTAAAAGGAATAAGTCTACAAAAACACTGTTAAAAAGAAAACCACAGGCCCAAAATGGCATCACTTGGGCAAGGCAAGTAACCAAACCAGGGTTTTAACACCTAACCTAACTGCGGTTTCAACCTCCCACAGAAATGTAAGTCTTAACCTATCTATCAGGAATTTTTTTTTTGAAAGATTTTTTATTTATTTATTTGACAGAGAGAGACACAGCGAGAGAGGGAACACAAGCAGGGAGAGTGGGAGAGAAGCAGGCTTCCTGTGGAGCAGGGAGTCCAATGCGGTGCTTGATGCGGGGCTCGATCCCAGGACCCTCGGATCATGACTTGAGCTGAAGGCAGACGCTTAACGACTAAGCCACCCAGGCACCCCCAACAGGAATTTTTTGATAAGCACCAGCAGGTAATCTGTCACATGAGCCCCCTCTATCCCCTAAAGAAAGATGAGGAAATCCACCTAATAATACCCCTTGCCCTTCTACCTAAGGGAAGATGAACTTGCCTGGAACAATCCTTTCTTTTCTTTCACTAATAACCTTCTTGCCCCACTCTCCTTCCTATAAAAAAACTTCCAGTTTGTACAGACCCTCGGAGCTCCCCTCTACTTGCTAGATGAGATGTTGCCCAATTCACAAATCACTTAATAAAGCCAATTAGATCTTCAAATTTACTCAGTTGAATTTTGTTCTTTGACAATATTAAACAGGGATACACTTAAATTCCTAAACTCCACAGCAATTTCTGCAGTTCTACAACACCAGGTACCTTCTATGTCTCTGTTTATGATATTCTCTCTCTCCTTGGGATGTTCTTCACCCCCTCAACTGGCTAAAATGACTCTTGCTCTAACCACCACTTGGCTCTCCCTTACCATGGCTTCCCAATGAAAGGGAATCAAAACAGTACACTAGAAAAAATAAACACAGAGGAAGGCAGTAATGGAGGAACTGGAGAACAAAAGGGATATATATTTTTATTAAAAAGGCCTTACCTATAAGTAGTTACTTTAAATATAAACAGTTTAGTTCTTCAATTAAAAAGCAGAGATTGGGGGTGGCTGTGTGGCACAGTCATTTAAGTGTCTGCCTTAGGCTCAGGTCATGATCCCAGGGTCCCAGGATTGAACCCCAACATTGGGTTCCCTGCTCAATGGAGAGTCTGCTTCTCCCTCTCCCTCTGCTGCTCACCCTGCTTGTGTATGCACTCCTCCCACCCCAAATAAATAAATAAAATCTTAAAAAAAAAAAAAAGCAGAGATTGGTAGAAAGGATTTTAAAAGATGATTGAACTATGCTGTCTATAAGAGACTCATTCGGGATCCAAAGATTCAAAGAGGCTAAAAGCAAAAAAATGAACAAAGACATTCCTTACAAACAGTAACCAAGAGAGAGCTAAAGTGGTTATATTTATATCAGACAAAATAAGATTTAATTTTTTAAAATTATTTGAGAGAAAGAGTGCAAGCAAGAGAGCACTAGTAGGGGGAGGGGCAGTGGAGAGGGGAAGAGGGAGAGAGAGAATCCCAAGCAGACTCCAGGCTGAGCACAGGGCCCCACTCAGGGCTCCATCTCTTGACCCAGAGATCATGACCTGAGCCGAAACCAAGAGTTGGATACTTAACTGACTGAGTCACCAAGGCACCCCAGACAAAATAGACTTTAAGTCAAAAATAGTTATAAGAGACAAAGGAGGACATTATACATTGATAAAAGGTAAATCCAGCATGAAAATATATCAAATATAAACATATGCACCTAACAACAGATCCTCAAAATACATAAAGCAAAAACTGACAGAACTGATGGAAGAAACATTCTATAGTAATAGCTGGATACTGCAATATCCCACTTTCAGTAGAAAAACCAGGCAGGTAATCAGTAAGGAAAGAGAAGACTTAAGCAACAGTATAAGCTAACTAGACCTACCAGATATATACAGAATATTCCACTCAACAGCAAAACAGGGTATTCTGGAATATTCTTCTCAAGTCCACATGAACATTTTTTTTTTAAGATTTTATTTATTTGACACAGAGAGAGAGCACAAGCAGGGGGAGCATTAGGCAGAGGGAGAGGGAGAAGCAGTCTCCCCGCTGAGCAGAGTGCTGGATGAGGGGCTCAATCCCAGGACTCTGGGATCATGACCTGAGCCGAAGGCAAACGCTTAACCGACTAAGTCACCCAGGTGCCCCACATATGAACCTTTCAAGATAAACCATAGGTAAGGCTACATATAAAAATAAGTCTCAATAAATTTAAAAGACTGAAATCATACAAAGTATATTCTCTGAACACAACAGAATAAAATTAGAACTTAATAACAGAAGGAAAACTGGAAAACTATAGATATGTGGAAACTAAACAACAAACTCTTAAACAGACTCGAACAACTAACTTATATTTATTGCAAATATCTAGAGTAAAAAAAAGTTTTCAAGTCATTAATCTAACTTTACACCTTAAGGAACTAGAAAAAGAAGAGCAAACCAGTGAAAGAAAGGAAATAATAAAGATTAGCATCCAGGTAAATTAAACAGAGAATAGAAAGACAACAAAGAGAATCGATGAAACCAAAAGTTGGTAGTTGAAAAGATAAAAATGACAAACTTTTAGCTAGACTAAGAAAATAACAGAGAAGACTCAAACTACTAAAATTAGAAATGAATGTGGGACACTACTGACCTTAAAGAAATAAAAGGATCATAAAAGAATACTATGAACAACTGAATGCCAACAGATTAGATAACCTAGACAAAATGGACAAATTCCTAAAAGACATGATCCACTGATCTATAAGAAGAGACTGAATGAGTAATCAAAAACCTCCCAACAAAGAATTAACACCAATCCTTTTCAAACTCTAGCAAAAAAAAACTGAAGGAACACTTCCTAACTCATTTTAAGACACAAACATTGCCTTGATACCAAAGCCAGACAAAGATACCACAAGAAAACTATCAATGAATATCCCTTTTAAACAGAGATGCAAAAATCTTCAACAAAATACTGGTAAACTTAATCCAGCAGCACATTAAAAAGACTATATGCTTTGAGCAAGTAGTATTTATTCCAAAATTGCAAAGGTAGTTCAACATATGAAAATAAATCAATGTAATACACCCTATTAATATAATGAAGGGGGGAAACATGATCATCTCAATTAATGGAAAAAAGGCATGACAAAATCCAACACCCTTTCACAAAAAAAAAAAAAAATGCTCAACGACATGGATGGAACTGGAGGGTGTTATGCTGAGTGAAATAAGTCAATCAGAGAAAGACATGTATCATATGACCTCATTGATATGAGGAATTCTTAATCTCAGGAAACAAACTGAAGGTTGCTGGAGTGGTGGGGGGTGGGAGGGATGGGGTGGCTGGGGGATAGACATTGGGGAGGGTATGTGCTATGGTGAGCGCTATGAATTGTGCAAGACTGTTGAACCACAGATCTGTACTTCTGAAACAAATAATGCAACATATGTTAAGAAAAAAGAAAAAGAAGATAGCAGGAGGGGAAGAATGAAGGGGAGTAAGTCAGAGGGGGAGACGAACCATGAGAGACGATGGACTCTGAAAAACAAACTGAGGGTTCTAGAGGGGAGGAGGGTAGGGGGATGGGTTAGCCTGGTGATGGGTACTAAAGAGGGCACATTCTGCATGGAGCACTGGGTGTTATGCACAAACAATGAATCATGGAACACTACATCAAAAACTAATGATGTAATATATGGTGATTAACATAACAATAAAAAATTTTTAAAAATGCTCAGCAAACAAGGGGGGGGGGAAGAGCTTTCTCCCTAAGATCAAGAACAAGATAAGGATGTTCACTTTCACCACTATTATTCAAACACTGTACCAGAAATTCCAGCCAGAGCAATGAGGCAGAGCAAAATATATAAAAGGCATCCAAACTGGAAAGAAAGAAATGAAACTACATACACAGAAAATCCTCAAGACTCTACAAGAAAAATTATTAGAGCTAATAAAATTCAGTAAAGTTGTAGAGTATAAGATCAGCACATAAAAAACAGTTGTATTTCTACACATTAGCAAAGAACAATCTGAAAAGGAAATTAAGAAAACAATGTCACTTGCAATAGCATCAAAAAGAATAAAACACTTAGACAGAAATTTAACCAAGGAAGTACAAGACATGTACAATGCAAGGGACAAAAGACTGCTGAAAGAAATTAAAGAAGACCTAAATCAATGGAAAGACATCACATGTTCATAGGCTGGAAGACTTAAAACTGTGGTGATAAAATGTTCCAGAAAGTGGCAATGGTTGCACTTAAAAATCTTAAATTTTATGTTATGCAAATTTTACCACAAGACTCAGAAATGACACAAAGAATTAGAATTAGCATATGAGGATATTAAAATAGTCATTATGACCGCATTCCACATGTAAAAACTTAAGGACATGAAAGATTTTTTTTTAAATGGAAATGTTAGAGAGGAAAAGTAGAAGGACTTCATCACAAGCAGAGCTACATTTTTTAAATGTTAAAGGAAATTCTTTAGCCAGAAGGAAAATCCACATACAAATACAGATCTACATAAAGGAAGAGGAACATCAGAAATGATCATTTCAAGGGTAAATATTTAAGATTTTGTTTTATTTAAATCTCTTTAAAAGATAATTGTTTAAAAAATAATAACATAATGAGGTTTTATAACATGTAAAAGTAAAATGGATCACAACAATGGCATAAAGGCTAAGAGAATGAAAGTATACTTTTGCATAGTTCATACTATACATAAAATGACATTATCTTTGAAAGTAGTGAAATGAAAGATGTATACTATAAACCTAAGCAACCACTAAAATAACCAAACATGCAGTTACAGTGAATAAGGCAACTGACGTGATAAAACAGAATCACAGAAAATACTTAACTAAGCCAAAAGAAGACAGAAAAAAGAAGGAACAAAGAATGGGACAAATGCAAAACAAATAACAAGATGACATACTCAAACACAACTACATTAATAATCACATTAAGCATACAGGCATACGTCTTATTGCGCTTCACTTTATTGCACTTCACAGATAATCTGTTTTTTACAAAGTGAAGGTTTGTGGCAACACTGTGTTGAGCAAGTCCATCAGTGCCATTTTCCCAACAGCATTAGCTCACTTCATGTGTCAGTGTCACATTTTGGTAATTCTCACAATATTCCAAACTTTTTTATTACTATTCAATTTGTTATGGTGATCTGTGAAGAGTGATTACAACACTGAAAGCTCAGATGATGGTTACCAAGTTTAGCAATCAAGTATTTTTAAATTAAGGTATGTTTATTGTTCTTTTAGACATAATGCTATTGGACACTTAATAGAGTACATAGTATAGTGTAAACATAACTTTTATACACACTGGGAAACCAAAAAATTCACATGACACACTTTATTGCAATACTCACTTTATTGCAGTGGTCTGGTACTGAACCCACACTATCTCCAAAGTATGCCTGTATATGGTCTATACTCTATTTAAAAGATAGATACTGTCAGACTGGATAAAAAACCATGATCCAACTAGAAGCTGCCTATAAGAAACACTTTAAATATGAAGACCCAGGGGCGCCTGGGTGGCTCAGTCGGTTAAGCATCTGACTCTTGATTTCAGCTCAAGTCATGATCTCAGGGTCCTGGGATTGAGCCCTGCATTGGGGTCCCTGCTCAACAGGGAATCTGCTTGTCTCCCTCTCCCTCTGCCCTCCCCCAGCTTGTGCGCTCTCTCTCTTACATAAATAAATAAATCTTTAAAAAAATAATACAACCTGGGTGGCTCAGTCGGTTGAGCGACTGCCTTCGGCTCAGGTCATGATCCTGGAGTCCCTGGATCGAGTCCCGCATCGGGCTCCCTGCTCAGCAGGGAGTCTGCTTCTCCCTCTGGCCCTCCCCCCTCTCATGTGCTCTCTCTCTCATTCTCTCTCTCTCAAATAAATAAATCTTTAAAAATAATAATAATAATACAAATTTAAAAATTGGATCTTCTCAGGTGCCTGGGTGGCTCAGTTGAGCATCTGTCTTCAGCTCAGGTCATGATCCCAGAGTCCTGGGATTGAGCCCAGTGTCAGGCTCCCTGCTCAGCGGGGGAGTCTGCTTCTCCCTCTCCCTCTGTCCCTGCTCATGTGTGCTCTCTCTCTCTCTCTCTCTCACTCACTCTCTCAAATAAGTAAAGTCTTAAAAAATAATAATTAAAAAAATGAGAAGACATGAGACATTTCACCAAAGAGAATACAGATGGCAAAAATAGTATGTTCAACATCATTAGCCATCAAGGAAATGCAAATTAAAACCATAAAGAGGGGGCGCCTGGGTGGCGCAGTCCGGTTAAGCGTCTGCCTTCAGCTCAGGTCGTGATCCCAGGGTCCTGGGATCAAGTCCCGCATCAGGCTCCCTGCTCCTCAGGGGGCCTGCTTCTCCCTCTCCCTCTGCCTGCTACTTCTCCTGCTTGTGCTCTCTCTCTGTGTCAAATAAATAAATAAAATCTTTAAAAATAAAAAAATAAAATAAAATAAAACCGTAAAGAGAGGGGCACCTGGGTGGCTCAGTCTTTAAGCAGCTGCCGTCGGCTCCAGTCATGATCCCAGAGTCCCAGGATCAAGCCCTGCATCGGGCTCCCTGCTCAGAAGGGAATCTGTTTCTCCCTCTGCCCCTCACCCTGCTTGTGCTCGCTCTCTCTCTCAAATAAATAAAAAATCTTTAAAAAAATAAAAATAAATAAAACCATAAAGAGATACCTCTACACACCTATTAGAACACCTAAAGTAAAAAATAGTGACAATATCAAATGCCAAGGAAGACAGAGAAACTAGGCCTCTCAAATAATGCTGATGGGAATCTAAAATGGTATATACCACTCTGGAAAATGGGTTGGCAGCCTCTTAAAATATACTTTACACTTTCTTAAATACATTTACCATAATACTCAGCAATTCGTACTCCTAGACATTTATCCCAGAGAAATGAAATCTCATGTCTTGTACACAAATGTTGATAACAGCTGTTATCTGTAATAGCCAAAACTGGAAACTGCCAAAATGTCCAACAATGGGTGAAGATTTAAAAAGCTCTGGAACACACAGACCTGTATCTCTGAAACCAATAATACATTATATGTTAATAAAAAACAAAACAAAACAAAACAAACTCCGGTACATCTATACCATGGGATATTGTCCAGCAATAAAAAGGAATTACTGATACATGCAACAACTTGGATGGATTCCAAGGGAATTACGCTAAAAAAAAGGCAGTCTCAAAGGTTACATGTTTTTCTTCCATTTATTTATCATCTGGAAATGACCAAGTTCAAAAATGGCGTACAGATTAGTGGTTGCCAGGGGTTAGCGGGATGGATGGGACTACAGGATGGATGGATGGGGACAGCACAAGGTTCTTTTTGGTAATAGACCAGTTCTGTATCTCAGTTGTGATGTTGATTATACTAATCTACACATCTGATAAAACGTGAAAGAATTGGGGTGCCTGGGTGGCTCAGTCGTTGGGCGTCTGCCTTCGGCTCAGGTCATGATGTGGGCATCGGGCTCCTGCTCGGTGGGAAGCCTGCTTCTCCCTCTCCCATTCACCCTGCCTGTGTTCCCTCTCTCACTGTCTCTCTCTCTCTCTCAAATAAATAAAATCTTAAAAAAAAAACTTCAAAGAATTATATACACACACAAATGAGCACATGTAAAACTGGTGAAACCTGAACAAGATCTGTGGGTTGTACCAATGCCAATTTCTTGGTTTTGATACTGTACTATAGTTACCTAAGATGTTACCATTGGGGGAAATTGGATGAAGCATATGTGGGACCTCTCCATACTAACTTTGGAACTTCCTACGAATCTGCAATGACTTCAAAATAAAGAAATGTTTTACAATACAATCTTGACCTACACACACACACACACACACACACACACACACACACACACACGGCATAAAAGTATACTCAGGCAAATCAAAGTCTTAATGAGATCTCAGACTTCCAATCTCCTAACCCCTCTCCCAAAGCAACTACTTCTTTTCTTGTGTATCCTTCCAGAGAAGTTTATGAACATAGAAGCATAAATGTGTTTATTAATACGTGCATATTAATACATTTGCATATACACCCACAAATACACAATTGATTTTTTTTCACAACCTACTTTACAGTAATGTCAGCATATCATAAATATTGTCCTGCAACTTTTTTTCACCCAATATGTGTTAGAGATGAATTCATGCAAAAGTACTCCTTTTTTCTTTCTTTTTAGGGCTGTGTGACATTCCACTGTATGGATGTACAATCATTTATTTAACCCATATTAAGAATTACTTAGGGCTTCTGGCACTATAATAAACAAAGATAAATCTTTAAAACTACTGAGTTAGAAAGTATGAACACATAATTTTAATAAGTCCTCCAAAGGAACTGCACAAATTTACATTCCTGCCTAGAGCGTATGAGTGATTCTATATATCCCTGCTGTTGTTGTGTATCAAACTTTTTAAACTTTATCAATCTAGCAGTGAAAAATGCTCTGCTGTTGTTTAAATTTGTTATTACTAACATGTTATTACTAAAATTTAGTACTATATAAGACCATAAGGTGCTGAGAATAAGTGATGTACCCAAGAAAATTTTGCTATGGGGAATTAGAACCAATGAAGAAATAAAAAAAGATTGGGGGCACCCGGCTGGTTCAGTCAGTGGAGCGTTGTTACTCTTGATGTCGCGGTTGTAGGTTCAAGCCCCACGTTGAGTGTAGATTACTTAAAAATAAAATCTTAAGGGGTTCCTGGGTGGCTCAGTCGTTAAGCGTCTGCCTTCGGCTCAGGTCATGATCCCAGGGTCCCGGTATTGAGCCCTGCTCAGCGGGAGGCCTGCTTCTCCCTCTCCCACCCCCCCTGCTTGTGTTCCTGCTCTCGCTCTCTCTGTCAAATAAATAAATAAAATATTTTTTAAAAAACCTTAAAAAAAAAGATGAGAGTTGGAAAAGTCCTTAGAGAATAAGAATAGCTTGTTGAAATGCTATTCAATACATACTTTAACACCATAATGAGAAATTGTCCACTCTATTTTCATTTCAATTGTTAAAAACATCTTCATTATGTACCGATATTTCCCTTCCTCTAACTTTCATTCATTGTTCCTAGTTCTGTCCTCTGGGGATATAAAAGATATGTTTAATCCTTTTCCATGTCCCATTCCTTCATGCTTTTCACAGAATCACAGATTTAAGTCAGGAAGAATATTAAAGATCATTCAATTACCCAATTTGAAAAAGCATTACCATATACCCCGCTAAAGTCTTTTTTTTTTTTCCAGGCTGAAAAACTCAAATATTTCAATTATTTTGCAAATATCTGTTTCAAGACACTGCTTCATTCTGATTACTCTCCTCTGAATACACTATCAATATCCTCCTCAAAAAGCAGCAAACAGAATGGAGAATAGTCAGCTAAATGCAGAGTAGAAAAGGATAATCAACTGTGTTTTAAACAACCTGCTTCAAAATATTTAAGTGAGTATGAGCCTTTGGGGCAGTTATAATAAACTTTGACTCATCAACTTCAGACAAATAAGGAGACCCAGCCAGGCACACACCCACTCAAAAACAACAACAAACCACCTGTTAGCCTTCCAAGTCTCCAACCCTGTAATTGTGCAGATTAAAAAAAAAATCAATTACAAAGCTTTGTTTGTCCCTAGCAAATACATACATGTCAAATATAAAATTATTGTAACAAATATTTTCTTAGACACAGTCTGTCTTTCCAATTATTAAAAATAAAGGGAGAGGATAGAGGGAGGATCCTGAACCTGTCACATAACATACTGGCACGCCCTCACAGTTTGTAATGGCTAAACATTTTAAATAGGACATGGGGGAAGACAGCACCTTGAGGGACACCACTAAGAATGAACTGCAGTTTAATTTTAACATCAGCCCATTAATCAATCACAAATCCACCTATCTATGCAATTATTCAGACTACATTTCTCTAACTTGTCTATAAAGGTATCATAAAAGGCTGTCAAATGCTATCTGTATAACCTTGGGGGGGTCCCTTCCCTCATTTGTAAAACACCACTAAATGAGACAATCTATGTAAAGCATTTAACCCAGTACCCAACACAAAATTAAAAATCCAATAAATGTAGCTGTAATTCTAGATATACTATGGCCAGAGTATCTTCTGTTGTACCTACCAGGTTACTTACCCTATAAGAAAAGAAATGAGGCCAGAATGACATGACTTGCTCTCTGGGAACCCATGCTGGCTCTTAGTGATCAGCACCTTCTTTTTTTAAGTACCAACAACACACATGTTGTGTGTTGAGCATTTGGTTCAGGAATGACACCTATCTCATCAGTTTATTACTATTATCTGCAACCTTTACTTGTTTTCCAACACTGTATGTACTTCAGCAGCTAAAACACTCCTTTACATACAGTCGGTGGCTCAAAAAAATTTTTTTTGTTGAGTTTTCTTTTTAAAATCAGGATGTAGGGCACCTGGGTGGCTCAGCTGGTTCAGCAACTGCCTTCGGCTCAGGTCATGATCCTGGAGTCCTGGGATCGAGTCCCGCATCAGGCTCCCTGCTCAGGGGGGAGTCTGCTTCTCCCTCTGACCCTCCCCCCTCTCATGTGCTCTCTCTCTCTCTCTCATTCTCGCTTTCTCAAATAAATAAATAAATAAAATCTTTAAAAAAAATCCTTAAAAAAGATAAAACCAGGATGTATTTCCTAGTTTTGATAAAAGTATAATGGTTATATAAGATGTCAGTTAGGGAAAGCTGAGTGAACGGTATATGGGAATTCTCTGTACTATCTTTACAATTCTCCTAAAAATACATAAGTTTTTCAAAATTAAAAAAAAATTAAGATGGTCTTTCTCACCTCTGATAAATTCATTCTTAAAATACCTCAAATATTGGGGCACCTGGGTGGCTCAGATGGTTAAGCGCCTGCCTTCAGCTCAGGTCATGATCCCAGGGTCCTGGGATCGAGCCCCGCATTGGGTTTCCTGCTCGGCAGGAGGCCTGCTTCTCCCTCTCCCTCTCCCACTCTCCCTGCTTGTGTCCCCTCTCTTGCTGTGTCTCTCTCCGTCAAATAAATAAAAATCTTTAAAAAAAAAAAAAAACAACTCAAATATTACCAACCACTATTAGGTACAAATTCTTTAGCAGCCTTTACAGCCTGATTAATCTGGAATAGAAGGTGTGAATTCCAGCAAACAGGAACGTTCGTAATACCCCTACTTATCCTGGGCCACACAGAGTTAGTATTCAGTAAACAACAGTCATCCCCAAATTTTATTTCTGGAAACAAGAATCTTAAAAAAATCTATCCCCAAAGCAAGTATCCTTATGCCTAAAGCATTAAAGCTCTGTAGAATCCAATTAAAACCTCTGACTCTTACTGCTCAAATCACTTAATTAGGAGTAACATTCAAGTCAAGCTCAAAATCTTTGATGTATGAGACCAATTACTACCATATAGTACCATTAGCATGGAAATCATTTTAAAAATATGTTTATATCATGGATGATTGGTTTCTGATTTAGGTAAATAAGAGTTTAAGAAAATGATAAATTTTATTTGTAATTATTTAAGCTCAAACTTTCAATGTTAAGCAACAAAGTCATGAAAATTCTGCTAAAACTTTAACTGTCAAGCAGAGAAATCCTAAAATACCTAAGAATAAAGTGTCTTTCCCCTAAATTCCTCCAAACAGATTTTATACCTTTAAAGAGTTTCTTTCAGGTATCAACTGTCTAATTTTCAGAAACTTGGCTTTCCCTTTTGGAACAGTACTACAGAATTGGTACTATAAACAGAAGTGCTACTGTCAAAGAATCGATCCAATGATAAAAAGAGCTAAGGCCACTTGTCTTATAGAAAATTACTGCCAAATACTGCCAGACCCTGCTTTTTCTTCCTTCTGGGCTAGTAGCCAGATACTAATCATTTTTAGACCCTTTCTAATTTTAGTACACAATTTAGTGCACAATACCACATCTGAACTAGACAGTATTTTAATGAATGTTCTCCATAATTTGTCTAACGTTTTGGCATACAAATACATACATACACACATACATGATCTACCATACCTCTGGAAGTATACCTATAAGAAAGTGATTAACAGTGGTTGCCCCTCAGGCAACTGTTTCGGTCCTGGAGTTTTGTATGTTTTTGTAAAAATTATTCAAAAAAATTAATTTATCCATTAAAAGAAAACATTAATTCCAGTTAAAATATTTTACCTTACAAGATAACGTATAAGGGATTCTTTTAAAGATATTTTTAAAATATTCTAATATGTAATTGTTTTAAAAACAATTTACAATGTTCAACTTCACTTATAATAAAAAAAACACACAAATTAAAGAAAGATCATTTTTGCTTACCAAATTAGAAAAACTGAATATTGGCATATAAAGTGGCATGACCCTTCTAGAAAGCAAAATGGCAATCTCTAATTTTTTTTAAGGTGCTACCTTTGGCTGAACATTTTTATTCCTATCCTAAGAAAGTAAGTATGGAGGGACACCTGGGTGGCTCAGTTGGTTAAGCAGCTGCCTTTGACTCAGGTCATGATCCCAGGGTCCTGGGATCAAGTCCCGCATCGGGCTCCCTGCTCAGCAGTGAGCCTGCTTCTCCCTCCCTCTCTCTCTGCCTTCCTCTCTACCTACTTGTGCTCTCTATCTCGGTCAAATAAATAAATAAAATCTTTTTTAAAAAAAAGTAAGTATGGAGAATGAACTTATGCAAAGATTTTCTTCAATGTTATCAGCAGAGAAAAAAATGTTTAATAATTGGGAATGGTTAAATCACTACATATCCATTCAGCAGAACTGTGCTACTTTAATAAAGTTAGATTTTGAAACAAGTTTAATGAAGTAGAAAAGTCTTCATGATATAATGCTTGGTGGGGTAACAAACAGTATACATATGAATAAATATATTCATGTATTCATGGGAGGAGGAAGAATGTATACCAAAATGATAGTAATGCTTTATTTGGGCTGAGCTTATTTTGCCTTTCTCCAAGTTTTTAAAAGAGTACCTAGAACTCTTTATATAAAGAGTTATATAGAGAGTTATATATATAACTCAATTTATATACAATATAAATATATAAAACATGAACACACACCTTTATTCTTAAGTTTATAATATTGCAAAACTGGTGTAGTATTTAAACAGCTGAAATACTAAATCAAAATCTTCTAATTAATAACATTTAGGGAAACCAATGAAGAGTAACCCAAGTTACTTTTACTATGTATCATTAAGATCATTCCTACCATACAATAAGCACTACCAGCTAGCTCATTTTTAAATCAATAAAAAAAGAAAACGTCAGACTATTATATCGGTACACAAATGGAAAAAAAATTATCCCATCAGACAGGGTTAATAATGTAATTATGAGATAAAATTATAAGAATACTTACTAGGATAAATAATATCCCTGGAAGAAAGAACTGCTTAAACTAACATATAACATCTAAATTAATAAATATAACCAAGCTTATCCTTTAAATGCACTGAGTCTGCTACTGGGAAAAACAAGTTATTGATGAATAGGTAAATTATCATTTCTCAGATATTAACCTGTATGTTTCAAATGTAGCTGGAGCATACCCCTAAAGATTATTTGCACCACTACTGCCCACTTACATCACAAGTTCACTATTACTCTTGGCACCCTTCAGTGGGTTACCAATGCCTTAAGCCCAAATTCCTTCCATTGGTTATAAGACTCAACTGTGTTTTCGTATTGCTGTTATTAAAGAATAATGCCCTGGCAAAAAAAAAAAAAAAAAAAAGACTCATGGATGGTCCTTGCTTTCACTCCCTATTCCTTCCTTCTCCCTTGCTTTCTACACCTGAACCCAGTAGTTTGCAAAAAAGTGTGATCCTTGAACCAGCAACATTTCCATCACCTGTAAGCATGTTAGAACTCCAAATTCATGAGCCCCACTCCTACCAGGAGATTCATATGCACATTATAGCTTGAAAACCACTGCTCCAGCCTTCCTGAATTGCCTGCAGATCCCCAAATCTGCCCTGTTCTCTTCTCTCTCTCTCTCTCTGCAAATGTAGTTGCCTACCTACCGTGTTCTTTTACCTGAGGTGTCCTATCCACCTTGTTTCCTACTCATCTTTCAAGTTTTAGCTTTAGAAATCACTTCAAAAGAAAACTGTAAACTTTCCCAGAATTAGAAAAATATTACTCAAGATTTCTTCTATTATTGTAGCTCTCATTTGCATTCTTCACCAACTAAAGCCATTTTTAGAATTACTTATGGCCATCAAAGAAAGCCTTTGCTTGACATACCCCAAAACACAACACATGACAAAAATAAAAAACAGATTCACAGCTTCTCCACCTGTGTTATGAATGCAGTGGTATAACTGATTTCAAAGTGTATAGAATGTTAGAAAAAATATAATGTACAGTAGAACCAAATGTCAGGAAAAAATGACTTTTATTGTTGAAAACTTAAAGAAAAATCGCCAACCAGTTCTGAAATTCACATCTTGAAATTAATTTGAACTTTCTCTTTCGTGCGCATATTTCTCCCATCTTCTAGAGGATGGAGAGCAAATAATGAGGAATACGGCTTTAAAAAAAAAAAGGCAATCCCAGATGAAAGAGAAATGTGTAAAGCCTGGATAAAGCCATATTTTATGTCAGATACAAGAAAAAAGTATGGACTAGAAACCGTTCTCCAGGGGCACCTGGGTGGCTCACTCAGTTGAGCGGCTGCCTTCAGCTCAGGTTGTTGTCCCAGGGTCTTGGGATCAGCAGGGAGTCTGCTTCTCCCACTGCCCCTCCCCTGCTTATGCTCACTCTCACTCTCTCTCAAATAAATAAATAAAATCTTAAAAAAAAAGAAACAGCTCTCCAACATTTTTAATAAATTTGAGATAATCTCACAGTACATGATTAGTTACTAATTTATCTTCAATCATTTAATGATCTAAAAACTATGTATTAAGAATTATGTGTATCTCTATATATATGTGGAGATGAAGTTAACTCTTATTTAGCCAAGAAATTAATCTTTTTTAAGATCTTATTTATTTTTGAGAGAGAGAGAGAGAGAAAAAACAAACATGAGTAGGGGGAGGGGCAGAGGGAGAAGCAAGCAGACTCCCCGCTGAGCAAGTGTGATGCGGAACTCAATCCCAGGACCCTGGGATCATGACCTGAGCCAAAGGAAGATGCTTAACCGACTGAGCTACCCAAGTGCCCTAATCTTTTTTTTTTTTTAAGATTTATTTATTTATTTGAGGGAGAGAGAGATAGAGAGACAGAGAACATGAGCAGGGGGAAGGGCAGAGGGAAAGGAAAGAGGATCCTCAAGCCGACTCTCTGCTGAGCCAGGAGGCCTACCCGGCTGGATCCCAGGACCCTGAGATCATGACCTGAGCCAAAATCAAAAGTTGGATGCTCAACTGATTGAGCCGCCAGGTACCCCAAGAAAGTAATCTTTATGTGCACCAAAAGACAGGTACAAAGTTGTTCACAGCAGCTTTGTTCCTAAGAGCTAAAAACTGGAAATGGCCCAATGTATCATCAGAACAGAAAAACATACGTACTCAAACAATGGAATACTACACTACAATGAAAAAGAATTACTGTTACCTTAAAAAAATATGGATGAATCTTACAGACACAATGCTGAGCAAAGGAAACCAGGTTGATTCCATTGGCATGAAGTTTAGGAAAACAAAACTAATCTGTTGTGACAGAAGTCTGAAGAGTGGTTACTTCGGGGAAATACTGACTAGAAGAGAACGTAAGGAAGGTTTCTAAGGTCCTAAAAGTGTTCTAGATCTTGATCTGGTTGGTGACTACATGTTTACACATGTAGAAATACATTGAGCAGTTTATAATTTCTGCACTTTACTATATAGGATTTTTTTGAAGTCCCATAATTTTTTTAGAAAATGGAAGAGAAAGTTCCTATTCCTCGAAGCCAGCCAGGAAAAAAGGAAGGAGGAAACGTTAAATCAAATAATTTTCACATTCCTGCTTTAAAGTTCAATTGTTTTATTCAACAAAAATTTGAGCACCTACTTTGTAACAGGTACTGTTCTGGGTGCAGGTACATAGGACTGAAAAAAAATGGGTAAAAATCCCTGCCCTCATGGATCTTATACTAGGAGTGGAAAGACAATATAGAGTATGTTGGATAGCTGAAAGAACAAAATAAAGAAACAAAGCAGAGAAGAGAAATAGGAAGAGTAAGTGTGGAAGGGCTGCTATGATTCTAAACAACAGGGCCAGTAAAGGCCTCATAGAAGGGGTAATATTTTAATTAAGACTTGAAGGAAGTAAGGGAGGGAGACATCTATGTGTGGAAGAACATGCTCCAGGTCTTCTGAAGCAGAGCGAAGGCTACTGTGACTATAGGGAAGTGAGCAAAACAAAATAAAATAGCGAGAGTTTCAATGAGTTTAATTAACAGTTTTACTCCAACTCCTTATTTAAAGATTAACTTAGGGGCACCTAGGTGGCTCAGTCGGTTAAACCTGATTTCTGCTCAGGTCAAGACCTCAGTCATGCGACTGACTCCTGTGTCAGGCTCCATGTCCAGCATGAAGCCTGCTTAAAATGCTCTCTCTCCCTCTGCCCCTCTCCCCTACCCCTCGCGCTCTTTCTCTATTTAAAAAAAAAAAAAAGTTTGTTTGTTTGTTTTTAACTTAAATTGGGATGCCTGGCTGCCTCAGTCAGTACAGCATTCGACTCTTGATCTCGGGTTTTAAGTTCAAGCCTCACATTGGGTGTAGAGATTACTTAAAAATAAAAATCATAAAAAAGATTAAGTCAAATCTTTTCTACAGAGAAACTTCTGTAACCACTAGCTCAGTCCACCCTTATCTAATCTTCTGAGTTCCTACAGCTGTACCACTCATGGCATCTTTACATATTACCTTGCAATTAAATATACACTGACTCCCACTCCCAAATAAACCAAGCCCCTTCAGGATAGTGACTAGATTTTATGCTTTTTTGTATCTCTATCAGTTGGCTTATGGATAGCACTTAAGTGGTTAAGTGGTTATGAGTAAGGCTGATGCTAATAACAACTTCATCAGGCATAAGATTAGTTAACTGTGGACAGATTTTTAAAAAGAAAAAGAGGAAGGAAAGAAACCAAGATGAGGGAACTATGTGAGTAAAGGCACTGAGGCGTCTCCATGTGTCATGATCCAAAGTCTGGATTTTCTCTGAGCCATGTCCTTAAGACTCTGAGATCCTCAACATCACTTTTCTAAAAGCCACTGCAGGCTTTTTTTTTTTTTTTTTTCCTCCGTTGGGGGGCGGGCAGGACCAGGTACCTGGTATTCCTTTCAAATAATGGTTTTATAATACCAATCTGCATAACTAGCTTAACAAAGAAAATCTTAACCAATTAGCCACATGATCTTGAGCAAGTCATTCAATTACTCCTGCATGTGTCAGCTCCCTCACATGCTAAAATAGTTGGATTAAATGATCTCCGTCCAAACAATCTCAAATTCTCTAGCTTTTTTGAAAAAACTGAATGAATAAACATTACGACCTAACTTTTTCAATTTGTAAAATGAATAAAATATCTATTAACAATTTTAAGGGCCGCCTGGGTGGCTCAGTCATTAAGTGTCTGCCTTCAGCTCAGGTCATGATCCCGGGGTCCTGGGATCGAGCCCCACATCGGGCTCCCTGCTCGGCGGGAAGCCTGCTTCTCCCCCTCCTTCTCCCCCTGCTCTCTCGCTCTGTCAAATAAATAAATAAATAAATAAATCAAATCTAAAAAAACCCAGAACTATAGATCTAATATCAGTTTGTGGTCATAGGTGTAAGGGTAAAATATCATATCTATTAATAAGAGAAAGCCCAAAATTTTAGAAAAATAGGACAAGACTGAGATTTGGGCTTAACTCAGACATTATGAAGATACCAATCTTGGCACTGAGGGTTCAAACCTGTAATAAGAGCCAAGTGTGTAAAATAAGCAGTCGAGGTTCAAAAGGTAGTAAGACAAATATAAACCTGGTTTTGAGTCCAGGAGGACCCAGTGACAGACATAAATAATTACAGCATACTAGCACACATAAGAGAATGAATGAACAAGACAGAGAGAGTGAATAACCCAGTGGGGTAAGGAAGAGGGAGGACCAGAGGATACAGAAGACTTAAAAAGCAGACGGTGCTTTTTTTTGTATCCTGAAAACTCAGTAGACTTTGTCAGCAAGACAGGAGAGAGAAAGGCATTCTAAGCAGTGGGGAGAATATATGAGAAGGCTCTGAGTCAGGAAACAGTATGACTCTTTCAGTGAATTAACTGGATTAGTACAGTTGGAGCTTCAGATTTATGGTGGGGGAAATGCAGGAGATGAGCCAGATGATGAAGGGCCTCTGATAAAGAGTTAGAACTAAATATGTACTGTAGGTAAAGGAGAAGTATGGATGTTATGGAAGAAGCTTTGAATAGATTTGCATTTTAGAAAAGTCACCTTGGCAGGAGTGTAAAGGATGGATTAAAGGGAGTCAACCATTAGTAACCTCATTCTACAACCCGAAGTTAAGTACATCATCACATACTCAACCAGAAATCAGAAATGAAAATAGTAATGCTTAAAACAAATAAAGCTAAATCATCAAAAGAAAATCATTTATCTTCATGAATGCATACTGTGGAATTAAATATTTCCTATATATCTTAAAAAGGAAGAGGTTTCTAAAATTAGGTATCATAAATGAAAATTACATGGAACTAGTTGTATCCTGAAAACCAGCTACTCTTCAGACATCTATCCCTTTTTGTAGACATAACACTGCTGACATGCAACATCAAAATGCAATAGAATCTTTGGAATTGGAGCTTACACTGATTACTGACAGGGACTTCTCTTTAATTTTATATATATGGAAACTGAGGCCCTAAGAGTCTAAGAAATTAGCCAAGGCCATATGTTAGTAGACAGTGAAGACTGGAATCCATGTCTTATGATTTCCTTTCTAGAAACTGCTGTAGTACATCATGTTTATAACTCTAGAATTTTGAATGATAATCCAAAAGACACTCTGGTAGTACCATTTTCATTATAGTAATAATGAAATATAAATAGTAAAACTAAATTATAGTAATAATGAACCATAAAATTATTTTTATGTTTCATATGCCTCAGAAGAAAAACAAATCTAGTAGATGTATCCATACATCTGACAAAAAGAAATCTCTTCCTGAAATCTGTGTATCAATAAGAACACCTCCACCCCAACACAGAGACAAAAGGTATTCTTGTCTAAGGAGTTGAAAAATTTCCCTTCTCAAACTTGGAAATAATTAAATTTGAAAAAGGAAAGGCCTTAGATTAATTTATCTTTATATAATTAAACATCCAACATCTTTAACATGTTTTAACATTTTACTTAGGTCTCAATTCTTAATCTGTTGTGCTCCCCACCCCCTATAATATTAGATTCTTGAAATACATTTTTTCCTTCACTAGTACACAGTGGAAGTGGCAACACTGACAAAATGCCTTATAAATACTGCACATTTCACAAATTTGCATAGTGACCAAAATGTTTTAATTTTTAGACTTCTCTAATTTGCACTTATGTCCACTCATGTAAATAGATTCAAATAATATAAAAGCATAAAATTAATAGCTCTCTTCCATGCCTCTACAACCCTCTCTTAAAGAATCCCCCAAATACTTGTAAGTTTGATGTGTATCCTTACAGACTTTTTAATGCTTATATAACAAAAGGTGCTAATCCTCAGAGTCAATATATATTTAATACCCAAACTGTACTGATAATTCAATTTTTAATAATTCAGAAGGTAGATCATTACCTGATTTGGTTTCCAGTTATCACAACAGACATCAATTATATTATTATTCAGGGGTTATAAAAAAAAAAAGTGAGCTGAACCCCAAGTACCCTGTTTCTTCATTATCAGCATCTCAATTATTTTATTTATTTATTTTATTTGCTTTCTCTCGACACAGATTACATGTGAGCTGGAATCACTGTACCTCCAGTGCTGTGACACCTACCAGATAATAAAATATTTGTTGACTGGTCAATATGTTTACTTAGAAATCATGAAAGCTGCTTTTTTAAAAAGTTACTGAAATTTGCTTAATTTATCATTTGTCTTTCAAAAATAATGAGGAAAACAAAGGTCTGTTTAGGGTTTTTTGGCTGTAGTTCTAACCAAATATCTGCTCAATTGATCAATTTTGAAATTTTAATCAATTTGAAAGTCAATCAGGCAAAAACAAAAAAAAAATAAAAAAATGTAAGCTCCTCAATAGGTTAAATATTGCTATGTAGGATCCCCTTGTATTTTTTTTTAATGATTGCAATACTCAAGGATTAAGTACATTAACCCTAATCTTTCAGGTTCTAAGATCAAAAGAAATCTCAATCTTAAAAAACTGTTACTAAGAAAAAGACTAAGGCAGGCAAAATTCTTTGCTTTGGCATAGTCAAATGTGTGTTTACCCAAAATGACAGAACTACTGTTAAAATGGGCTCCACTGCCTGCCACATCAGACTTCATTTACAGGCCTCTCTGATGAAGTAGCTATCTAACCTGAAGAACTGTCAAGCAAATGCAGACTTCCCAAGCCATATATTTTTTTTAAAAACCATATACACAGGTTGTTTTATTTGAATTTCACCAAAGTCTGGGCTAGTTACCAAGAACTCTGCATTAAAGTCAAGACTAACTCAACCTTCACAAAAAAACTGTTTAGCAGGATTCTCTAAAAGAGCTGCTAGTCATCCTTACAGGTCTCAAATGACGCTTCTGCAGAGCTCTAGCTTTGGGACTTCAAATTCCGATACATTATTTGGAGACTGAACTTCACGTTATCCCTCTCCACGAACGTATTTTCAAAGCACAGAGAGAAGCCCGAACACACCTCCCATCACTACTTGACTCTGCCCAACACTCAGGCAAGACTTCAGGACAGATCTAATAATGCAGGATCAGCAAAGCTGACTATCTAGGAAAGCGAAGCCAAAACCACACAGCCTTTCCTATCTTCAGCGGCAGGCACGCTTAACCCTACGACACTCAAAGAATCTAGAGTCTATATACCGACCTAAGGTGCTGCCACTCTCTCGCTCCCAGAGCAGCGAGACCAGCATGCCCCCACAGGGATCCCGGGGCAGGGAAAAGAAAACTGCAGAACCACCCCACGATTTCTCCAACTAAGAAACAACGCGGATCAATCCTCCCACTGAGCACCGAATAAATCTCACGTAGAAAGAGACCTGTTCCAGGATGCTGACCAGCCACAGACTGTCTACTGAGCTGGCTCCGGATGCCCCTAGAGCCCCCTCCTGCCCCGAGCCGACCCAGTAGTGCCTGCTGAACCGCGCCCTCCATTCGAGATCTGCCGGAGACCCGCCAACTCGCCCCCTTATAGACTGGAGACCATGCCAAGTTACCGCCCCCCTCTGGGCAAAGCAGAAACCCCAGTAAAGACTCCGGTCTCCGCCGAACACCCTTCCGCACCCAGCAGCCCACCAAGGCGGCCCGGCCCCTGCAGGGCGCAGACACATCGCCTTCTCGCCCGGAGACCCGGAGAAACAGAGCCCCCTGCCCCGAACCCTAATACGCTGCTTTGTCACCCAGGGATGCGAAACACTCCCGCTCAAAGGACCCCCAACACCCCAATGCTCTGCCCCTTCAGAGATTCAGGACCTGCTAAACTGAATTCTCTGCCCCCAAAGAGCCTGCGACCACGGTAAGAGGACCCCTTGTTCCGGAACCCCGCTAGGTCTCCTCGAGGAACCCCAGGACCCTG
Organism: Callorhinus ursinus; assembly: GCF_003265705.2. Taxonomy (NCBI): domain Eukaryota; kingdom Metazoa; phylum Chordata; class Mammalia; order Carnivora; family Otariidae; genus Callorhinus; species Callorhinus ursinus. The sequence goes on along the minus strand of NW_027397087.1, from coordinate 33,696,715 downwards.
ACAAATCTCCCTTGACCCTGAAGTGGGACCCTGTGTGCCACCACCCACCTCCACGCCAAGCTGGAAGAGCCCCAGTAAACCGCCCCCTCGCTTCAGGAGCCCCGGCACCCGCCACACCGCCCTTGGGCGCCCGCACTCCGGTCCCACCCGCCGCCTCCTGCCCCCCGCACTCCCGAGCCCCGCCAAGCCTCGCGCCCACCAGGCAGCGCCTCGCAGCTCGCGGAGCCGCCCCCGTCGGGAGCCAGCCCGCCCCGGCTGCTCCGAGTCCCCGCTCTGCAGCCGGGACGCGCTCTGGGCTTCCTTACCTGGGAGCGCCGGAGGGCGAGCGGACCGAGGAGCCCTGAGGAAAAGAAGGCGGCAGCAGGGAAGGGGCGGCCCAGGCCTGCGACTGCGGCAGCTCTAACCTCTCCGCGAGGAAGCGCTCGTGTGAAGAGAGCCCTCCCGCTTCGCGCGCAGCCGGGAGACCAAGCTACAGCCGTGCCCGCCGCTCTTCCCGCGAGATCCCAGCCACGGCGAGGGGCGGTCACGGAGGCTCGAGTGACAGCCCGGAGAGCCTGTCGGCTGCTGCGCAGGAGGCGGGACTCGGAGCCCATTGCGACCAGTTGTAAAATAGAAAAGGTGATTCGTCCCGCCCACCCCTTCTCCCCTCCCCCGCCCCTCACAATTAACTGGGGGCAAAAGTAGCAGTGACCTTAAATAGTCAGAGGCAGTGGCGGATCGCGGCAAGGTATCTCGGGTGGGGAGGCTGGGCTTGTGTCTGGTTCTACTCAGCCTCCGTAGACACACCTGGTTCAGGGAAGAAGCGGGTCTTCACACTGGTGTAGGCTGAGGCGCCGTTACCCTTGGTTACAGCGCGGCCCGAAGTGCACAGAAGGTTCGCACCTTCCTGGTTGAAGGCGCACCCTCCTGGGGTTACTCGGGTGTAAACCTTCCCCCCATCTCGCCTCTCTTCCCTCTCAGCCTCAAACAGGGCGCCATTGTTGAGATGCCCGTGTTTTCCAAACCCCAAGTCAGGACAGCTGGTCTGACTAGGGACTCTCTTCTGATTCGTGCATTTATTTCTACTTAAAGCCTTCTAGAAGAGTAAAAAGTAAATCTCACTTGAGTCCCAGTATAACAAATTCCAAAATTCCATGAAAAGTCGCATCACTGTAGATAGACCCCAGTGTCTGGTACACTCAGGGCACTGAATAAATGTGAAAGGAATGAATGAAGTTTGTGATATTCGAATATTTGAAATCTGGACCCGCCCCCAGAAAATTCGGGCTTTCTTAGCCTTCTCTCTACAATGACAGCCAATCTCTTCACCAGTAAGCCCAGTCACTCCATTATTATGCCTATCCTGTAGCGTTCATTCATCTTCCCGCCCTTCCTCCCTTACCCACAGCAAGAAGCACCCTTTCTCCTCATCAAGGTTAACCCCTGCACCTGTGCACTGGATCTCAGCCGTTCCCGGATTCTGTTGAATCATCTATCCTTTCTTTCCCCATTATCAATTTTCCCTCTAATCTGGCTCTTTTCTCCTACAAACACACTCAGTCGCCTCCAACCTTTGAACAGAACAAAACCACCCTACCTCTTCCACCCTCTAAAGCTACTCTATCTCTTCTCAGAATCACATTTTCTTGAGAGACATTAAAGTATGTTTGCTGTCTCCACTTTCTCATCTCATTTTTCCCACTACAATGTTGCTTTCACCCACACAGTCTGCTCTTCTCTCAATGGTCACAAAAGACCTCTTTCCTAATGGGCAAATATTCTATTTTTGGACTTCTTTCCCAGTGACCTCTCTGCAGCTTTTGACAATGCTGGCCATCTCCTCCTTTGGTGACTGCCTAACTACATTCTTCTCATTCCTTAGCTACTCCTCTGATTTTGGGGGGCGGGGGGAAGGGGGAGGTCCCCTTTCCTGGTCTGAAAATGATTATGTATTGATGTTTCCTTATCTTATAGCCATATCTTGTCCATAATAAGAAAAATGACCACACATAGTTGCACACTTTGAATGCCAATAAGTGGCTCAGACAAGAGCTGGTAGAAGAGGCCTGTGGAATGTGACATGTGACTATAAGGCTGGGTCTTAAAACAGTAGCATGGCCCATACAAATGCAGGACAGAAATGGAGGCCTTTCAGAGAAAAATAGTGTGAACCGAGCACAGAGGAAAGGACGTGGGCCAAGCCTGGCTATGGGTCGACCAGTTTGGTTGATGGAAGATTCCTGCAGAACAGCAGTGGGAGGTAAGATTAGAGAGGACTCAATATTAAAAGGCCTTCCAAACCAAGCCAAGCTGATTCAGCTTGGTTCTGTATTAAATGGGGAGCCAGAACCAACCCTGACATTTGTAAGGTCCACAAAAAGGCTACGTGTAGAAGCCCACAGTTAAATGTATAAATATGTAAAAGTTATAAAACAAACTAACAAACTGTGAAATTTAATATCTCTGTGTCTGTGTGTGTGTATGTGTGTGTAACCTTTCACCTTGAAAATATACTTTCAATACGACTTGGAAGACCAGGTTTGAACTTAGAATTCTGGGACTTCTCAGAGTTCCTTGCTAGAACAGGGAGAGCTGGTTTCCACACAGAGCAGCCTTCCCCCCAATTCACTTCCCACAGCCAGTTAAACCCCGTACTCCATAGGCACTCCAGCCCACATGTCCACTTTTCCCTCTACAAAACTAATTTCTTGGCCACTCCGCAGGTCCAGGAGTACCTATCAGAAGATCTGGGGAGAAGTCCACACAGGCCCTGGAAGTGGGCTCACAGCCATTTGGGCAGAGAATTCTGGCTTCTGCATACCTGGAGCAAGGTCTGAAGAGGTGAAATCGGCTCCAGATGGACACATTCCTTTGGCTTGATGGCCTCCTGCTCAGTATGTAGGAATGCAGCCGGAGAAGGGCCAGAACAGAGCCCCTTAAAGGCAGGCCCCTCCCACCTGTGCCTAAAGGTGGTACCAGCAGAGCCACTGAATTTCTTTAGGAGGCTAATGGCATATATAGTAGATCTGTATCTTGAAGTATAAATCTGTGTGTTTTCTATGTTTCCTACCCCCTCTCCTCTTGCACTGGTATCTTAATGGCAGGAATATTCTGGAAAGAAAACTCTTCTTGACTCTGTCGCTATTGGGCCTCTTCTCTCTAATGCATAATTTCATACACTATACCATTGTATGATTCCCTTATCAATCAGTGTATCAGAAACCTGGGTTTCTCTAAATGTGAAAAAAGACAAAAGCTATGAAGCACTCTTAGCCTGGACTACAGCTTGGAACACTTACGTTCGACTTCTAAATTAAAGGGCTTTGGAAGTAGAAGCTCTTGAAGAGGCCCTATGTAAAGGGTATACAGGCAGGATGAGTACTGAAAAGGCACTAAAGCCACTGCAGACAGGGGCACCCCTCTCACCATCTGTCTCTGTGGCACGATGCTTCACTCTGTGGCCTGACAGTCACGCTCTGTCTCCCAATCTCTCCATCTGGTCCCAAGTGCTCCCTTCCTCACGTCGTGCAGTCAGGGCTGCCAAGGAGCCAGAACCACCATGGTCTCTGTTTTCGAGATCCAAACGGAGAATTCCACCCATGAATCCTTGCATCTCTTGGTGGTACTGCGGGTGATTTCAGCAGAGTGTTGGCACTTGCTTGATCCCAGGACTGGAGTCTGCTGACAGCTTCACTCTTACCATCTGTGGCTGGTCTTTGCCAACCAGCAGTAGAGCAGAACCAGCTAGCTTCTCACTCAGCTCTTGCCATCTGCTGCCTGTATCTGACCTATCAGTCCAGGTGAGCGCAACCAAACACTCCGATCCCTGTTCCCACCATCCTTACTAGTGTCCCACTCTCTGGGCATGCCCTGGGAAAAGCTACCTCCTGGCCACTGCATATTCATGAGGGGCATAGAAGACAGCATTGTTTGAGAGTCTAGAAGAAGAAATCTGGCTGTCTCAGACCCAACCTCCATTTCATCCCTGTGCAGGTTTTGGGGGAGCACCTATCTGGTTAGGTTGGAAGGCTACAATTCTGTATCAGTTACCCCAAGAATGAAGGAGCTGTATTCATCTGTCCATTTGCTGACCATGTACGAAACCTCTGAGTTTGGTTTGTTTTCCTGCAGATACCCAGTCACAAAGGCAGAAAATCAAGAAAGTTGTAGTGCTTTTAAAATATGTCTACAAGTTCTTTGATACACATCCCTTCAAGAGGGGGAGGTTAATTCCCCTCCCCCTGAGCATGGGCTAGACCTACTGATTCACTTCTAACAGAGACTATGGCAGAAGTGACAGTGGATGACTCCTGAGACTAGGTTGTAAGGGACGCTGTGGCTTCCTCTGTGGTCTTTCTCATTAATCACTCACTCTGGAGGAAGCCAGCCGCCATGCCATAAGGACATTCAAACAGAGGCCCACATGGCAAGAAAATTAGGCCTCCAGCCAATAGCTATGTGAGTGAGCCATTTTGGAAACCCTGGTCCCAGTTCAGCCTTCAGATGCCCGCAACCCCAGCCAACACCTTGACATAACCTCATGAGAGACTCTCAGCCAGAACCCCCAAGCTATGCCTCTCCCAGATTCCATACAGAAACTGTGTGAGATAAGACATGTCTTGTTTTTAAGCCAGTTCATTTTTGACATCGTTTGTTGTGCAGCAATAGATAGCTAATACAAGAGTGTTAGAGTAGTTTGGTCTTCTACTCCTGGACGAAAATCTAAAAACTCACATCCTGCCAATCATCAGGCACTGACGTCACCTAACGGGCAAGGAACACTGAGTTTGTAGCCGTACTTGCTACATCTACAGTTCAAGTGGTGTGGCTCCAAAAGAAAGTGGAAGAAACCATTTCTTGGTGGGAACAAAGGTTCCAGTGCGTTCAGACTATTTAGAGCATCACAGCAATTAGAGATAACAACAACTATGTGCCATTTGGAGGCAGTTAATAGTAGGTTTTGAACAGTAGGGAAACTTTTCACTCTAAAAAAACCTCCAGTGTTTCACACATACTACTGTCATCCAATCTTATGGGAAAGTATATGTTTCTATGAAAACAGAGAGGGGAAAAACCCTTAAACATCCTCTTGCCCATCCATATTAACTAAATATGAGAAGTTGAACATTCCATCGATAGGGGCCCCGTCAAAATTATATTGACGTCCTGACACCATTAAGTGCCCATGTGAGAGCGGAGTGTGTTTGACAGCAAGAAGATTGAAATTCTTTCTGAATAAAAAACTGTGTTTCTGAAGTTTTACCATTGTGAATTAAGATTCAGTGGGAGAGCAGTTTCCCTATTAAATAAAAAATGCGGAAAGGCCATTGAAAAGGGAGACCAGTTAGCCAAATTACCTATACTGCCTGTCTAAATTCATTTTACATATGTAAGAACTATATAGATGGGCCATACATACAAAGAGTAAAGTAATTTGCAAGTTGACTTAGAGAGAACTTACAGCCAAGAAGATATATTTGAGATTCATTTGCATCTCCATGATTCAAATGACTGTAACACAGATGTGGTGATCTTCCATTTCCTTCAGCAGCGAGGGCAAAAATGAAGTCTTTATATAAGATCCTAGAAAGACTGTGAATTCTAAACCCTTCTCTCACCCCTCACCATCAAATTTTAAAAATCGGCCGGTACTTACTGAACAGCTACTAAGTGCAAGGCAATGTAAAGATACAAAGTATAAGCCACAGTTCTTGCCATTAAAAATAAAAGTCATATGGACTAGATGAGAATCAGAAATATACAGTGCCTTGCATGCGGTAAGTTCCCAATCGCTAGCAGATAAGTTGATAAAAAAGTATCCGAGGCAGCCACTCTTGGTGACCCAGCCAATGGCAAGGACCTCTCCCTTCCTTCCTTCTAACAAAACCCTGCTTTTGCTCAGCCCTGTGCTCACGCCAGGAACAAACCCAACTCAGCCATTCCATTCCCCTTTGCCAGATATTCATTTTCCCTGACTCCTTGCCAAGTGTTCCAAATTTCTTGGGTGGCCTCTAAGGAAGCTTTCCTTTCTCTGGAAAAGACCTCTCTCCACCTGCTCCCTTCTTCCTTCTGCTTGAAGTTCGGGCATTAGGTTGTGGTGTCTGGGACTGTGGCAACCATCTAGTGACCATGGGGAAATAAATACATGAATAAGGTAGACTAGAAGAGCAACAGAAATTTTGAGCCGGGAGAGACTGCTTGAATTTGGAGGGGTAGAATGGATTTAAGCTGTCTTTTGCCTGCCTAGCACCCATTCCTCCTTCTTCTGGTAACCATATCTCAATTTTCCTTTGGGGAGCCACCCAGTTGTCACTCTCCGTGCATGCAGGTCTGTGAAGCTCACCCCATCCATGGGTCCCAGGAGTGGACACATGACCCAGACCTGGTTTATTCAGAGCACCATAGCAGTCGGCTCAGGATGGGCATGTGACCCACCCTTCCCTGGGACTTCTGTTAGAACTTTTAAGAAAGATTAAGTTTGTTTTCCCTGAGGTTGTTAAGCCGGTAGGATGTAAGCCTTGAGTTTCTGGGGCTACCACATGAACCTTAGTGTCCACCTAACTCCACCTAACTCAGAGTGAAATCAACAGATTAGAACAATCACAGAGGGGCACCTTGGTGACTCAGTCACTTAAGCGTCCAACTCTTGGTCTCAGTTCAGGTCTTGATCTCAGGGTTGTGAGTTCAAGCCCCACATTGGGCTCCACACGGGGCATGGAACCTTCTTGAAAAAAAAAAAAGAAAAGAAGAATCAGCAGAATCAGAAAAGACAAAGATTACTAATGATATTTTACCTAAAATCATACTTAAGGTCTATCATGGACTTATGGATGACATGAACTAATAATTTTTTTTTTTTTTTTTTTTACTTAAACCAGTTTGGGATCTGCCTCACTATTTGCAACTGAAAGAGTTCTAATACAGGTGACTAGGACTACTATACACAGAAAATGGGATATGAGCTCTACTCTGAGGGTGGATAGAAGTTTGATAACAGCCTAGGAGGGGGAGGTTCTGGACAGAGCAAATACTATAAACAAAAGCTTAGAGTCGGTGAGTAAAAATGTGTGCTGGAACAAACAATTCGCTTTACAAAGCAAGCAAACACAGAAATATAGGTCAGAATCAGATTACAGACAGGCTGCAAGGCCAGGCTGAGTCTGAGCTTTATTCTGTAACCAACTCCACATCAGAGGCTTTTAGCGGAAGAGTGATCTGGTCGAACCAGTGTTTGGGGAAGATTAATCCAGTAGGATCTCACAGGTTGGACTGCAGTGAGCAAAGCCCAGGTATGAGTCTGCCAGAGATGAGATGACCTCAACAGTAAGTGACCACCCAGCAGGGCAGAACTAATCAGTTTGTTTGTTCGTTTGTTTTTTACTAAATAGTAAGGGAACTCTTGATGAAGGCTTGACTTAGAGACAGAGTACTTACATTTGGTCACGCATACATTCCACAGATATTGACTATGAGCCCAGCACTCTGCCCGATGCTTGGTGCAGAATAATAGGTAAGACATCTGTGAAGACTAGTCAACGAGGTATACTTCCATGAAACAACTAAAGGCGATCGTGATAGGTGCTATGACAATTATTGGGTGTTGTGAGATCCTGTATCAGGGAACCTAATCCCAGTCTCATTAGGTTCCTAGAAGTCAGGGAAGGCTTCCCGGAAGAAGCAACGTTGAAAATGAGACCTGCGACAGGAGGAAGAGTTAGCATGACGGAAGGGGCTGACAAGTAGAACACTTCAAGCAGAAGCACGCTAAGGTGAAATGGTATTTTTACCAAACATCTGACGAAATTCCAATGTGGCTTTCCTGCAAGGTGTAGAAAGAGTCTAAAGGGTTAAGTAGGAGGCTACAGCCGGCAGGGTCTTATGTGCTGTGAAAAGGATTTGGAGCTTTATCCGAAGAGCAATGTTAGCATGTTTTTCTGAGATCAGTCAATTCCAGGTCTCTGATTTGATTACAAAAAGGAGCCAGGGAAAGGGCCAATCTCATGCATATTCCAAGTGGGTGGTCACCAGATGGTGGGACTCTAAGGTTTTGCGAAGGTCCTCTATTTTGCAAATATCTCCCCTGCTTGCAAACTGATGTTGAAAATTTCATGAACAGGGAACCATTTGCTACAACAATGAAAGATCAAATGTCAAATGCTAATTCCTCCAGGAGGAGAAGCACAGCCACTTAACGTTTGCTCTAAAGTACACACAGCTGATAGCTGAACTTCCCGGGAATAGGTTTGGAGGTCAAAGAGAGGTAGAGGACAGGAGGAAGAAAAGCGGGAAGCAGAAAAGTCACACCGAGAGGGGAGAGGGTTACACAAAGAAACACTGGAGGCACCAGAGAGAGTGCCTAGTACATAGTACGTGCTCCACACATGTTTGTAGGAAGAAATGAAAGAAAGGAAGAAAGAAATCTCATAATTCTATCAGGGCTTGGTATCTATTTCAGGCAAGCAGATTGGCTCTTCTTTCCCTGAGGCCACACAAGTCATGCATTGGGAAGGCCAGGGGTTAGGAAAGGAGACAAGAGAACACAAATCCATTCTCCAGAAGTCCAGAAGCATGCATGAAGCATGGCTTGTGATCCAGCTGGTTCCCTGGACCACAAACTTGGACCATGGCTTTGCCTTCCGATGAGGAGGACATCCAGCTTTTCCCCGGGAAGCCCGGGAGCCTGGGGAATGGGCAGGGACAGAGCCCTGCGAGAGAAGCAAGCAGATAACCTTGGCAGACACTGCATTTCCACACCTGCCAGGTGGAAGCCCAGTGCCTGCACTGTGGTGACCCGACGTCTCTGAGGCCTCCCTTGCAAAAGCCATGGCCCTCTTCTGACATTTCTTTAGTAGCACCTGTTCATTCGTAACCCTAGAGGCTTTAAGTATTTGATATTGAATCATTATTACTGACCAAGAATTATCCACACCTATAGACTTTTTCACATACGATGGGGCACAAAAGTCAGAGAAAAACTGTTTTTCAGTAATTGAGGATGGTTCCTTTTCTCCTTTCTGTGCAATACAAAAGATAAGCCTCTGATTTTCATTGTTCATATTTCAACTAAATATGCCTTTTCGCCATATTCTTATAAGCCTCAGCTGTCAGAATAAAAGTCCTTTTGGAATAGCCTAGTAAATGCACTGTGTTAATGGTAACTTGACCTTTCACTGATTTTAAATTAACCAACAGGGAAACAGTAAGTTACCTTAATTAAAGCATTATCTTCATTAAAGATTATTAGATGTGTAAGAAAAGGCTCCCTGCAAACCAGCATGTGCTCTGTGGTTATAACAACCCAGCATCTTGAAGGTAGCGCCATTAAAGGATTATGTTGCGAGGCAGGGAGCTAGGATATTAAAGGCTATGCAGCTACGACCCGCCAAATGAGGGCGCACCAGCCATCCACGTGGAGTCAGCAGGTAGCTCCTTCAGCATCCAAGCTCCCACTCTGGGGAAGTGAAACCTATGGGATCATTTTGATCAAAGGTGCAGTTTTGATACACCTACATGAAGGAAGTAGAGTCACAAGATTTATTACATCCAGATCCCAGAACCGGGGGTGGGGGTGGGCAATGAGCCAGGGGAAGGGCAATCCTGGGTCCCAGGTCAAGAGCAAGCAGGAAATAAGAGAACAGGGTAGCAAGCACTAGTTGGGTCAAAGGTCACTAACTTTTCACAGGCTCAGCTCTTAAGTGGTTATTCTATTTTATTATTTTTAAAAAAATTTTTGAAGATTTTATTGATTTTGAGAGAGAGAGAGAGCAGGGGCGGGGGCAGAGGCGGAGGGAGAGAGAGAATCCTCTCTGGACTCCCGGCTGAGCTCGGAGCCCGATGTGGGGCTTGATCTCACAACCCTGAGATCATGACCTGAGCCAAAATCAAGAGTCAGATGCTCAACTGATTGAACCACCCAGCTAGATGCCCCTTAAGTGGTTATTTTAAAAGGGGCCTCAGGAAGAGCAAAGCAGGAAAGACAGGGATCTGCCAAGGAAACTTGGGGGAGGAATCCTAAGCTCAGGTGATCTAAATATCCAGACTCTGGGTGTGAGCAGGGTTGTCATACTGTAAAATGCCTAGGCAGCAACTCAAAATAGCTGTTTTTCCATCACAAAGGTCCAGAACTGAATTTCGTGATTGGATATCTCTGCAAAATGAACCATGTTAACAATGATTCCTTCTCCCCAGTGTGTTCTAAAGATTGTTTCCATGGCAATCTACATTGTTTTGTCTAAATTATTCTTCATACCATTTTTTTTCCTCCATCTAGATATTTGCGAAACACCTATCACTTGAGTATCTCTTCTCTGAACAAGTCCCCAGGAGGGGAAAGAGAATATTTCTTGGAAGAAATGAAAGGCTGACACTTGTCAGAAAAAGCCCAATTTGTGGGATGATATAGGGCCTGAGGTTCTCTGTAGAGGGACTCCCCTGCTGGGATCCACCTTCTGCTCAGGGAGTGGGAAAGCAAAAGCCCTGGTCCTCATTTTCTGTCACCTCTGAGTTGTCTTCTTAGGAGTCCAATCCTTCTAGGCTTTGGACAGAATGATAAACTGGAGCAGGGGAGGTGGGCTGGATCGGGAGGAGACCGCCCTTAGGAAACTGATGTCCCCACTGTGTAGCTGAGACAGCACTACTTGTACACCAAACGATTCCATTTTCTTCTGGCGCCCAGGAGGATGTCCTTTTCCAGGTACAACCAGGAGCTCGTTCTGGCCAGTATAAGGGCAGAAGTAATGAACACCATCTCTTGGCCAGGTTCTAACATCTCCTGAGATATCCTTTGCTATCTCCACCTCCTTCCATTTACTGGCCGGCTGGATCCAGAGGAACCAGCTAAGGATTCCAAGGGCTGAGAAGATGGAGAGGCACTGGATGGGAGGGGTAGTCCCGAATCACTGAGCGGTAGACTGTCAACACTTGAATTGATGTGAGTGAGAAATAAACCTGTTATGTGTTAAGTGACTGAGATTGGGGATTGTTTGTCACAGACGTTGGCCCACCCTGGCATTGACTGATGAGATATGGCAGGTTCCTGGGCAGACCCAGCAACAGACGGCAGCAGGAGGTTTATGCAGGGAACAAAGTGCAGTGACCAGAAATAAAATGGACAGGAAAAGGGTCCGATTCCAGATCAGGGTCTTCAAGGTGATATTAGCAGCCATAGCCCGACATTTGCTGAGCATAACAAGAGGAGGTCTTGGGATCCAAAGACTAGGGCTCCCCCTGGACTCCAGCCTCCAGGGCACAGTTAGCATAGGGAGGGCAAGATGGGGCCATCATTCCGAAGGAATGAAGTAGAACATTTCAAAAGGAATTGGGCAGGGCAGGGGTTTGAGCAAGGATAAAACATAGACCCGACTAGGACCACGGCACAAGGCAGAGGCTTGGACCAAGAGAATAGGCGAGAAGCTCTGCCCTGGCCCAGAAACAGTATCCCCAGCAAGGGCGACTCAGTGGCAGTCTTCTGGCGTAAAACTATTTGGGGAGGGATTGGGTAGGGCTGTCCTTAGTGAAAGACACAGAGTGGCCTTGGCAACCAGTCAGAGGACTGCAGAGCATGGGGAAAAGGCAATCAGTACCGTGGAAGATCAGGAAACCAGAGCTCAGGGAGTGAGAAAAGAGTGAGACCATCTGTGGGGTCAGGCAGTGAGAGACAGTGGGAAGAGGTTAGAAGAGTAATCTGAGAAAAAGCAGCAAGAATGGAGCTTAATGATCAGTCAGCTGCCTGCTAATACCAGGCCAGACAGACTTCAAGGATGACAACAAGTGGGAGATGAGAAGGGGCACCGATGAGCCAGCAGGTCAAGCAGGACCTGATCCCCATCACCAATCAACAAGGGAAGGAGACCCATCACCCAAGGAAACATGCTCGTTGCTCCCTTGCAGCTCTGTGAATGAATGGTATCAGCCCGTCGGTAAAACCTGGCTTTCCCTGAACATCACTGTAACCTACATGCTCTCACGGAGAGAATCAGCACTCATCTCATTTAGCTGGTAAGAGGTGGAATTACCACTCTAGCTGCAGGCACTGGACAATCGCCTGTTCCGTAGACACCATAAAAGAGTTTTTATAGGCAATGAACTATGAGATTGTTAACATTTACATTCTGCCCCATGCCTAGGAGTTTGGCTTGTCATATGTGAAGGGTAAGAGTTCTGCAGGTTGATCATTATGGGGCATACTGTATTTTATTGGGACAAATGGTTGGCAGCTCTTAGGATAATTAAGCTCTCACCCAGATACCAAGAGAGCTCAAAAGGACCAGGGACAGTACAGGCACATTGAGGTGGGCAAATGTTTAGTTCAGCCCAGGATTCTGATTCTGGTGAAGAGTGGTAGATGTTTCCCCGTAAGACTCTCACTGTGGGCCGGGATGTCATTGGCAATAGGAAGGATCTCCACAACAGCCTAGAGAGATATAATAACCTTATGTTTTATAGGCTGAAATAAAATTTTTAATAAAAAAACCTCTCGGGGCGCCTGGGTGGCTCAGTCATCAAGTGTCTGCCTTTGGCTCAGGTCATGATCCCAGGGTCCTGGGATCGAGCCCCGCATCGGGCTCCCTGCTCAGTGGGAAGCCTTCTTCTCCCTCTCCCACTCCCCCTGCTTCTGTTCCCTCTCTTGTTGTGTCTCTCTCTGTCAAATAAGTAAATAAAACCTTTAAAAAAAAACTCTCCAAGAAAGAACACACTGGTTTTTAAGCTACAGATAATCTCACTTACACTATAGTGTATATGACTGATAGCAGGCACTTCCCAGAGCAGATTTTAATTGTGGAGAGGCAGAGAGCATGGTCTCAGAACTGGGGGTAAGGTGGGACCATAAGGAAGGAGAAGCTCACAGGAAGGTGGGTGGCAAGGGATGCTACCGATACTCCTTTACAAGTTACTTCTCTAGCCCCCTTCCCTGCTTGTCTGGCCATCTTTCACACCTGTCCCCCAACACTGACCAGATGCCTACTTTTTTCAAGACACATCATGTCCTCTTATGTCTCTGTGCTCCTATGTGTATCCCCCACGCTTGGAACTGTTCCCACCCCGCAATCTCTGCCTGGACAACTCTTGCCTCTCCCACCAAAGTCAGGGTACATGTTTTCTCCCCTGTGTAGCCTTCCCGTCTACCAGGCAGTTCCTGTTGCTGCTTCCTCTGTGTTCCATCAGCACTTTGTTCAGGCTCTATTTCAGCACTGGCTGTTTTAGACAGCTTCTCCATTGGACTTTGAAGCTCTCAACGGCAGGAACCATCATGGACTTGTCTCTGGATTCTGTGTCCAACATAGGACCAGGCTTTGTCACTTCCCAATAGTCGGCTGCTGGATCAATAAAAAATTTTCTATTTTGCCACTTCCCCTACCACCTGATTCTTTTCTCAGGCTCCACTCTGTCTCCTTGGCTCTCTCTTGGTCTCTCAGACCTCATTTTTCTCGTTGGTAAATTGGAAGTGAATACACTCAGGTGTTGTGAGAATGGATAAAGAGAAAAGTGAACTCCCAAGTAGGAACAATCAAAGCATCAAAGCCACCTAAAAGAAATGTTTCTATGGCCTTGACTTTGGAAAGGATTTAAAATGAAATGTTGATTCATTAAAACACAACAAAACAATCATTTGTTAAGTACTTATTATGCTTTGGATGCTGGACTGGAGCCTAGCCTTTTACCTTAACTTTAATGGGATTTATATACATTTTCCATTCCAATTTTCTGAGAACAGATGAGACCAAATTTTCATCCACTAAAAGATAATGTTCTCCTGGGCTGGTCACACACCACTAAGATGAGGATTCATATTTGAATCAGTCTATTCACTAAATCAATGACCAGCTAATTCAGAAAGATAAAGCCAAAAGCAGCATGCGCCAAAAGCAGCATGGTAAAGTGGAAGGACTGCAAATCTGAAGGAATTGGTTCAATAAGGTCTGCCCTTCAGAGATGCATAGCAATTCTTGGTCTCTTCATCTTTCAAATGAAGAAGGCTCAGCAGACTGTATTTTCCAAAGATAGCCACTATATTATAGCCCCTTAAAAATTATTTATTTATTTGATAAAGAGAAAAAGAGCATGCATGAGCAAGAGAGAGCAGGGGGAGGAGCCTGTCTGGAGGCTCCATCTCATGACCTGAGCTGATATCAAGAGTCGGATGCTTAACTGACTGAGCTACCCAGGCGCCCCAGTATTGCCCTTTCTATCCCATCTTGTCTTCTTCCTTGATCGTGGTTGAAACTTGGGGACTGCCTCAACCAGTAGAGCACAGCGGAAGCAACACTTTGTGACTTTTGAGTCTGGATTAACTTAAATACTGTGCAATTCTGCCTTGTTCTTGGGACACCAGCTCTTCAAACTCAACTGCCATTGTGTGAGGAAGCCTAAACTAGCCCATGTGACAAAAACCACAGAAAAAGACCATGTATAGGTGCTCCGTCAATAGACAGATGTGAGTGATGACACATCCAGCTGCGTCTAACCCTTGGCCATTAAGATACCCCCAGCCTTTAAGTCTTCCCAGCTGAGATCCCAGGCCATTATGGAACGGAGAAAAACATTTCTCATTGTGCCTGTCTGAAATCCTCACCCAAGAATTCCTGAACGTAATACAATGGTTGTCTTATGTTATCGAGTTTTGGGGTGGTTTGTTATGCCACCACAGTCACTGGAATAGAAGGTAATATCTACCCTGACTACCTCACAAAGTTGCGAAGACCAAGCTAGATTAGTACGTAGATCATTCTCTACACATTTTTAAGTAGCCTGTGGATAAAATTCAGTAAGCTTACATGAAATGGCTGTGCCTGGCATTCGCTAAGCCACCCACCCCCACTCTTGCAGGTTCTGCAGCACCACTAGGGCACAGTAAGACCTTGAGGAACCCAGTTTGAAAACCGCTGTGTTCATCCAACCCATTATTCTTATGGATGAAAAAAACACAGGCCCAGACTGACTTGTCCAAAATCACACAGCTAGCTATGTGCTTGCTCCAGTTTGTCTCTCCAAAAAGAGAACGATTTAAGGTAGGACCATCCTTGTCTGGGAGCCAGAAAGTTTGCAAGCAGGGACAAGCGAGATCATTGTGCGATATTTCTTTTCAAGTCTCAAGCAGACACTTTGAGCTGTTGCCCAGGCATGCCAAAGACAAGCCTATTTCATTTCCCTCGTTCCCTCCCCTGCTCCTCTCCCACTCAGTCCTGGGAGCATAGATCATTTCGTTGGGTGAAACAGAAAGATCGAGCTGCATGCTCCACATCGAGCTCTGCAGGCTGTCAGCTCGGTGATGAATGGAAAGCTGAGCTAATGCAGAGGTCCGCCTGGTTTGGGTGAAGCTCTATTTGATCACCCATCGTTGGCATTCACGGAGAGCTCCTAATTGTCGCTTGGTGAAGCGGTGCCACACTGTAGTCGAGTGGGGGGGGGGTCCTCTCTCTCGTTATTAACCTTTACGTTGCCCCTAAAGCAGGGAGGGCAAAGGCAAGCTGGGATTGTGATCAAGTTACATTTAATGCACTGCCTCTCATATTCAGCTAATACCTCAACTATTTCAATGGAAGGGAAAAAAATTAATAAACCCCCAAACCAAACCAAGCAGGAAGGATAAAGGTGAAAACTATTGACCTGATTACAGTAATGTCTTTCCATCTGATGTGATCCGTTCCTCTACCTGGAAAGGCCCTGTGGGTATTGATGAAGGACCCCTGACATTCTGAAAGCCACAGATTCATAAATCACTGAGTTTGAAAGAGGCTTTGGTGCTTGTCCCCTGAAATAAGGGTGTCGTTCATTTAGGATTTATGGCTCTGGGGAAGACGATTTATCTAAATGGATACAGAGAACATTAATGGGAGACTTTAGTCTTTCTGATCCACAGAGCTGGGAGCTTTCCATGGGGACCCAGGAGTATCAGGTTTAAATGAACCTTCAAAAAAATCTATGGATGCGGTAATCACTGAACAATCATTTGCTTGGAATATTAGTGTCTGCATACTCGGAGATGAGATAATGAATTATCTCTAAAGGCAAAGCAAGATGTTTATTATGGCGTTTCATGGCAGACTGTGGGGATTTTAAGTTTCAAAAAGGTTAAAAATGAGCGTTTTTATTACGATAAAAGTGCATATGCACTGAATAAAACCTGGTAAATACAGAAAAGTCTAAAGAAAAAATTAAATCACCCCCCCAACACTTTAGTGATAATCATGGTAGATAGGCTGGGTGTCTTCCCTTCCAGTGTTTTTTCTTGTGTGAGTATGTGTACACGCACACACATGTGCCCACATACTTGGCTTTATGTCATATGAATAGATAAAATTTAAAATTAAGAACTTCCATACTATTGCTTTGCATTCTGCTTCTTTACTTGACGTTACGTGATATCATTCTTCAAAAGTACGTTTTGTAGAAGCAACATAACATTTAGTCCTATGTCGATACCATAATTCATTCAACGGGTCCCCTATTATTAGACATCTGGTTGTTTCTGGCTTTCACACTGGCTCTGAAATTTTCTCTAGAAGTGAGATTCCTGGATGAAAAGGTATATACTTTTTCACAAGGCCCTGGACATAAACTGCCTGTCTCGTATTTGGTCACTTCACGTTCTCGTTTCTTTTGCAGTGGGCCATGTGTGAGCTCCAGGGCCTCAGCCTGGTTTTTTAATCCCTCCTCCAAGGATGGCTCATTGGGTGCATCATTCACTCCCACTAGTCCCCAGTTCCCTAATTCCTACTTTGGTTATTTGTTGTTTCCTGCAGATCTGTTTACTCGGTGTTCCCCGTGGGAACGCTGCCTTTGCCACCTGCTCTCATGTTTCCCTTTGTCACCCCCTCCATGCACCCCACCCACCCTCAGGGTCTAGCTGAACTCTCTCCTCCCCCACCCAGCCCTCCTGGACCTCTCTATCCCCAGGCTTCTCTCCTGAACTGCCCCATAATTTATTGTCTTCACACCACTCCTCCGACAATTAATCACCACTTATCAGCTCTATGACCTTCAGTAATCCCAGAAGCTTGTCGTGAGAATTTAATGAGATCAAGCCTATAAAATAAACACCTATCACAGAGTGAGGCACACATTGCAGCTGAGCAGTAAATGGAAACTGTTATTATTATTATGGCCAGTTGGCTTGGTGACATTTCTTCTGTTTCATTTTGCATACACCCTCCTCCACTGCTATTTAACCGTGTGTGACCTGGATTCCAAATTCCCTGAGGGCAGCTCTTCGCAGGCACCTAGAGCAGGGTCCTTTCAGAAGAAGCTCTCAGGGAAATTTGCTGCTTGTGACCAGGTAGGAGGGTCATCCAAGTCTCTCTCCCTTGCTTTCCCCAACTAGTTCAGCTTCTTAGATGGCCTTGGAACCCCCAAACTCTGAATGTTTCTGCCTCTTGAATGACCACCTAGGCTTCTGATGCACACGGCAAAATTCAGCAAGAGGCAGTGGCCCTGTCAAGGCCAGGTTTATAGTTATAATTTGATTGAGGGGTAGAAATGTGACCATGTAGGTGCATCAGAGTTTCTGAGTTGGAAGACGCCATAGAGGTCCCTTGTCCCTTGGACCCATTTCCTGGATACGAGATACCCTAGTGCTGTATCTGGGTTGGTGGGCAGGCGATCTGGGCTCAGGCTCTTCTCTGTCTTATGCTTTGTGTCCTGCACAAGTCACTACTCTTTTTGGTTGGTTTTTAGTTCCTCATCTTGAAAATGAGAAGGTTGGACTAGGTAATATCTAAAGAGCCTTCCAACTAAATTTTATGATTTCATGAAGCAGAGAGGTTAAGAAACTTTCCCTAAAACATGGAGAGCAAAGACTCGAATAAAAATACAACTTACATCCCAGCACTTTATCAATCCGCCAGTCTATCTCGCCAACCAGAGGCACTCACATAGTGCCAGATGTTAGGCACCTGGAAGGAGCACAAACAGGTAAAAGTCAGAGGTCCAGTTCTCCTAGAGTTTACAGTCCAGCCGGGAACACAGAAGCAAAGGGAAAATCACAAACCTGCTGGGTTGTCCCCCAATATCTATTCCCCCTGTTCACTCATGCCATTAATAGAACTACCAGTTTTAACTGGATATATAGTGACAGAGTAAAGTTCAATGTCTTAAGCTTTGTTGCAGCTAGGTGTGGCCATGTGATTGAGCTCGAGACAATGGGACGTGATCAGAATTGTTCTGTGCAACCCCTAGGTCATTGCTCTCCTTTACCTCATTTTTCCCACTGCCCACTCGTTGGAGTAGAGGCATGGTGATGAGCCGTCTTGGACCCACTTGAAAGAAGCCACCATTCTAGGGATGAGTGCAAAGATAGCGGGAGCCTGTGTCCCTGGTGCCCTGGGGCCACCACAGGGCCAATTATTCTTGCACTGTTAAGAAAGCAGATGTATATTTCTGAGTGTTAAATGAGGCAAAAATCTTATTTTGGGTCACTGTTACAGTTTTAAAACGTACATCTTAACTAACATATGTAACAGTTGAAGGTCAAAGGTATTCATGGGATACAGGTAAGTGGGCCATTCCCAGAAACTGGTGGTCAAGGTCCTCAGAGAGGTGACAGAAGGTGAGCTGAGTTAAAGGAATGATGGGCGGAAACAGAGAAGAGCCGATCTAAGTGAAGTCTGTGATGTTGAGCCACATCACAGAAATGAGATTACAGGTGGGAATTGAGAAAGGGACCAAAGGGAGGGTTTGTATAAGACAATGGTTTCCAAACCAACTGATCATCATCATCACCTGGGAGGCTTAGAAACAGATTCCTGGGTCCCAGCACCAAATATTATGATTACAGTAAACTAGGGATGGGACTTCCAGGTGATTCTAACGATGGAAAGCACCATGTCTGCACCAAGAAGCAGCTAGAATGGGATCAGATCACGGAGGGTCTTAAACACCATGTTGAGCATCCGTTGTTCCCCCAGACTGCTCCAGGGACCCCCTAAACTTCTTAGATTGGGCTTTAAAACTAATTGTCAGGGAAGAGGAATTCTAAGAGAAATTCCACACGGTATACTAGAAATAAGTCAGACCTGGGTTCTCATTCCGGCTCTAGCCCTTGCCAAGTGCGTAACCCGAAGCATGAGTCTCAATTTCTTTATCAGGAAAAACAGAGACAGTGAACGTTGCTGTGGAGATGAAATGGGAACGTGTATGCACCCAGTAATGTCACCGAAATGTTAGTCGCCCCTCCAGGCACTATGCTCTTGCTCTGTGTGCTGTGCACGAGGCAGAGTGGCAGGATGATTCCAGGGCGATGAAGTGGGGATAGTGGTCTAGAGACCAGGATTGCAGTCCTGCCCCTGGCATCCGATCCCCTTGGACCTTGGGACCTTGGGACCTTGGGACACTGGCGCTCTGCCAGAAGTGGGCTATGCCATCATGAGTCACTGGCCCCCTGATCAATAATTCAACCTTGTTATTATTTAGCACTCCGTGGTCACTGCTGGAGACCCGCCAAAGTCAGGCCTGGCCTCTGTGACACCAAAGGGCTCTCATGGGCATCCCTGCAAGCTCAGCCTTCAGCCTTGATTTCCATTAGTTCAGGATGGTGGAGAAAGGGCACATTCTGGAAGCTCCCAGGGTTCTGCATTGTGACTCGGTGAAAATAAAAGGGCTTAATTATTTGGGGCTAAAGCACACAGGCATTTGACATTTTTAAAAATGGTTTTGTGACATTTCTTTGATAGGTCTGGACCAAAGGCAGCTGCTTACTCTTTAGGGAGGCGACAGAAAAGGAGAAGGGGAGAGAGCAATTGAGGAATCTCAGTATTTTAACAATACTCCCTTATATTTACAGAGGGCTTTATACTTTGTAAGGTGGCTTTTCATTCATTAGCAAATTATCTGGTTTGTATAGTTACTCAACAAGGGAGAACAGGGAGTGAGGAAATACTGTCATTCACTAACCAGATGAGCCTTGGTAAATTAACTTCTCTGGCCTCAGTTTTCTCTCCTTTGAAATGGGGATGTGGCCTGCTATGCAGGCCAGTCAGTGGTGACAAAGAAATGAAATGCAAATTGTATAGGTCCCCAGCATAGCTGCTATCACAGAGTTTCCTTATTCTCCCATTATATAGATGAGAAAACTGAGGGGAGAGAAACAAAGGGATAGATAGGAACCAGTGTCTGGATCATGCCTGGTCCAGGGATTTTTCTTACTACAACGTATGGACCCTCAGAAAAGGCTGTTTTATGAAATAAAACAAAACCCTGTTTCTCTTATTTCCCCCTAAGTTCCACCCTGGGAAAAGAGTCTGAAACGGAGTTGCGGGGCTTCTAATACGCAGCATGAGAGGTGAATGGAAGGAGAGCAGCTTACCATGAAGGCAACAGCCAAGCAGATGGGTGAGGGGAGAAGGAAGCTCGTGGAGAGTCTGGCTTCGGGCAGGGCGTGTTCTCTGCCAAACTTCCAGTGGAACCAACTGGCAGAGGGCACAGGTGAGCAGCATCCAGAGCTAGAGGGAGTTCCCACACAAGGTCAGGAGGGCCCGCCACAGCAATGCATCACCAAATCGTGGCTGGGAGTTATCTAGGTAGACTGAATGAAATGAACGAGACGAAATTCAAAAGAATGAAAGCCAGGGTCAGGCGTGGAGTTGAAAAACCCAACGGCACAAAATACCGAATGAGGAAACCTGACTCGAAAGCAGAAGGTGCTAGAATGACAGCCGACCAGGAGTCAGTCTGATAGAGCAGAAAGAGTAGCAGATCAGGAGGTAGGGCCCCCCCCCGCTCTGCCCGACTCTACAGAAGCTGTGAGTCCCTTGATCTCTCTGGGCCTCAGTGTCCTGTAAAATTAGTGGTTTGGGCTACTTGATGATTCTTACAGTTTATTGTAAAGTTCACATAGCACTGTACCTCATATTTTGCATGCCAAGAAGACTTGGCAGTTTTAGTCGGCCATAAATCCAATAAGAGGTAATAATATGCAAAAACGTGGTTAATGTGAACTTAGGGCGCCCGAGTAGGTGTTCGGTGGTCACTTGAGACAAGGTAGGAGCCCAGCCGACCTCAACTGCTGCGCAGACCTCTTTGTAGCGGACAGCTTTGGAAAAAAGCACATTTTGAGAGGTCTACAGGAAAACGAGAGTCTGTCCAGAGAGCGTTTGTCAGGATTGTGAGAGGCCATATTTGTATTTGGAAAAGTTGAGAAACTGGAACTATTTACTCCGAAGAAGAAAATCCTGGAAAGGAACATAAGAGCTATAACCCCAATATCTAAAGGCTGCAGCTCCAAAGATGAATCGGGATTCTCCCGAGCTCGCTAATTTCTGCAGTCCAGACGAAGTGGGTCAACTTGAGCTCCCCATCCGAGTCTGCCACAGTAGAGCTGGGACGGGAGTGCCATTACACAGAGAGAGGGCAGGCTGCGCCTGGGGACCAGCTTCAGGGAGGCGAGCCAAGGTTCCTAACCGGGAGCTCTGAAGATTCAAATCAAGGAAGCAGCAGGAGGGCCTGGAGATGAGCCGCTGGGTGATGAGAGCAGCAGGGGGAAAGGAGGTAACGAGGAGAGAGGGCCTGGCTGCCGCTGGACCTGCCGCGTCAATTACGCGGCCACCGCGGGCAATTAGCAAGAGGGCAAGAGACAAAGCAGCGCGGCCAGTGGGCTGCCCTCCGCACCCTGAATGCGAGGCAACTGACTAGGCTCTGCCGAGCTCGGTGGTCTCCAGTCCCTGTCGGTCGGGTCTTGGCCATTGTTGGACCCCAGAGAGCAGGGTCTTGTTGAGATCCTTCTGCTTCCCCGCCGGCCTGCTCCTGGCACCACTACAGACGCGCCACCAGTGCTCAATAAACATCTTGTCAAGTGCCTGCGTGAATGGGTGGAGGAACAGCTGGAGCTCAATAGACAGTTATCGACTTAATTAATTAATTAATTAATTACTGGAAAATTGACCTGGCCTTCCATTCCGCTCTCGGGAGGGTGAAAGCATGACAAGCAAGCTCACAGTGGAGACGAACATGAAAGTGCCGAAAACGAAAGAAGCAAGGAATGTGTTGGAGGAAGGTAGAGAGAGAGAGAGAGAGGTGGGGAGCAAAACAGAACGCAAGTAAAGCTTGGTGAGAGGGGAGCGTCAATCCTGGCAGCCAGGAGTGGCACTCCATCCATCCGTCCATCTGTCCAACCATCCATCCATCCGGCTGGCTGTCCATCCGTCCATCCATCTGTCCATCCATCTATTCCGTCCATCCATCTATCCATCCATCCATCCATCTGTCCATCCGGCTGGCTGTCCATCCATCCACCCATCTGTTCATCCATCTATGCCATCCATCCATCCATTCCATCTATCCATCCATCCGTCCGTCCGTCCATCCATCCATTCCATTATTCCTTTATTCATCCCTTTGACCAACCTTTCTTGAGGGCCTACTGTCGCTCCAGCTTGTTCTAGAGACTACCTAAGACAGCATGAGGCGTAAAATCCAGCTGCTGCTTCTCTACCAGAGGCTCACGTAAAGAATACATCAAGGAAAAAATAAAATAAGATGTGTGATGATTCGAGATCATACACCAACTCTGTAGTTTCCTAGGTCACCAGGGGCTGCATTGGAGGAGACCTCGAGGAATACTGTTTTTAAAATATTCATCTGGTGCCTCCTACCCATTCTGTGGCACCTCAAACTTCCTTCCATGTAGTTCCGGGGGTTCCCGGTAGATGACACATTGTGTGTAGGGGAGCCTCAGGGCACCTGACAGCAGGCTGCTCATCTGTTCTGCCTTGCTTAGCTGAGGTCTTTGGTTACCACGGATGGTATATACAGCGGCCACAGGGTGTGCCTGCCAAAGCCTGGTGCGCTGGGGGCCCCACCAAGGCCCCTGCTGCTGGTACTCTCTTGTACTTGTGCTGAAGCCACTCGTGCCCAATACCTATCCACACCTAACACCCAGCATAGGTGTCCAGCCTGGTGACAGTATCTCTTCCCACTGGGGCAGCAGTTGCTGACCCCAAAGTGGCAGCTATCTTAGACCATTAGGATCCATGACCATCATTGTGAAGCTTCTCTCTCTCTACATATATATATATTGTAGCCTTCCTACAGAAAAGGGCTCAGACATCAGTCTAATGTGGTTGGGTAGAGGTCGTTCTGAGTGGCAGAATCTATATCCCCACTCCCCCCCCACACTGGGCCGTTATCCTTAAATCTAACTTCTGTGACTCCCTTCTCTCTTCTCTTAGGATAAATTCTCTCCCAGGAGGCTCCTTTGTTTCTGATGTAAATAGACCCCTAATGGGCCTCCCAATAGTCCACCAAATTGGGACTCCCCTACTATCAAGGGATGAACCAAATGAGTGGTATAGAAAGTGGTACAGACACTTTGTGCATCCTGGGTTGAAGGTTCTAGGGCCTTATGTAAGCTTAGCAGGCCCTCACACAGTGCAGTCACTCATTACTGATACCCGCGACACGTGTTAGAAGGGCATGGGTACCGCGGGTACTGCATCCGTGCCCTCCCTGGTCAGGGTTACTGTTTGCCTCTAGGAGAGTAGAGAATAGTAGGAAGCGGGGGGACTTAAGACTTGGTTATACAAATATTTGATCGTGGATATCTCATTATATCTTACAACAACTCTGGGAAGGAGGTATTACTAACAATCCCTTTTACAGGTGAAAACCTAAAACTCAGGGAATGCGAGGAATTTGATTATAGCCAGAGAGCTACTAAGTGGCAGAATCAGGATCCACACCCTGGTTTGCCAGATCCCAGGAGCTATGCTTTGTCCACTGCCCCACGTGGTCTCCTAGAGGTAGGCTGAAATGAGAGGAACCACAAGACCTTTGCTGAGGACTCGGGTCTTATCCTGGACAGAGTTTTAACCAAGCACCACACATAAGCAGGCATTTCGGTAACTCACCATGGCCATGACAAAGGCTGATACTGATAAGGACTGTGGGGATGTCGCTCAGTCCCCCTCCTCACAAAAGCTTAGACTCGATAGCAGTAGAGGAAGGGTTAGTTGCCCCCAAATGCATCTTTATAGGCGATAGATTACCAGACTCCTGATCATTTCAAAACTCACATATTCATCTGCATTATCCACAGGAGCCCTCAGCCAGGAGATTTACCTGAATGCTTTTCTTAAACGCAGGCTCTGTCTTTGTCCTCTTTGCTGGTGCCAACCTCGGCAGGGCAATCACCTTTGACTGCTGGCTGCCCTTGACCGCTGAGGTGTCTGCCTGCAGTAGGTGTATTTTATGCATACAGCTTCCCCATGACATGTTACAGTTTAACAAACTATGACACACATACGCTTCCATTCCACATTAGGTACCTCCAAATCTAGCCACTCCAATTAAGGGGTGTTAAGGTTTCACGAGAGGTAAGTAGAGTACGCGCCTGCGTCTGCCCTACCCCAAGCCCCATACCCGGCAGTTTCTACTTCCCTCGTTCCATGCCCCTCTGAGGGCAGAAAGTGGAAATCTAGCCCAGGTTGGCTACTTTCTTCCAGCAACAACTATACTGAGCACTCGGTCCAGTGCTGATCTCTGTGGAGAAGTTACAAAAGGACAAAATTCACCGACCCTGCCTCCAAGAGATGGGGACACCCCCCAGGCACAACAACACCACGTAGCATAGAATTAAGTGCTGGATTTTGAGGTGTGTTAAAAAAAAAAAAAAAAAAAAGAAAGAAAGAAAGAAGAAAGAAAACAAAAGAAAAAAATTAAAATTAGAAGTAAATGTAGAGCTACATTTTTAGGGACGTCCTCATGAAAGGTGGTGGGGGGATTAAATCTAGCTCTTATAGGAGGCTGGGATTAGAATTTGAAGACAAATCTGGGCTTGGGTCCGGGCTCAGTCCTTCACTAGCTGGGTAACCTTGGCCGTGTGCCTTTTCTGAGTCTGTTTCCTAATCTCATCAAATAGGATAATCATATTCCCTTCTAGAACTGTGGTTCTGGCCCCCTTCCTGCCCACCTGCCCCACCAAGTGCCCAATAAAGTGTCAGAATTACAAGACAGTTCCTTAGTGCTGATTCTGAGATCCTTGACGTCCTGAGAACAAAATTTTTGTAACGCATTTGGCAGCCACTTCTGATCTGACCTGACGTATTTGATGATAGAACCTGGCCTGAGTTAAGGGTCGTATTTATCCCACGTTATCTATTTCAAAACACAAAAAATTCATGCCTTTGATTATGGCATGCCACCTCGACCCCACGGGGGGTGATATATAGGGCACTATATATTCCGTGTTTATACTAGAATCTGAACAGTTCTGAGCTCTGGAACCCCCCTGGCCACAAGACACCTGTATTGTTATCATCACAAAGCCTCAGCTAATGGGAAGCAGCAGGCTTTTCCAACCCACTAACCCCTGTGACAGTGACAATTGCTATGGAGGGCAAGGCTTGCTGATTTTTTTCTGTAGAGTTCCAAGTAGTAAATATTTTAGGCTTTGTGGACCACATATGGGCTCTTTTGTAACTATTCAACTCTGTAGCATGAAAGCAGCTACCACAAATGGGCATGGCTATGTTCCAATAAAACTTTATTTACAAAAACAGACCGCTGGCTGGTTTTGGCCCATGGGCTGTGATGTGCCAACTCAGAGGTAGGAATGGGTCTGAGAACTAGAATGAGCCCCAGAAGTCACCGACTCTACCCCACTCCCATTTCACATTCTGAACTCTGAGAAGGGCAGGAGAAGGCAGAACCAAGTCCAGAGTCTAGGCCTGTGGCTCTCTCAATACTCACGTCATTGTGGCATGTTCTCGGAGTGGACTCTGTCCGGCCGCACAGCCCTGTGACACCTGGGAGCGGGGCAGAGGGCCAGTGTGCCTGTGACACCTGGGAGCGGGGCAGAGGGTCAGTGAGCCTCTTTGATCCTGACCCAGAGCCAGGGAGCACTGGGAGCAGACGAGAATCTGAATATCCTCATTCAACTAAATGAAAATGCCAACTCGGACATCGAAAGCGATGAGAAGTATAAAACCCAGTCTTGGTGCTCTTCGTCTCTCCAGGGCATCTGACTGACTGCCTGGGCTGCAAGGGGAGTGTTGCCGGCCAAGGAAGACCACAGCCGACTGGCAGATGACAGCCACCCAGGGCATGGGGCGCAGGGCAGCCCTGTTTGCCATCTGCATTTATGCTCTTTCCCCTTCCTCAGTCAGATTGGCAAGAGCCCTGCCTTTTGGCCAGGTCCCACAAGGTGCCACCTCCTTCCCCAGCCTCATGCCAAGAAGCAGGCAGGCAATGACAGATGCTCACTGAAGGCCCCGGGATGGGGTAGAAGCCGCCGGTCCGCACCTGCCAGGAGAGGGGCAGCTTGGGGCAGAAGCTGCACAGCCAGCCTGTGCCCAGGAAACCAATGGGAAGCTGAGGCTCTGGGAGCAGTGACAGAATCGTGAAGCCTTAGCACAAAGGAGCTTAGTAACACTGTACTTCAACCCCTACTCCCATTGGACAGATGGGAAGACCAAGACCCAACATCACATACTTGTGAGCAGCAAAGTGGGGTCTGTGAGCGCTGAGTCCTGATTCTTGGCCCAGGCCTCTTTCCACTGAATGCACGTCTCACCCAAAAGGCTTTTGTCCATGGGAAATGTGTCAGTCTGTGAAAAGGGACATAACAGCAGTATACCTACTTCATGCGGTTGTTTTAAAGGTTAAATGAATAACCCTAAAGTAAAAGCTTTCACAGAGGTGGGTTTCATTACCTGTGTTTTCTCTCCCTCCTCTTTGTTGGTTCAGACTAATTGAATTTTTTTGTGGATGAAAAGAATGCTCTGACCGGTCATTGACGGGCTCAGCACAATGACTTCTGCCTTTGTATTAGCCAAGGGGGAGGGGGTGATATGCTGTTGACAATATATACCCATCCATCTGTATTTGTCCTCTATCTACATCCTACACACACTCAACCTTGTCCCGGAGACCGGCTCAGCAACAAACCAAACCAAATGATCACCTTCCAGGGGCTACGCCTCCCTCCCCAAGACCAGAGAGCATGGGGATCAGTAGCCTGGAAAGGCTTCTCAGGCACCCCTCCCTCTGCAGTAGGCCTCCTCTCAGGAGCCCCAGGAGATATCACCAATTGCCTGGAAGCTTCGTCTTCCTTCCACACTGGCTCCCTTTCTCTATTACCCAGGTAGAGACAGCATCACAGAGAAGAATTCAGGGCCTGGGAGCCAGGATGCTGGGTTCACATTTCAGCCCTACCTTGGGCTAGTTAACTTCTCCGGATGCCAGTTTCCCTATCTGTAAAATGGTAGCTACCTTATGGGATTGTGAGAATTCACCAGTGAATACACTCTACATGCATGCTAAGCACCATACCAATGTGGGCTGATAACATTCCACACCCACAGCCTGCATCTTTACTTTTCCCAGTCCCAAAATGTGGGGCAGGCTTGGCCCGCGTCAGACTGGGCCCCGACTCTGCGCCCCAAAACTGATTTATACCTTCCAGATTTGCCCTCGTGTATACCACCTCTACTCTCTCTTCTACCCTGCCTCGCCTCTTCGTGGTCCCCGGGGGCCCCTGTGGAGAGTGGGCTTTCCCTCCTCTGAAACCCTAGAGCCCACCAACTCTGCCCTTCTCAGGATCCACCCTCACGCACCGCTTGCCCTGCAGGCTTCCTTCTGTTTCTCTTGAAGAGGAAGAGCTTGATCTCCAAAATTTTTATTTCAGGACCCTTGAATATAACTTCCTCCCATGAGCCAGCTCTGCTAACAAGTTCGATCACTGTGGACAGTCACACCCTGCCCCTCTTTCCTTCCTTCAGTGTTTAAAACCAGTGGTCAGCTTTCAAAAGTGGCTACTCCTTAAAGTATATGATATTTTCTCTTTAGCAAAGGCCTCAAGGCAGTACTTAAGCAGCTCAGTCTGGTTCTCAGGACACCTTGAGAAACGATCAGTAAAGACAGACCTATTGGTCAATTGATTGGCTGGCTGATTGACGGCCCTTCCAGTGAACCAGGCACAAGGCCCCGGGGGCCAGCTCACAGGGCAGAGGAGGCGGGTCCCAGGCCTGCAGCATCCAGAGGAAGTGAATCTCAACTCTGCCCTGGTTTCTTTGATCTGACTTCAGTTCCCCCTCTCCTAGGGGCACACTTAGGCCTAAACTGGCTCCTGCAAAGATCCTGCTGGGATCCTGCTGGGGTACCCGCTCCATCAGGGCCAGACAACTAGCTCCCGTGAGTAGTGGAGCAGGCTTGATGAAGTCTGCCTGGCGGGGGGACCGTGGCCCAGTTCCCCAATCGATGCTGCTCAGCAGAGGCCTTTCAGAACAGAGCCAAAGGAAAATAGAAAGGGTGGTTTGCCCGGTAAATGGAACTTTGCTGGATGAGGATGCTTTTTTCTTCTTTTCCTGTTAGTTACTTGTCAGTTATCCTAACTTCTCTTTCCTCCTCTTTTCCCTCATGTGCCTTCTCTTCTTCAACACCGTAAAAGGTATTGTGTGTCCTACAGTAGCGAAGCAATAGCTCTCAGCTTTGTTACATCTGCCACAAATAATGTTTGGAAAAAGAGGAGTTATAAAATAAACGAATGGACCAGTGGATGGATGAGTGGGTCACAGTGAACTAAGCATTCTTTTTAGGATTTTTATTTATTTATTTGACAGAGAGAGAGAGAGAGCACAAGCAGGGGGAGCGGCAGGCAGAGGGAGAGGGAGAAGCAGGCTCCCCGCTGAGCAAGGAGCCCGATGCAGAACCCGATCCCAGGACCCTGGGATCATGACCTAGCTGAAGGCAGACGCGTAACAAACTGAGCCACCCAGGCGCCCACGAACTAAGCATTCAGCCCTTGAGTTTGTGTGCCTGTTCTCGGAAGGGATTCTTTTTTCACCTGGTTTCCTAAAATCCTTAGGACAGGAACAAATTAAACGCCAGCCAAACTTCCCTAAGAATTCTGTATTCTTTAAGTTGGGGGTTCCTCACTTATATTTGTGGGTTGCGTTTGTCAGGATATTGCATTTTTCCTGGGTAATTTATCTATAATGTAGGTATGCTGTCACCAGGTGGCAGATGAGTGGTGCCTCCTTTGTGGTCTGCTGTGCCAATGTCTGGAGTTTCCGTAGTCAATACTAAGAAACACAAAGTGAACTCCCTCTTTAACATTTGGGGAAACTAAGAATTAGTGGGATTAGGTGAGGGGTCCAAGGTCATGCAATGAGTTAGTGACAGAGCCAAGGCTAAGGGCGACAAATGGCATGTGTTTCCTGGAGCCTAGAGCAGGGTTCTTTGGAATTAGAGTCAGCTGAGGGCTTCCTGCAGTTGGAGGGGTAGAGAAAATTCCAATGATCAGAATTGCCAAGGAGCCCCCAAAATTGAAGCCACCTTCCCCCTGGATGTCTAATTTCTAGTTTGCTAATATTTGTGAAAAAGGACAGAGTGGTGGTTTCTCTCCTTCAGATACATTTTTTTTAAAGACAAAGAGGAAAAGAAACAGAAAACAAAAAGGTGCTGGGAAAATTGTCAGACTATGTCTGGAGAGAAAAGAAGTTGGTTTGTAGAAACTGGGAGAAGATGAAGCCCACATCTTTGGACACCTCAGGCCACCACTGGGGTCACAGGGGGTGTGGATCTGGGTTGCTGAAGAGACGAAAACTAGATGCTGGATGGTCCCTGACCAGAATGCCTGCCCGAACCACCTCCAGTTCCTGGGCCTGAGTTGGTAGCCCTCCCTGGGTCCTCAGAAACCACCCCACCCAACAGAAGACACCTCCCCGAGGCCTCAGTGCTGTTCTTCTTGGTGGCCTGCTTCTTGCTGGACCCCTAAGTGGTCTCTCAGAGCGGGACAGGCTATTTGAGGAGGCTCAGGAAACACATCCCTAAAACTGCCCTGAGTTCTGCAAATTGCCCCAGTTCAAGATCATTCCCCTGCCTAAGGCAAACCTCAGCCTGCATCAGTGGCATGTGGAGGACTATTAAAACCCAGAGTACTGTGCCCCACCCTGGCCTGGCGTGGGGCCTGATAATTTGCCCTTCTGACATGTTCATGGTCATCGCTGATGCTGCAAGTCCTCCCATTGAGAATCCTGGCTTAAAGCATCGCCCTTGTCACCGGCTCCATGTTTCAGGAGATGAAGTGGTTCGGCGAGATGGGAGGAAGGCTCTATTGTGGACGAGCCACACTAGGCTTGTCTCTTGTTAGGTGTCCGGGGGCAAGTCACTTCGTCACTTCGTCACTTTGTCACTTTGTCACTTCACCTCTCTTGGTCTCAGTTTTCTTACCTGGAAAATGGGAGGTCTACTGGACAGTATATTCTTTTTCTGAGTCTTGCCTTGGGTCCTTCCCCACGACTCCAGCGCCCCTGGCCCGCCGCTGCCCTGCCCTCTGTCTCCTGGTCTTATCACTCCAGGCGGACATTTCTGTGTGTTAACTAGACCATGACTGGGAAAAATAATGAATTCAAAGCTCCCTTTCAACAATAATGAGTTCCTTTTAAATAATTCAAAGTAATTAATAATATTATTCTTGTTAATTATTCCTCACATTTGGTCACAGCCCCATCAGAACAGTCTGTTCCTTAATGACTATATTCTAAAGTTAGCCTCCAGCAAAACTTGAATAAAATATTAAAGGGCAGGATGAGAGAAAAGAAAAAAAAACTGTTACTCTACACACATTTATGATAATATAGCATACAAGGTTTGTACACACACAAAGCAAGAAAGAAAATATTCATAGCTGCTAGTCTTCGTTTCTGTAAATAATCACAAAGATATCTAACCTCCTTTCACTGCCCATTTCATTTTTTCTTTGCCCTCATAAAGAACTACAGCTGTTCACTATTCTTTTTGAGGTTAGGTGATCCAAATCTCTATGCTTGAAGGATCTCAATTCCCAGAACCTTTTTTTTTCTTCATTTTGTGTTGTTGTTGCTGTGTTGGTTGCCTGTTGGTTCCATGGTGTTAGTAGACCAAAATGGGTATTTGGCAGTGTTCACTTCCAATTCAATGGAAACAGGTGTCCATTGGGCACCACAATCTCTAAACCAGCAGAGCTCACCATTGGAAAGATAAAAAGCAAAAAAAAAAAAAAAAATTGATGGCCTTTACTTTTCAGGGCTCCTGTCCCCCTACATTGGAATCACCCAGGGGCTCGTTAGAAGTGCACAGCCTCTATCCAGCCATCATTTTGAGTAGAGACTGCTAGCTTTTCTTCCAAAAACCATTCTCTCCTTTTTCCTTTAGTACAAGATTGGCTGAGTGCTGCTGATCAAAGAGCACCCAGAATAAAGACTACATTTCCCAGCCTCCTTTGCAGTCAGGTAGGACGACAATGTGATTAATTCTGGCTGCTGGGCCGGGAGCGGATACAATGTTTGCAGCTTCTAGTTTATACCCTTATGGGGGAAGAAGTGTGTTCTGCATTATGCCTTTCCCCCCTTCTACTAGGACAGAAAGTACTGAACCAACTTCACTCAGGCAAAACGTATTCATCCAGTACCCACTGTGTGTCTGGCACTCTTGTAGGCCTTGGAATACATCAGTGAATATAAGGACAAAGATCCCTGCCCCGATGGGGTTGATAGTCTAAGAGGTGGAGTCATACAATAAACTTTTGGGGGCCACCATTCAACCAGCACCAAGAAACATGCGATATAGTGCCTCCAAAGGTGTGCTTGGCCACAGGGCTCTGCGAGTCAGATGGACTCTTCTGGTCCTTGGGGTGGGTGTCCTTGTCCTTGAAGTGTGCCAACCAGCTTTGGCTGCTGAATACAATGTGAGGGGTGCTCCAGCCCTGGGTAGGTGCCGGTGTAGACTGAAGGCGAGGAACAGCCCCTCCTGTACCCCTTTACCCTTACAAAACAGGTTCACCTCTTTTACCTTATCTGATCTGAAATCAACCCACATAGGAATAGTCAGAAAACCACATGGAGACCTAAGAATATTTAAAAAGCAATATATTATCAAAGGCACCAACCTCAATGTCTCTGCTCTCCACAGAGGAAACAAGGGGTGATGTGAGCATGTGCAAGAGGATACATTTTGGCTGGGCTTTGACGGAGGCAAACAAACTTGGGAGGCTCAGTGCTGTGAGGTCTGAGGATTATAAAAATTACCATTTCTGGGGCGCCTGGGTGGCTCAGTCATTAAGTGGCTGGCTTCTGCTCAGGTCATGATCCCAGGGTCCTGGGATCGAGCCCCACATCGGGCTCCCTGCTCCGCGGGATGCCTGCTTCTCCCTCTCCCCAACCCCCTGCTTGTGTTCCCTCTCTCGCTGTTCTCTCTGTCAAATAAATAAAAATAAAATCTTTAAAAAAAAAATTACCATTTCTCTGGTGTCCCAGGAACGAATGTGCCGGGTGCTGTGCATACATTATCTTATATCCCCACAGCTCAGGGTAATGCTAAAATATTTAACAGCCAGGAAGGTCTGACACCAAACCTGCCAGAGCGGACCCCAGCCACTTCTCTGGAAGCATGTCTGCAGGCTCCCGCTGGGTGGGACATGACCTTCCGGCTGCCAAGTCTGCAGATGTCTGGGGCTCCCAGAAGTGGGTGGCTAGAATGTTAGAGGCTGATGGAAATCCAGAAGCTTAGGGGTGGTGGCTTTTCACCAACCCCTGTGGCTGCATTTGAACATTCTAACAACTGGAATACCTCTACTGATGTGCACAGGCTGAGTAACAACCTTCCAAGGCAGGCCCTAATGTCCCGTTTTGCAGGGGAGGGTGCCAAAACTTCAAGTGGGAGGAGATTTCCCTGAGGGCCCATAGCTGGCAAGTGAGATCCTTGGCTGGGAGGAAAGGATGTCAGAGTTGCCGGGAGAGTGTGGGAGCGTCTGTCTGGGCCACAGCTTTGGAGAGTGAAAGATTTCAGCTAAGAAATCTCCCTTGACAGTTTTCATCCGAGGAGCTTAGAGAAAAGCAGCCACTCATCGCTTAGCTTACAAGGTGTATGTGTGTGTGTGGGGGGGATCCTCCAAGCAGCTTCTTCCTCCCCAGGGAGCCCCAAGTCTCATGTTAAATATGATGAAAATTTATCAGCCGTGCCCAGACATTGAGGCCTCCCGCCCCACGAGGGACAGTGCAGCACTCCAGCTGCCCAGCTGGTCAGTCCTGTGTGCAAGGCACAGAATGGAATGGAATGTCCAGACACCACCGGGCGAAGGGCCATGGAACAGAACATTTCGACGTGGCGGCAGCAAAGGGCTCGCAGAAATCAAACAGATTGGCCAATCGTGAGTATTTAGGAAACACTTGGCACGTGGGGAACTAGCAGCATAAGGGGTCAGCCAGGAGTTCTTGAATGGGGTTTCAAATCACGCACCTGGCAGGAAGGGGGAGGCGGGGTGTCCCACCCCTGCTCCAGCCACGTCATCTCTCTGCCATTTGGTTTAGGCATTAGGGTGCTGATTCCTATTGCAAAAAAGGGTTCCGCTGCTTAAAAAAAAAATTCTTCTGGGTTGGCAAACCACTGACCTCATTCCCTTGGTGCATTTTGCTGCTGATGAAAGCGAGGCACAGAGCTGGAGTGCCTGGCTATCCCACAGGGGGTGTGGTCTCCTGGGGCCTAGTCCAATATTCTGTTCCCTGGCCTCGCAGCCCCTTACCATGTGCCCAACCCTCTGCCAGGCAAAGGGGTAGGGGAAGAAAAGAAAAATCATGCTTGGCCTCATGGGGTGGGCGCATTTCGTTGTGGAGAAAAGACTGAAATCCCCAAAGCTGTTATCCCTGGGTGAATTCTGTCTGGCAGATAGTCCAGGCTGAGGAAGCTCAGGGAAGGGGAGGTCAGTTGTTCTAGAATGTTGGTGACGGAGGGGTGACTAGCTGGGCCCCGAAGGATGAGCAGCACACGGAGAGGCAGAAAGGCACAGGGGAGACGCTGGGGAGGAAGGGCAGGAGGAAAGGGGGGGCCGGCAGGTGGTGGAAAGACCCTGACGGAGGAGGGACAGGGGCCATGCTCCTTCTCAGACCACAGCTGTTCCTCAACCGTATGACAGACAGACCGGAGCCATGGTTCCCAAACTCCACCGGCCGACAGCACCACCTGGGGGCTTTTTAACAAGGCAGGGTCCTGGGTTCTGCCAGTTCTGAGGGAGGTTGTTCAAGTTCCTCACTTTGCGAATCTCCAGACCCCCAAGTGTCCCTTCCAGCTCTAAAATTCTATGACTTTATGGCGCTTCCATGGGCCTGGGGAGCTCTTCCCATAGAACTCAGAAAGCACACTATTCTCCACCAGAGAGGAGAGCCTTGACAGATGTGTGCCTGTCCAGAGCCTGCAGGAACAAGAGTGGCATCCTTCAAGGAGGGAACTGGGCTGTCTCCCCGATCCTTCCAGGCTCTGCAGGTCCCCTGGCACAGAAGCCAAGCTGACTGGTGATGCTTTTGTTCCTGGGGGTTATCCAAAGCTGATGCCTGTTGTTTGAAGCTGTCTGTGCCTGGGGCTTCCCCTTGATCCCAACCATTTCCTCTCAGCCCAAAAGCCCCGCAGGCCTCCCCCTTGCGCCCCCTCTCCCATCTCCAGAGTGCACCATTAACAGCTGGCTGAGCCGTAGGCTTAGGACCAGGGCATACATTGTTTTTTTCAAATTGAAAAATGATTTTTATTGGATATTCAATCTAGGCTCATGGGCAGAAAATCAGGCATTATGCATTAGAAAAAGAAGAAAGAAGAAAAGTCACCCCAAATGTCATTTTAATCATACCCACTATTGAGATGCTGAGATACATTCCTCCAAACTCTTTTCTATTCCCCACAGGTCTCACCTCACATTTCTTTGAGAGAACAGAAGTCCCCTTGCCCTCTGGCCGCCAGGCTTTGCGCTTACCTCCATCTGTACGTGGGCTAGCCTTTCCACCTACCGCGATGGAAGAGGACCTGTTGTGTCAAAAACCAGTGGCACACAAACTTGCTCTAATTATCTCCTCTGTTCAAAAATCCTCTCCTTGGGGGGAGGGGCCTGGGAGGGCTCAGTCATTTGGGGGTCCGACTCTTGATTTCAGCTCAGGTCATGATCTCAGGGTCATGGGATCGAGGCCCACATCGCACTGGGCTTCATGCGCAGTGGGGGAGTCTGCCTGAGGATTCTTTTTTCCCTCTCCCTCTGCCCCTCCCCCACCTCTAAAATAAATAAATAAATCTTAAAAAAAAAAAAAAAAACCCTCCCTTGGGGCGCCTACCTGGCGGGCTCGGTCAGGAGAGTGTGCCACTCTTGATCTCAGGGGTTGTAGGTTCGAGCCCCATGTTGGGTGTAGAGATTGCTTAAAAATAAAGTCTTTTTTTTTTAAGATTTTATTTATTTATTTGACAGAGAGAGGGACAGCGAGAGGGAACACAAGCAGGGGGAGTGGGAGAGGGAGAAGCAGGCTTCCCGCGGAGCAGGGAGCCCGATGCGGGGCTCGATCCCAGGACCCTGGGATCATGACCCGAGCAGAAGGCAGACGTTTAACGACTGAGCCACCCAGGTGCCCCTTAAAAATAAAATCTTAAAAAAAAATTTAAATAAATATCCTCTCTTTGACTGCCATATTAGTTTCTTAGGGCTATTGTAACAAAGTACCACACACCGGGTGGCTCAAAACAATGGAAATGTATTGTCTCACAGTTCTGGAGCTTAGAAACCCCAAATCAAGGAGTTGGCCATGTTCCCTCTGAAGCCTGTGGGTGAGAATCCTTCTTTGCCTCCTCCTAGTTTCTGGGGGTGGCTGGCAATCCTTCCTGTTCCTCAGCTTGCAGCTGCATCTCTTCAATTTCTCCTGCTGTCCTCATGTGGCATTTTCCCCTGTGTGTCTCGGTCTCTTCTCTCTTCTAAGGACACTCAATCTTTTTGGATTAAGAGCTCACCTTACTCCAGTATCACTTCATCTTAATTTACATCTTAATTACATCTGCAAAAACCCTATTTCCAAAAAAGGTCACAGGCACAGGTACCAGGGGTTAGGACTTGACATAACCTCTGGGGGTCATAATTCAACCCACAACCACCACCACTTCCCTCCTGCCCCTGCTTATTTCTGGTTTCCTCCCTGGGTGAGTCATCCGAAGCGGGTTCCATCTCCCTGCCCCCACCCCTGCCCCTCCCAGTTCCACTCCCCAACCCTCCCCGATACCCTTGTCCCTCTGCACCATGGGGTCACTTGTGTCATCATCCAAGCCATCACAACCACAACACTACCCTTCCAAACGCCAACCTGGGGTCTCTGTTCCCACGCTCGTCCCGGGTTCATTCATAAAAATTCATAAAAATATGAATCAGCTCATGTCATTGCTCTGCTGAAAACCCTCCAGTAGCTTTGTATCACTCTTGGAATAAGACCTAAACCCCTTACATGGCCTACAAGGGTCTTCTTGGTCTGCCCTGCCTACTTCTCTGACACCAACTCCCCCATGTGTCCTTTCACTCGCTGGTCACTGATTAGGGTCTCTCCCCTCCCCCTTCCCTAGAATGTGATCTCCAGGATAGCAGACACCTTGTCTCTTTTTATGTGGGTACCCTCAGTGTGGTACCTCCTGGTTGACAGCCTCCAAGATGACCCCCAAAGACCCCTGCCTCCTAGGACTCATGCCGCCAGTATAGTACCCTCCCACAAGGAATAGGGCAGATTTGCAGAATCAAAGGAATGTTGCAGAGGTGACAAACTGTGACTTCAGGTCATGAAAGACATTGCGATCTTTGTCCTGTTCTCCAGGGTCACTTGCTCTGGGGGAAGCCAACCGCCATGTCATGAGGACACTCAAGCTGTCCTACAGAGAGACGCATGTGGGGAGAAGGGGAGGCCTCCTGCCGTTGGCCCCGTTAAGGAGTCATCTTGGGGCCTCATCGAGACTACAGGTGACCATCGCCACTGCTGACATTTTGACTATAACCTCATGAGAGGCCATGAGCCAGAAGCCACTTCTGAATTCCCCGCGTACAGAAACTGTGAGGTAATAAACATTTGCTGCTTGAAGGCACCAAGTTTTGGGGGTAATTTGTTATGTGGCAATAGATTACTGATACACTTATAAAGGTATTTTTTTTCCTTAAAAGGTAGCATCATAACATACATGCTGTTCAGAAAACTCATTTAAACAGTATATCATGAACATTTCCTTGAGAGTAAATCCATGTCTATAATCATTTTTTGATGGCTGTTCAGAATTTCATGGAATAAATGTACCACAACTTAGCTACTTGTATCTCTAAGTCTCAGAGTGTTCACTACTATAATAAAAATTGCAGTGGACACTTTTGTGAGTAATTCTTTATGACGTCCATGGTTTTCCTAGGATAAATTCTTAGAAGTGGCATCTGTGGGTTAAAGAATGTATTTTGGGTTACGTATTTTCAAATTGCGTCTCCAGAAAGCTTCTGAGATTCTT
Organism: Callorhinus ursinus; assembly: GCF_003265705.2. NCBI lineage: Eukaryota > Metazoa > Chordata > Mammalia > Carnivora > Otariidae > Callorhinus > Callorhinus ursinus. The sequence continues at coordinate 33,659,497 of NW_027397087.1, read as the reverse complement.
TCCGGTAGGGTCTGAGAATGCCTGTTTGGTAGGCAAAGTCTTCAACAACTTTTACCATTTTGCCCATCTGATAAGTTTTTGAAATGGCCTTTGATGATGTGAACGAACATTTCTTTGATCCTTAATTACATTGGCTTTGAAACTGTGAGAGAAAAGCCCAGTGTGGGGAGGACTCAGAGGTGAGGACCCCTGCCAGGACACTTTTTTGCCGAGCCTCTCCCCCTCCCCAAACAGCCCTTGGGAGAGCCTGCACTTCCTGTGTCTCTAAGCTCCCCCTTTTTTTTCTCCCCAGAGGGTGGGCAGAGTAGCAGAAAGGGGTTTCCTTCTGGAGACCAGGCTGGGGTCTTGGTATGCCCCTGCAGGTGAAAGCTCGGCCTCTGCTGGGCCCCCCAGGCTGCAGACCCTTCATGGCTGACTGGCAGGGTAAGGTCGGGCTGTCTGACCTCCGAAAGCCCTGCTTCCGTTTCCCCACCCCCAGCCCATTTTCTGCAAGGTGCTTGAGGAAAAGGAAAGAAAGGGCATTTAAATCAGTAATGGCACTGACTAAACTTGGGTCAGCTTCCTCGTCAGACTGAGGCATTGAGAGCGCCACTCATCAGGAGGAAGGCGGGTGCCGCGGCTCTCAGGGAGACGTCCAGATCTCCTGCTTGGGGTCCACACGGTGACATGTGTGACGGACACGCTTCCCTCTTTCCGGAGTGGGGAAGGGAGGGGAAGCGAGGAAAAGGACGGAGGGGCAGGCCAAGGGGGAGGGGAAAAAGGGGAAGTGGGGAGGGGAGGAGAAAGGGAAAGGGGAATAGAGGGGACCCAGGAGGGAAGGAGGGAAGAGGCAAGAACAAGAAGGCAGCAAGGCAGATGGGTTATCGGCACACACACAGGATTTGTTTGGCGTTTCATGGTATCGCCAAACGATTCAACTCAACTCCAGAGCTGGGGTGAGAAATGCTGATTTTATGGGCATTCCTTGCAGGGAAGGAGCGGGTTGTATCATACCCCAAACGCTCCCCTTTTCCTCTCCCCTAACTCTCCATAGCCTATTTTTGAAGTCCATTCAATTTGTGGGGGCTTCAGACCTTCATCTCTGCCTGGAACCCCACGGAGCAAGACCCCGCCCCCGCCCCGCCCCGCCCCGCCCCTGCAGACTGGCCACACCTCTCACACCTGGAGGCCTTCCCTCTTCCAGGCTCCGTCTCCCAGCTCCCCTGGGTTATTCTAGAAGCCAGCTCAGCACTCTGGCTGGATCTGTGTGGTTCTCCAAAGGCTTCTGATTTCCTCAAGCCCCTACAACACATCAAAGCCCCAGGTAACGCATCCAGCCTCTTTCTAACTTATTTTTTTTGCCCAGGAAAGGGACAGATGGCGACTGCCTGGTGGATGTGAGGGTGTCCTGAGAAACTTCACCTGTCCCCTGGAGCCGCCCATTCCTGGAGCATGAGCGTCTCTCCCTTCAGTCTGGGTAGTGAGCACTCTGACCTGTTACACACCTAATGTGTATTTACACATTTCCACATGGCTCACAGCTCCTTAGAGATGGGCCGAAAGGCAGGGAAGAAGAGAAGCCTTGGATTGTCTCCTGCATTTGCTGGACACTGGACCAGAAAATGTAGGACTTGCTCAGGGTCACAGGGTCAACAGGGTCCGAGGAGGGATCATGGCTCCAGTTCTCATTCAGGTCTCTTCTATACCCTGTGTTCAGGGCTGCATTATAATTTCCCTGGGCCCACCATTTTTGCCCTGGTCCTCCAAAGCTGTACCGAGAGCTTGCAGGGAACAAAAGCTCCTGAGAGCAAACCGGAGCAGCTTCCTTAGCCC